>NW_024070208.1:82694859-82822242 GCF_014754425.2 Oryx dammah | reverse complement strand
CAGCATCACCACCACCATCACCATCACCATCACCACCATCACCACCATCACCATCATCACCACCACCATCACCACCATCACCACCATCACCATCATCACCATCACCACCATCACCACCATCACCACCATCACCATCATCACCATCACCACCATCACCACCATCACCACCATCACCATCACCATCATCACCACCATCACCACCACCACCACCATCACCACCATTGTCGTCATCACCATAATTCTGGACCCAGTTCATTCTGGTCCTATAATCCCAAAGGTCTCCCACCCCTGATCTTTGACACTCCCACCTTTGCCACTTTGGCTGTTGAAGGATATTTTGCCTTCAAAGTAACTAAGTAAGTGCTAGTCGCTCAGTCGTGTGTGACTCTTTTCAACCCCATGGACTGTAGTCCGCCAGGCTCCTCTCTCCATGGAATTCTGCAGCAAGAATACGGGGGTGGATTGCCCTTCCCTTCTCCAAGGTTTTCCCTCAAAGAGTACGTCAGATGTTCCCTCTCTACAAACTCTGTGGTCGCACATCCTCGATGCCAACTGAAGGCCTATCTGCTTACTATGTTATTATACACATAGATATGAATTCAGTGATGATATATGTCTATGTCACATATAGTGTATAAATATACATATATACGTGTGTGCTCTGTCGCTCAGTCATGCCCCCATGGTTGTGTCCTCTCTGCAACTCCGTGCACTGTGCCCCGCCAGGCTCCTCTGTCCATGGGGATACTTTAGGCAAGGATGCTGGAGTGAATGGCTTATCCCATCTCCAGGGGGTCTTCCCTACCCAGGAATTGAAATGAGGTCTCCTGCCTTGCATTCGGATTCTTTACCAGCAGAGCTACTTGGGAAGCCCTAACCATATAAATATATATACATATGATCTTTAAAATGTATAGTTTAGGTCTACCTGAAGGCCCAGCACTTAAAACACCGCAGGTTCTGGATTTGTGGAAACCACGGAAAGCACACAACATTGCGCACACTTCCTATGTTTGTTTCACGTAAGTCGGTCACATCCCCGAACTGAACAAATTCTGGGTCCCCTGCTCTATCAGTTATGATGCGGGCCACAGCCACCTCCAGCAAAGCTCAAAACTCTGCTGCCCACTTGGGAACAAATAAGGCCATTATTTGGTATCTAAAGTGGACGGATCTCTTGGAAAAGAAATCTCTTTGTTGGCTCTCCCACCATCCTCTCTGGAATTTGACTCTTCCGAGTACGCTCTGGCTGAAGAGGCTAAATGCTAAAGACGCCCTGGAGTCTTATCACATGAGACAGCTGAAGGAGGCTCCTGAGCCGCGGCTCTCACTGTTTCAAAGCAGAGGCGAGAAATGACCAGTCCGTCACTGAAGCTGGGTATGTCTATCTGTACCCGGCGATCACCAGGGACAAACACCAGATCCACTTGTGATTTTTCCCTACTGCTGGCAAGGCATTACCAAAGTCAACACTGAGCTGCTGCAAGCGGGTTTGGAGATTATATGTATATATTTATTTAAAAATGAAGTTCTAAAATTGTAGCTGAAGCGGATGGGCACTGATCCCAGAGGACCGTGTTTCCTTCCGTGACAGCACTTCTCGAGAGAGAATGTTTACTGTGCTAAGATTCGCTTTTAGGATTTTTGAATCTGTAGCTTGCAAGAGCCCATCCAGAAAGATGAACATCTAGGAGGCAGATATGTACCCTTACACGCGGAGCAGCTTGGTATTGCCAACTTAGATGTATGTCGATAGCAAAAAGCCTCTGTTTACGCTCCTTGGTACAAGGTTTAAGATGAGCAAGAACAAGGAAAACGTGCCAGACTTTCCCCACCCTCCCCCCTTGAAAACTCCCGAGACTCTTTCCTCTGTCCAATTACATAATTTCATCATGACTATAAAGGCTTTCATGGAGCTCGATTCTTTTAAAAACATACACCATGCCCATGCCTTGGCATGGCAAACCTGAGACTCAGTATCATGCAGAAAGGCAGCGTCTGCATGTTGACCGCAGGATGGCCTCCCGCAAGGGCCGTGGTCCTGAGACTCAACAAACCTTTGGATGGCAGATGCCGGGGCTGTCTGAGGACACCTTCGGTGACAAAAGCTGAGCTTGCTCATTCATTCTGCTTGCCACCAGGAAAAACGGACAGCTGTCTCCTCTTGTGTGCATTTCTTACAAGAGATGGGACAGCAGGGAGGAGGGGCAGAGACAGAAGGAAGACATCCAAGAGGAAAGGACACAGGGGTCTGTGAACCAGTGACAGGGAAGCTTCATAAGGTAAGAGGCAGCTGATCTCAGAGACACGCACCAGGCGTGGGTTCCTCTTCACGGTGCTTTATACGAGGGACAGGTTCTTCAGATCAGAAGCGGCACAGACGGGACCCCACGGTCAGGGGAGTTTATACGTTCTGCACCACCAGCGGACCCCCTGCCTTCCTCTTTGGTCACGTGGTTTAGCGGAAGCCTCTCCAGAGGGCCTCTAACCCACATGGTTTAAAAGAAAATGCAGAAGAGGAATCTTGAGCATGTGGGAAGCCGCTGTCTCACCTCTCCCCTTTGGGACATGGAGAAGTCCCGCACCCGTGTGACTGTGAGGGCCTCCGCGGCCACCTCCACTTCCCTCTTTCCATCTTGTGTCTCTCCCACAGCCCCCCTCCCATGGAGGAGTTCTCTGTCTGGTGACCCAGTGGGTCTCTGCTCTCCCCACAAGGAGCTTGCAAGGTTTCTAGCAACTTCCATGCCACTGATTCCTTCTGGGAAGTTCAGATGGACTGGAAGTTCCATGTAAAGCCGCTGGGTATTCATAAGGGCCAGGCTCTGCTCTGAACTTTGTATTCAATCTCTCATCTTTTTTTTTTTCTTTCACAAAACTGCTAGGTTTGAACCCCCACACCCCCACGTCCAATTATAAAGAGGAATGGCCTGGAGAATTCAAAAATTACCCCATTGACTTTTACGTGGTGGCAGCCAAGATTCCGACCAAGACAAGTAACTTCTGTCTTAACCTGAATATTTCCCATGAACAAGCAGGTCTTCCACATACTGTGAGATGATAGTTCCCAGAAACAAGCCTGGTGGCCCAGGCCTCCTCTTGGGAACCAACCTGGGAGTCAAGGGCATCCAGGCTGCAGGCAGGCAGGGAATTTGCACGTGGATCTTGGAGAGAGCTGCCTGGAAGGCTGGTGAGGGTGGGGACTGGTGACATTCAGATAACCCTGCCGTGACTCCCTGCACCGGCTCCAGGGCTGGCTCCCCTCATCCGCTCACTCTGGTCAAAGCTGTGGTTTCTCCAGCGGTGATGCACGGTGTGAGAGCTGGAGCATAAAGAAGGCTGAGCGCCAAAAAAACTGATGCTTTCCGATCGTGATGCTGGAGAAGACTCTTGAGCATCCCTTGGACAGCAAGGAGATTAAAGCAATCAATCTTAAAGGAAATCAGTCCTGAATCGTCATTGGAAAGACTGATGCTGAAGCTCCAATACTTTGGCCACCTGATGCTAAGAGCTGACTCACTGGAAAAGACATTGATGCTGGGAAGGATTGAAGGCAGGAGGAGAAGGGGATGGCAGAGGACGAGATGGTTGGATGGCATCACCGACTCAATGGACATGAGTTTGAGTGAGCTCCGGGAGATGGTGAAGGACAGGGAGGCCTGTCATGCGTTAGCCCACCTGGTCACAAAGAGTCGTATACAACTGAGCAAATGAACAACAACATCCACTCATGGGCAACATCCTCCTGTGTCCATCGTTGCCTTGGGAGGATCCACAGAGAAGCCCTCACTTGTCTTATGAAGGTATATTATTGCTAAATTCAAGAGGAAGAGCAGGAAAAAGGGGAAATGAAGACATCCTTGGTTTAAAACTTAACTCTTCCCCTGAAACTGGGAATGAGTGTGTTGTTTATGTTGAAACTTCAGCCTGGCTTAGCTCACACGACACCATCTATCAAAATTCCTAGCTTGCAGAGTCATCCTGTCAGACTCAATTATGGAGTTAATTCCATCCTAACTGGAAACAGAGCTTTTGGTTCATTTCCTCTCCAACCTCTGGGGATGCGTTTGATACGATTCCAGGACGTCCAAGTTCAGGCCAGTTTGGTCGGAATCAATGGGCGTTTTCTGGCTCATCTTCTGTGGTGTAAAGACACACACACACATTCACACACACCACACACTCACGCCTGTGCTTGTGTGCTCCCCCAAAGCACACACATGCACACACACCCACACTCACGCGCAGGTGTGCACACCCACACTCACGCACACACACACGTACGTGGAAGCCTTGGAGCCCCTCTAACATCTGGCTGCACATTTTTGAGGTGCACTCCTGCCCTTCCTCAACATTTGCAGGCCATGTTGTTGACCTCTGGCCTCTCTCCCAAGCTGTGTTTGTAGGCCACTGCCTTCATTCTCTCCATCATTGCAAAAGTCCTGTTTCGATGAGCAGGGTCTGACAAGAACGGAACACCGTGTCTTCAGTGAACTCACCACAGACGTATTACAACACCACTATCATCAGCTCGCTTCCTCAGACCGAAAGAATTCCTGCCAGTTCTGATACGCAGCTGAGCTGTGGTTTAACTCCTTGTGCTGAGAACGCCACGGGGAGTCAGATGCGGTGGCCCTTGTGTTCTCTCTACACAGTGCAGGTGGAGAACACCTTTGCAGAGACAGATGCAATGTCACGCTGACATTCTCATTCATTCACTTCAAGGTCATGTTGGCAAAGTTTTCTGCTTGTTGTTCAACTGGCTGTGTTTGGTAAAACTGTATAAAAGAATCATTTTTTGTAGGTGGCAGTCACTGAAGATCATCAATTTATATGTTTTATCACTAAAGATAAGCTTCCATGGTTGGAAATGTCGGATAGAAGGAGAATATGGCTTTTGCCTTTATTGTAAGACAATCAGGTTAAGCATGCGTGCTTCGTGCTAAGTCATCTCAGTCGTGTCTGACTCTTTGCGACCCCATGGACTGCAGCCCGCCAAGCTCCTCTGTCCATGGGATTCTCCAGGCAAGGATGCTGGAGTGGGTTGCCATGCCCTCCTCCAGGGGATCTTCCCGACCCAGGGATCTAACCTGTGTCTCCTGCGGCTCCAACGTTGCAGGTGGATTCTTTACCACTGAGCCACTAGGGAAGTCCAATCAGTTTAAGAGAAAGCATACAACTTTAAAATGTTTTCAGTGAATTAAAAACTATGGTCATTTTCAAAAATAAGAATATAAAAATATGCCAACTTTCTACACAAGTGCACTTATGTTTAACGACAACACAGATGTACTTCATTATTTGTTTACTTGGCTGTACCACATGCCATGTGGGATCTTAGTTCCTTGACCGAGCATTGAACCCAAGCCGCCTGCAGAGGAAGCGTGGAATCCTAAGCACTGGATGGCCAGGGGAGTCCCAGGCATGTCCTTCAGTAGAATATACAAAAGTACAGTACATATTTTAAGCAGAGAGTCACTTCTAGTGAGAGAACAGTATGTTTAATTGTATCAGGTTCTTGAGATGTAAATAAAATACGATGATGTGGTCATACAAGGTAAAATACATTCTTGAACAGGAAAAGCGCTTTTGTAAGTTGTATGTCTTGTTATCATCAGAGACACAGAAAGAGAAATTAAATAAGAACCACAGAAAGAGCAGATGCCTGGAACTATAATTTCATGGAGAAAATGGTAGTTTTGTCTTTCTTGTATGAACATGAACCATTTTGATTCTAAATGTCACCCCATCCCCATCTCGTGTGAGCTTGTCTTATAACTGGGAAAGTGCATAACCTTGTTAGCCCCTACTTTTCAGGTAGAGGGTTGCTCACAAGGTCAAGTTATCTGAGGCTATGCCAGAGCTCAGAGTTGGTCGTTGAGAGGGGTCAGTGGCTACGGGACACACTTCAGGGCTCCTCCAGGACAGAGGGAGGCAGAGCCTCAGCTTCTAGACTGCGGGGAGGAGACCTTAGCTGCACCTCCATCATTGCTCTTCTGAGAGGGGAGGTCACGTTGTCGCTTAGCTGGGCAGGCCTCTTTCTGACACTAACTGCACTCACAGCCCCACATTGCGGGGCTCCAGGTGGGGTGCTGACAGTTGTGGACCTCAGGGTCTGACTCCTGGCATTCGAGTTCTTCTGAGTTGTATGACTTGGGCTGAGTTATCAAGCCTGAGAATTGATTTCCTCCTGTTGGAATCATGACAACCTCTTCTCCGTAGGGCTGACGAAGGTGAAAGTGAAAGTGTTAGTCGCTCAGTCACGTCCAACTCTCTGCAACTCCACGGCCTGTAGCCCACCAGGCTCCTCTGACAGTGGGATTCTCCAGGCAAGAGTACTGGAGCGGGTTACCATGCCCTTCTCCAGGGGGTCTTCCCTACCCAGGGATCGAGCTGGCGTCTCCTGCCTTGCAGGCAGATGTGGAAGTTAAATTAGCCAGTTCGTGCGAAGCGCTCAGCAGCGAGCCCGCCGCCCGTGGAGCCGTGGGTCAGTGTTCTCTGGGGACACAGCCGCCACTGAATCACTTTCCGCGCTGGGACCTTTAACCCCGTATCTCAGGCCTCTGGCAATAAGGAAACACTTTGTTTCCGGCTTGGGAGCGAAAACCATGACTCCAACTTTATGACAGGAAATAGAATCCAAACAGTATGATTTTTTTTCCCCAGGCTCAAGTTTCCTCCTGGAGATCACCAAGTGGCCTTTGCTGAGTCTCAGCGGGCACTTACAACACTGATTCCCAAAGGCCGGACGGTGACAGCGAGCGCCCTGCCGTTCCGGGAATGCGTATTTTCTGAATGTCAGAATTCTCGCACCCAAGTGGCCCAAGTAGGGTCTCCGGACCTCAACTCCGTCACTGTCTCTCCAGGGGACACCTCCCTAATCAGGTCAGAGGGAGCGTGTGGACGTCAGAGCTCTCTGCTCTCACCACGGTGTCATACGTTTTGGTTGAAGGGCACGTTCACAATTATTCTTCTAATCCCTTCAGTGTGTAGGGCATGAAACTAAGGCTGAGCAAGCAGAGGTGGATGTGTAAGGCTGACTTCCTTGTAACCGGGCAGGGCTTAACGACTAGGCTCTGAACTTTAGCAGAACAGGACGGACTAACCAGTTCTTCCCCACAGAGCTGGCCATTGCATCTTGGTAGATGTGCGCTGGTCGTGAGTGTGGACAGCCACTGAGCAGGAGAGGGTGGGGGCACCTTCCCTCTCTGTGCCACTGGTCAGATAACAAATAAAACCGCGTGGGCATTGCAGCGTCTCCTCGCGCTGCTAGCATCTTCTCCGCAGTGTGTCCGACCCCTGCAGGGCTGGGATGGAGCATCGCTGCTCCGTAAGTTCTCTGGACATGATTTCATACCCACTTCTGCCTTTTGAAGCATCTGGCTTCCAGTCATCCAGAGCCCTGTCTGCATGTGGCATGAACTTTCTTCCCGGAGTGGAAACAACTTCCCCGAGATCGGCTGTCCCAGAGCCTTGGGGACCCAGCCTGGGCCCCCGGGCTCAGCCCTTTGGATCCTGTCTGGGTTAATGCTTCCATGGTGCTCAGACCTGGCGGGCGGCCGGGAGAGGAAATGTGCCACCTGGGCGGAGAGCGGGCGCTCGGATGTGTCACCTCCTCCTCCCGTCAGCACTTTAAGGAAGTACTCATTTCCTCTCTTTTTTAAACTTCCTCTGGGAATGTTAAAAATGGAAGACTTTATTCGAGCTTGTCTGAATTCGTTGTTATCTGCAAATCCAGACCTCCGTTTACCTGCTCAGAATGCACTTGTCATCTCTGTCAGGAAGATTTTTACAGGTTCCAACATTCAGCTTGGATAAAATTGCCAAAATCAGGGAAGCGAGCCTGTGTTCATCCATACTCATGTAAAAGAGATTTTTTGGTCGCTGTCACAAGTCCTTAAATGTTTATTGGATAAATGAATGAATGACCCCTATAGCCACACCACTGCTATGACTGGAGACAGACTCCATCCATATTCTGAATGTTTAATTTCAAATATCTATCTGCTGAGAACTTTTCTCTAAATAACATTTATATCTTGCAATAATTTTAGATTTTCAGAAAAGTTGCATGCATTTCGCAGAGAACTTTCCTAGTGTTAATGTTTTATGTAACCATGTTGCATTTTGTAAGACCCTGAAATTAACATTGCTGTAATACTTTTAACTATAGACTTTATTTAGATTTCACCATTCTTCAAACCAATGTTCCTTTTCTCTTCCAGGATTTAATTCAGCATACCATATCATATTTAGAAGTGGTTGGAGACTTTTGTTCTCCCTCATAAAATTAAACAAGCCAAACTTCCCCTAAGAAAATAACCACTGATGAAATTTGTTGGGAGTTGGAAGGATTATTCTACAAAGGGCCAGATAGTACAGAAAATCCCATGGACGGGGAAGCCTGCAGGCTACAGTCCATGGGGTTGCAAAGAGTCAGACACAACTGAGCAACTTTACTTTCACTTTTCACTTTCACCTTTGCAAAAGTAGCTACAGACAACGATTAAACAAGTGAGCACAGCTGTGTTCCAGTAAAACTTTATTTGTAAAACATGAGGCGGTCATTTTTGAGTCTTAGGCAACAATTTTCCAGCCTCTGATTTTATTGAGCCATGATTTAACATCACACTTGGTGTAATAGCCACTCCCTTCTTTCATTGTTACCACAGCACGCGGAGTTCTCTTATGGCCTGGAGTGGGCTACATAGAGCCCCTTCTCCTGTTTTCTAGACTGAAGGTGGCAGAATCCTCTTGACTAAAGATATCTCTGTCTACTTTAACCTACACTCAGAAATCCTCTACTGTAATACTAAGAGAACAATCACTATACAAATTTAAATTGCCAGTTAATGATCATTATCTTGCAATAAGGGTTGTGTTAATATTCTCCAGGCTGAAGGGGAGAGGCTTTTGAAAACTGGTGAATCTTGTCAATCAATTCCACTTAACTGAAATTTATTTTTTTTGCAAGATGCATTCACCTTTCATGTAGTTATGTTTGGAGATTACTTCTTTCAGAAGTGAGCTATTCATTCTGAGTGGTTAACCTTTTTTTTTTTTTGAATGTATATTTTCTTCTTTGGAGTGTTTTTAGGTTCATGCCAGAACTGAGCAAAAGGTACAGAGTGTCCCCGTAAGCCCCTTGCTCCCACCATTGCCCAACTTCCCTCACTGGGTCATCCTGACTGGTTAATGGGGCCCAGATGTTGGTCAAACAGTATCCTGGGTGTGTCTGTGAGGATGCTTTGAACGGGATTAGCACTTGAATTGGTAACTGAGTAAGGCAGGTTGCTCTCCCCCGAGTAGGTGTGGGCCTCACCCAGTCAGTTGAAGACCTGAATAGAAGAAAGGCTGACCCTCCCCAAGTAGGAGAGAACTCCTCCCGCTAACTGGCTTTCCTCTGGGACACTGGCTTTCCCTGAGCTCGAGCAGTAGTTTTTAATTTTAATGAAGTCCACCCAAGGCACTGCTTCTTTCTTGGATCACGTCTGTAGTGACGTCATCACTGAAGCAGAGCTCATCCAGGTTTGCTCCCGGGCTGTCTTCTGGGAGTGGATGGACTAGGATTTGGGGCTTAATCCATCACCTATCTTGAGTTAATTTTTGTGAAGTTTGAGGGTCTGTGTCTAGCTTTATTTTTTTGCATGTGGATGTCCAGTTGCTTCAGGATGTTCGTTTGTTGAAGAGACTATCTTTTCTCCATTGATTTACCTTGGTTCTTTTTTCAAAAATCATTTGTCCTTATTTGTATGGGTCTATTTCCAGGTTATCTATTCTATTTCATCGATCTGTTTTGTCTGTTCTTTTGCCAATCCCGTATGGTTGTAATTATTCTAGTTCTACAGTAAGTGCTGAAGCTGGGTATATTAGTACTCTGACTTTATTTTTCTTAAATATTGGGATGCTATTCTGAGCTTATTAACCTTTTAAAGTTTTGGAAGATTTTCAGGTGTGGATTCTTCACAGCTATCTCTCTTTTTTGTGTATGTAGGTAAAAATACATATGGTTTTTAATTAATATATATAAATTCCTTGGAAATCATTAGTTATTTTCTAGGCCCTGAGCCCTCCAGCTATTTTGAGCTTCCTGGGAATACACCTAGAGCTTGATTTTATTTCACTTTTTTTTTTTTTTTTTGTCAGGGAAGCATGTGTACAGTGCTGTTTTTGGTTTTTTTTTAAAAAAGTTTCTGAAAGCTTTTAATGCTTCAGCTATCATCTGTAGAAGCCACAGTCTGAGGTGTAGAGAGTCCTTTACATAGCTGTGGAAAATGAATTTCCCAGAGCTACAAGGTGTGGTTTTTGGCATGTTCAGTAAAAAAGAAACGAACAATAGTAAAAAGGAATTTCTAAGAACATTCCTTTACCTGTGAGTAATCTTGTTTTATTTCCTGCTTGACCTGCCTAAAAGGAGTTAATCCTCCCGGGAACACCCTGAGGCTTCACGAGACCCCTAGGAAATTGTGGTTCACGACAGAGCTAAAAAGCCTTGGTGAACGTTGCTGTCACAGAAGGAGGAGTGGATAGCTTCACTCTGCAACTGCACACGGCTTGCCTCTCCTTCTCCGGCCTTGCCTGTGGAGTTTTCTGGGCCCACGAACATGGCTGGGGAATCAAGCAGACGAGACAAGGACATTGCTAGTGGTTTAGCGTGACCTTCTCTGGAGTAGTCTTGCCTGGGAAATCCCACGGACGCAGGAGCCTGGTCTGGTGGCCTACAGTCCACAGGGTCGCAAAGGGTAGGACACAGCTGAGCGACTTCACTTTCACCTTCTCTGGAGTAGAGTTTGGGAGAGTGACTGCTACCGTCATTATTAGGAAACTGGAGATCGTTCACTTTGAAATTTGTATTTTATTTTAAATCAGTGATTTTTAGCTTTTTTTTTTTTTTTTTTCAAACAGTTTGGGAATCTCCTGGCAGTTATAGATTGAGTCCTTGGAAAAATACTGTTACACAAAACTTTGCTTATAATTTTTCAGAGATACAAAGATGTTCTGCATCTTAGAATGAGAACTTATCTTTTAAACTCTCGTTTTTGAACTTAGTTTTTGTAAGGTATATACCACGTGTTGGAGAAGGAAATGGCAGCCCATTCCAGTGTTCCTGCCTGGGAAAGCCCATGGACAGAGGAGGCTGGCGGGCTACAGTCCTCGGGGGCGCGAAAGAGTCGGACGCGATTGAGGGAGAGAGCGCATGCCACGATCGCCGTGTAACTTCTTCTAACTCACATTTCCTGGATGGATACTCTGTTTACTGTAACAATTTTGTTTCAATGCTAGAAACCAAGAGTGAGCCAACCATGGCCCCTGGCTCTGTGCTTGTAAATAAAGTTTTATTGGGACATGGCCCTGACCCTTTGTGTACGCATTGTCTACTGACGCTTTCATGCTACAAAAACAAAGTGAATAGTTGAGAATGAGGTCGCACGGCCTGAAAAACGGAAATATTTACTATCTGGACCTTTTTGGAGAAAACTAGCTGACTCGTGCTCTCAAGAGTAAAATTTAGGACAGTGGAATGTATGGCTTTTTATTTGCTTCATGTCAATAATAAACTATATTTGAAACATTTTCCAGATCACACGAGCTTGATATTCATGTAGCAGGATGCTTAATGAGACTTGCCCTGTTATCTCAGAATCTGGGCCAAGCCTGCAAGCTGAGACAACCATCGCTCACCTCCCAGGCTGAGAACAACACCCCTCCGCCCCCGCCTCACCAGAGACCCTCAGTGGTTCCACTCAACCTTGCCCATCGGGTTCATCTCTGCACTCCCTGCCCTCAAACATACTGCTGAGAAAACAAATGAGTCAGTTCTAAAGGTTGCCATTACTCCATGTTAATGGGGTATCATGTATGTTTACCTTTTTCACTGGCCTGCCAAGAGAATCCAGGAAGAGTCTGTCTCATAGCACCCAGCTCTCACTCTTAGCCATTGCAGCTGCTTCTACTTCTTGTATAAAAAGGAACTTGGGAGAAATGGAAGGCAGTTTTGAGAACTGCATTCACTCATTTCTGCAGCCAGCATCCCATTGGGCGGCTTCCCCATGCACCGCTCTGAATGCAGCCCAGAAATAGAAAGAGAGATCAGTGGTCTATGCAGCTGATGGCCAAGCCTGGACCTCAGGTCCTGCCTGTGAGCTGGCCACCCTGGGCACCATCCTTTCTTCTGACCAAGCATTAGGATGGGGGCAGTGCCGCAGCAGGCTGGATTTGCTCCAGTCAACCGAAAAAGTTCTGTGCATTGGGATCTGCTCATCTTTTTCAGAATCAGTTCACCAGAGTGTAAAGACATCTGAATGAACAAGGCCGAGTGAGAGTGACTCTGCCTTGCTGGTCAGCATGCATCTTATGGAGGGCGAGGATGGGGAATGCATCCCCCACCCTTACTTACCCCATTGCGACGTGTCTGCCGGAGGATCCACCCTGCGGGGCGCTGGGTCTGACCTGTAGAGCAGTGCTGGGGATCCCAGGAGCATCCGAGGGCACCCATCTGCTGGGAGGAGTGCTCCAAGGACGTGCCCGCCTCAGCCTCTCCTTCCAGCACTTCGTAAGAGCCCCGGAGCCCCTCACTCTGGCCCTTCACGTGGCTCAGGCAGCACCAGGGGCTCTGGGCAGGATGGCACAGCCTCTCACTCCTCCCGGGAAGAGGAGGAGCTATCAGAGCCGCATCTGCAGACTGCGAGAGGCGGACGGTTTGGCTTAATGCTCTGAGGCAGCGCACGCACTGGCTCCCGGACACATGCTGATGTCTCTAGCCATCTGCTGGACGAACATCTGGCCGACTCTCAAACAGGTGCCAAATGGCCTTCACGGGCACCCACCTAAGGTAGACCATGGGTCCACGGGAAAACGCTCTGTGCCTGGCGGGGCTGCCCTCTCCACGGAAACAGCAACGTGGGGCCGCTTCCCCTGCAGAAGGTGGGAGAGTTACCGCACTGAGTGATGCTGAGATGCTGTAGGTCTGTTTTTATGTTAAATCCTGTAAACGGAATCACAGACGGAGAGAACAGACTGATGGTTGCCAAGGGGCAGGGGCTTGGGGCAGGGGTGGAGGGGGAGGTTGGGTCTGCGGATGTAAGCTTTTACATGTAGAATGGATAAAGAAGGTCCCTCTGTAGAGCACAGGGAACGACACTCAATATCCTGTATAAGTGAAGTTGCACAGTCGTGTATGACTCTGAGATCCCATGGACTGTAGCCTACCGGTCAACTCCATCCATGGATCCAGGCAACAGTACAGGAGTGCTTGCCATTTCCTTCTCCAGGGGATCTTCCCGACGCAGGGATCGGATCGAACCCAGGTCTCCCACATTGCAGGCAGAAGCCTTACCATCTGAGCCACCAGGAAGCCGTCCTATATAAACCGTATGGAAAAAATATTTTTAAAAGGAATGTATGTGTGTATAACCGAGTGACGTCACTGTGCAGCAGGAATTAATACAACATTGTAAATCAACTACACTTCAATAGATGTTCTGAAAAAGTAGTATGTCATTTATTTGCAACACCACCCCCAGAACCCCCGAGACAGGCAGATACTCCTTTACCTGCCTATGAAGAGTGCATTTCCTTTCCTGCTTCTGAAGGAACATGGCCGACACTGCGTGTCACCTGGCACCCACTTCACATCACGTGTCCCTCCCCCTCCCCCCTCCCAACCCACGTCCCTGGGCAGGTGTGGCCGCCAGCATCGAATTTCACAGCCTTCAGTTCTCCATGGGAAGAGGCTGACCTTTCCTTTCACAGGGAAAGGCGGGATTATCTCAGAGTTTTAAGAGCAGGAAGATCGTGTATTAAGAATTGCTCATTGGAAACTGGAACGAGAATGTCAAACGCTCTCCACACACCTCTTCTTAAAAACAGGACAGGGAAGTCATGGATTTGGCAGAACATGCATCTCCAACAGGGCAATGTGGTTCCCAGGAGGTGAAAACTGACCCTCGATGGACAGAAAGCCCCTGAGATAGGACCACAGTCTGTGGGCCTTCAAATGACCACAGTACACACCACGTGCAGCCTATCTGTGACCAGAACAGGTCACGGGAAGGGGTTGGGAAGGACACGTCTAAAAACTCCTTCAGGGGTGGACAAGAAAATGTTTGAGGGACAGCCACGTACAGAGAGGAAATATTGCAGCAAGAATGAAGTCTGCAGGCAAAGTCACAGTGTTCTCTCTTTTATTCCAGAAACAGGCCAACCAGGGACCGAGAGACTTAATGGTTTACATGACACTCCTGGGAGACCTGCTCCCGTGACCAGGTTTGATTCCTGGCAGGGAACTAAGATCCTGCCATGAGGCCAGAAAAAGAAAAAAATGTTGCCTATTGTCTTCAAATTGAGGGTTTGGGCCGACCCTGCCTCTAGCAAGTCTCGCAGTGCCATTTGTCCCACGGTATTTGCTCACTGGTTGTCTCTGCACCATCTTTCGGTAATTCGTGCAATATTTCAAACTTTTTCATTATTATTATTGTATTTGCTATGGCAATCTGTGATCCACGATCTGTGATGTTATGACTACACCTGTCAGGCTTCCCTGGTGGCTCAGTGGCAAAGAATTCACCTGCAATGCAGGAGACATAGGAGATGCAGGTTTGATCCCTGGGTTGGGAAGATACCCTGGAAGAGGGCATGGCAGCCCGCTCCAGTATGCTTGCCTGGAGAATCCCATGGACAGAGGAGCCTGGCGGGCTGCGGTCCACGGGGTCACAAAGAGTCGGAGAGGAAGCAACTGAGCACCCACGTGCACTGCACTCTGCTGAAGGCTCAGATGGTGGTTAGCATTTCTAAGCAATGAAGTATTTTAATCAAAGTATGTACATGCTTTTTAGATACGATGCTACTGCACACCTACTAGGTGGCCATCCCTTGTAAATGAAGCTTTTATATGCACCAGGGAAGCAAAACATTCGTGTGATCCACTTTATTGCAGCGTCTGTTTTACTGTGACGCTGGCTTTATTGCAGTGGTCTGGAACTGAACACCCGTATCTGAAGGTGTCCCTGCAGTTGGTTTGCAAGGCTGGGGAACACCGTTTTCTCAGACTCAGCCCCGGAGAATGATATTCCTGGTGACATAGTGTTCGGCGCAGGGATTGTAGTGCTAGGAGAGGAAGGATCTTTCCCCTGAGCAGGTCCCCCCTAAGGTAAGTCCGCAAGTCACTTAGTGAGATGGCCTGGCTGCAGGGGACGGTGCTCACCAGGGCCCCGAGGCCAGGCTGTCCGGGCTCCGTTGGCACCATGGGACAGCGGAGCCCCCCATCCCCGGGGTGGCCCCCCCTCCAGGCTCCCTCCACCTCCTCCTGGTCATGGCCACTTCTGATGCCCCTGGCCTGCCTGCTGCTGGCCTGTCCCAAAGGCCAGGCTGTGTCCCACCAGCGTCCGAATTCAGGACTTGCTTTCAGAGCCGGGTATGGAAGCAACTCCTTCTTTTCCTCACCGTGCCTTTTACATGCAATGTGTAGTTGATCTAATTTCTTAGTTTCTTATAGTTCTCCATCTCTACGAACTTTGGGAAAATTTACCCGAGTCTTGTTTGGGGGGATATTTGAAGAGTCTCACCTGTTGCACTCCTGCTTCCCTGAGGTGTCAGGACAAGCCTCCTCTGGGAAACCTTCCATTCGCTGGACCTTTCAGTTCAGTTCAGTCCAGTTCAGTTCAGTCGCTCAGTCGTGTCCGACTCTTTGCGACCCTATGAATCGCAGCACGCCAGGCCTCCCTGTCCATCACCTTCTCCCGGAGTTCACTCAGACTCACGTCCATCGAGTCCGTGATGCCATCCAGCCATCTCATCCTCGGTCGTCCCCTTCTTCTCCTGCCCCCAATCCCTCCCAGCATCAGAGTCTTTTCCAATGAGTCAACTCTTCTCATGAGGTGGCCAAAGTACTGGAGCTTCAGCTTTAGCATCTTTCCTTCCAAAGAAATCCCAGGGCTGATCTCCTTCAGAATGGACGGGTTGGATCTCCTTGCAGTCCAAGGGACTCTCAAGAATCTTCTCCAGCACCACAGTTTAAAAGCATCAATTCTTCGGTGCTCAGCCTTCTTCACAGTCCAACTCTCTCATCCATACATGACCACTGGAAAAACCATAGTCTTGACTAGACGGACCTTAGTCGGCAAGGTAATGTGTCTGCTTTTGAATATGCTATCTAGGTTGGTCATAACTTTTCTTCCAAGGAGTAAGCGTCTTTTAATTTCATGGCTGCAGTCACCATCTGCAGTGATTTTGGAGCTCCCCAAAAATAAAGTCTGGCACTGTTTCCACTGTTTCCCCATCTATTTCCCATGAAGTGATGGGACAGGATGCCATGATCTTTGTTTTCTGAATGTTGAGCTTTAAGCCAACTTTTTCACTCTCCTCTTTCAGTTTCATCAAGAGGCTTTTTAGTTCCTCTTCACTTTCTGCCATAAGGGTGATGTCATCTGCATATCTGAGCTTATTGATATTTCTCCCAGCAATCTTGATTCCAGCTTGTGTTTCTTCCAGTCCAGCCTTTCTCATGATGTACTCTGCATATAAGTTAAATAAGCAGGGTGACAATATACAGCCTTGATGTACTCCTTTTCCTATCTGGGATCAGTCTGTTGTTCCATGTCCAGTTCTAACTGTTGCTTCCTGACCTGCATAGAGGTTTCTCAAGAGGCAGGTTAGGTGGTCTGGTATTCCCATCTCTTTCAGAATTTTCCACAGTTTCTTGTGATCCACACAGTCAAAGGCTTTGGCATAGTCAATAAAGCAGAAGTAGATGTTTTTCTGGAACTCTCTTGCTTTTTCCATGATCCAGTGGATGTTGGCAATTTGATCTCTGGTTCCTCTGCCTTTTCTAAAACCAGCTTGAACATCAGGGAGTTCATGGTTCATGTATTGCTGAAGCCTGGCTTGGAGAATTTTGAGCATTACTTTACTAGCGTGTGAGATGAGTGCAATTGTGCGGTAGTTTGAGCATTCTTTGGCATTGCCTTTCTTTGGGATTGGAATGAAAACTGACCTTTTCCAGTCCTGTGGCCACTGCTGAGTTTTCCAAATTTGCTGGCATATTGAGTGCAGCACTTTCACAGCATTATCTTTCAGGATTTGAAACAGCTCAACTGGAATTCCATCACCTCCACTAGCTTTGTTCGTAGTGATGCTTTCTAAGGCCCACTGGACTTCCCATTCCAGGATGTCTGGCTCTAGATGAGTGATCACACCCTCGTGATTATCTGGGTCGTGAAAATCTTTTTTTGTACAGATCTTCCATGTATTCTTGCCACCGCTTCTTAATATCTTCTGCTTCTGTTAGGTCCTTTAGAGGGTGCAAATAAACTGCACTGCTTTCTGTTGCAAAAATTTTAACTGTAGCCATTTGCCATGTCATGCTTTGTAGAGCTTCCCTGGTGGTTCAGATGGTCAAAAATCTGCCTGCAATGTGGGAGAGCTGAGTCGATCCCTGGGTTGGGAAGATCCCCTGGAGAAGGGCATGGCAACCCACTCCAGTATTCTTGCCTGGAGAATCCCACGGACAGAGCAGCCTGGCGGACCTCATGGAGGACCTTATTGCCAGGAGGACCCTTCCCGAACCTTCCTGGTGCCTACAAATACATATCCACTCTTTTGTCACATCAATATTCTTCTATGTGGAGGAAATAAGGAAAATTTATAGTTCTTAATACATTGATTTCCTCCACAAATTTATTGATCATGTCAAACGAAGTTGAGCAAAACATGCTACATTAGACAATTGTTTTTAATGTCTTTGTGCAATCTTCCCTTAAAAACGAAATGGGAACATTTTAGTGTTAAAGCATTTTGCAAGTTGCCAGGCACCGGTTTGTATTTTGGTGTGTCACAACAGAGGTTGTGACAGAACAATTGTCTTCTGAAGCAATCATTTTCCATGGAGAACAGACAGTCTGGAAATGCTGGAAATTAGGGATCCTCTCATTTTTTGACCTAGACGGGTTGATCCAGACTCATTTATGAGTTAAGGTGTGGCGTAAACAACGTTCAGAAAGCTTTAGCTTGGCAGCAATTACATAAGCAAAATCACCGGATCAAAACAAGCAAATAAAAACATTTCTTTGGCATGTGTGGGACCTGATTGCACAACTCGAGCGCCTTGCCCTGACCCTGTAATTAGTCATGATGGTTCCTGACGTGGATGTACCTGCATGGGGGCGGGGGAGACGTGGTTACACCAACAAAAACATTCTCAGTTTTGCATGACCTGACCGGCCTCCTTTCTCCCCAAGGGGATCTCGTTTGGACAAATGATGTTCACCATGGGCAGATTCTGAACTGGCAAATGCAGGGAAACTAACAAAGATGCAGCAATCGATGGAGAAAGAAAGTCCAAATCAATTTCACAATATGAAGAGGTGAGAAGAGGCGGGGGCCGTTAGTGTGAAAAGCAAAGTACCGGGAGGAGAATGTGGGACTCGGCCCTCTCTCCTCCACCTCAGTCAGACTGTGAGTCCCTCTTGAAAGCGACAAGAGCCCTGGAAACACAGACGTCAGATTCAGCAAATAAGAACCCTGTGTTTCTTCTGAACAGCACAGACTTTCTGTTAGAATGGGAATCAATCTATGAAAAGAAATCAATCTGTCAATATGTTCCTGTTTTTCTCCACCAGCAAGGAACTCAGCTCATTCTGAAAAGCCAAAAGGAACACAGGCTGCCTCTTAGAATGAATGCCCCCAGGGAAGCTCAGCATTTGGAGGTCAGATGTTCTTAGGAGACCAGGAGAGCTCCTCAGTCTGCCTGGCTGTGGGGAGGTGGAAAAAGCAAGCCTGCGGTGATGCCATGAAGTTCCTCTGCTCACTGTGGAGGGTAGGTTGGGCAGAGGAATCCACAGGGCTCCACGTGGGTGAAAGTGGAAGTGTTAGTCGCTCAGTCGTATCCAAATCTTTGCAATATCAGGAACTGTAGCCTGCCAGGCTCCTCTGTCCATGGTATTCTCCAGGCAGGAATACTGGAGGGGGTTGCCATTTCCTTCTCCAGGGGATCTTCCCGACCCAGGGATTGAACTCGCATCTGCCACTTGACCACGGGGGAAGGTCAGAAACAGGACAGGGTGCGCTAACTCCCAAACAGTGTTTTATTGAGGGGGGAATAAAAGTCTTCGCCTGTCTAGGGATTATAATTCTCTTTCCAGATGAGCCCCATTTCACCCTGGGCTTCTCATCTTGAAGGAAGGAAAAAAACAAGTTGTATTCAGCTATAAGGGATTCTTGCAGACCTGGTAGTTTCCCTTGTTCAAAGCTCTTGGGTTTGTGTGAAAAAGCAAACAAACTCAGAAAGCAAAGCCCTAAAGCTTCCAACAAATTGGAAATACACAGTCAATGAGGGACAATATTTATCTTTTGGAAAAGACCTTTAAATATAAAGACTCGGAAAAAAAATAAATAAAAATAATCATTTGGTGTATTTCCCCAACATATTGGCTTTTTCATTGTCGGTATATGCATTTTCACTTCCGCCAAGACATCCGCATCCATCCTGCTTATTACCGGAGATTGAGCATCATCAGGCAAGGCTGTTTCTATGGCAAGCGCTTTTATCGGAAGAGGAATGTAAATGAGAGGAACTCACAAAATGTACGGCGAAAACAGGAAGGCCGAGAAAAAAAAAAAATTCTTCCTTCTTGGGCCTAAGCATTTTAAAGGAGACGGTGACCATGAAATATTTAACAATTACCTGTTTAGGTAAGCGACCTTATTGTAAGAACTGTAGGAGGCACCAAGGCAAACACGGGAGGTTTCCTGATCTGAAGGACGTCGCATTCTGGCTGGGGAATCCTGCCATAATCACTACAGATGGATGATCCCCTCGATGGGATACACACGTGGTGAACTGAGAAATAAGTTAGAAGACAGGTGCTTTGGGAGCCCAAGTAAGGGAGATACAATGGGAAAAGTTTGATCAAGAAAGATCTCTTCGGGGAAGCGGTGTGTAGACCTTGTTTTTAAAGGGCGGATGATATGGGGGTGGATCAGAGACAGTTAAGGATTACGGAAAAGTTCAAATATATGTTCGACGGTTTAAGGGGTTGACTAAAATAGGGAAGAAGTAAAGGGGAAAGCTGGAATCCAGATGAAAAAGGTAAATGCATCTCAGTTCTAGGGGATTGCTTTGGAAAGGCTAAGGAGCTCAGACGATGCCCTGCAGGGAAGGCTTAGAGGCTGTAGGTTTCTGACCTGGTCATAGTTTCCCGCTTCTCTCTAAATAGGGCAGGTGTTGAGTGACAGGTCCCCGGCCCACCTTCCCCCACTGGGGTCGGGCTGGGGGCCTGGACGAAGTCCTCACTCAGCAGTTCGCCGCTCTCCATCCAGCTTTGTTCCCATTCTTGTTCTGAGCTTGGCAAACGCTCCCCCGAAGCGTATGCACTGTGTTTCCAGGCAACCCCTCATGGAGCACAGCCTCTCCAGAGTGTCAGCTCTCTGCCTACCAGCCCCGATCTGTTCCTGAATCAACACTGTGTGTCTGCAGCCATATCTCCCAGCAGCTTGCCAGCCCCCTGCGGGAACCCGCCGGCTTCTAGGGGGTGCTGACGGTGTCTGTCCCCTCTCACCGTTGTGGGCAGGGCTGGGCGTCAGAGGGAATGGCTTGCACCCTCTGCGTACTCTTGGCCTGCCTTCAGATGGTCTTCTGGTTGCTTCTGCATTGTGGACTCACATTTCCAAGTGCTAGAAAAGTCCAGTCTCCGTCACCCTTCCCAAGCTGGCGGGCTGGATGCCCAGACCTGGTGGATACTCTGCCTTCACCAGGAGTCTCAGCTCAGCTTTTCCACACCCAGTCTACC
Organism: Oryx dammah; assembly: GCF_014754425.2. Lineage (NCBI taxonomy): Eukaryota > Metazoa > Chordata > Mammalia > Artiodactyla > Bovidae > Oryx > Oryx dammah. The sequence goes on along the minus strand of NW_024070208.1, from coordinate 82,801,462 downwards.
TCCGAGCTAACCAGGGACGGGCGAGGAACATGATCTAGAAAACAATGAACTAATGTATTAAACCTGCTATTGTGTAAAATGCATTAAAAGAACAGAGTGTTAGGAAAAAAGCTAGTGAAAGTGGCTCCGTGTCCATGCGGTGGAGAGATCTGTGTTCTGGAAGTGATTGGTGTTCTTAGTCTCTCAGTCGGGTCTGACTCTTTGAGACCCCAAGGACTGTAGCCCACCAGGCTCCTCTGTCTGCGGGATTCTCCAGGCAAGAATACGGGAGTGGGTTGCCACTTCCAAGTGGTACTAGATGGGAAAGGAAGGGATGGATATGAGAGTTGTTGTTTGTGTTCAGTTGCTCAGTGTGTCCGACTCTGTGACCCTTTGGACCACAGCACGCCAGGCTCCCCTGTCCTTCACTGAGATAGATGAGGAAAAAACGGACCAGGCACGGTGACTCCTCAGCCCCAAGGAGCAAACAGGATGGAGTCCAAGGCGACTGAAGAGCTTCTGGTGCGGATGATGGTGAGGAGGCAGGTGCATTAACAGAAATAAGGAAACAGGAGGGGCATTTACCATCCTCACCCCTGGCTGGGTGGGTTGGATTTAAATGCTCAGGTGAAAATGGAACTCTTCCTCAGTGTCTTAGAGGGGGAATGGTGCTACTGGGTGAATTTGCTAGTGAAGGGGGAAGAAAAAAAAAGGAACAAGCTGGTAAGAGATGAAGGAATTAGCTCAGGGAAATGTTCATTTTAAGAAGAAGTTTGAGGGGGGAAGAGGAAGCAAAGTCAATAAAGAGATAGAGAAGTGAGAGCCAAAGAGGTCGCGGTTGAGCCAAGGCAACTCAGGGTCACGGAAGTCAAGCAGCCCGGGATTTCACAAGGAATACACCAGTCATGTCGCGTGCTCATGAGAAGTCGTGATGGATGGGGAACAAGCCCGTAACTGGGAGAGAGGAACTCATCCACGTTCGCTGGTGCAAGGCACCCCTCCTGGTGGAGATGAAGCCAGATGCCGCCAGCCAGGGCCTCGATAATTATAAATAGTTCAAGAAGTTTACCGCAGATCTGGGTATGAATAAGCAGCGATCGTTGAGAAATCTGGCAGAGTCAAGAATGCATGCTTCTGTTCAGTGTGGGCAAAGCAGCGACTGAAAAGATTCCGGATGAGGGGGTCATTGTTTAGAAAAGAGAAGGAAGGCATTTTATGCTCATTTAGAAGAGCATAAAATGTAAAGTACTTTCGTACAAAATTTGTGCAACTGTAAACAATGTAGAGAATAATAAACATTTTTTTACCAAGAAACATCAGTGGAAACCTATATAAATGGAAGGATCTGAATATTTATCTTATCAGAGGAATTGTTAAAATATTTTATTTTTTTCTTTTCTCTTTCTTTTTTATTTTTTAAGTTATGAGAATATGATAACATATTTATAGGAGACATAGAAAATACAGAACAAAATTACATACAGTTCCACTATATACTACGATTGCTTAAGTAGATAAATTAAGATTTTTAGTTGGAGTTTCAATATCAAATTCTCCAAAATTAATAGAATGAATGCAGAGGGAAGTAGAATACAGTGGATCCGAGAGACATTATGAATCAATTCGACATAATTAAGATTTACACAATGTTTACACAACAGTAGGACACAAATTCCTATTCAAGTTCCCAGCAGCTATAAGCCAGGATACGCTGGAGGCACTGGCACTCTAAACCCAGAGTCGTAACACCAGGTCCAGACGTTTCATGGTCTAAAGGTATTGCACTAATTCTCTAATAACTGACCAGCATGTTTAGTAAAGTCACAATCTAAATCCCATCACTCTTTTTCTTTCTCCTTTAGCAGCTCCACAGATTCCGTACACGGTGTGTCTTGAAGCACCAAGATTTTGAATAAGAAAAACACGTGGAGCTAGGGGCCATCTATATTTTTATTCATAGAATCTGACAGCCCTACCTAACATCAGCACCTGAAAAATCATCTAGGAACATTCCCTTCCGTGGGTTTCTCAGGGGGTGCAGCGGTAGAGACTCTGCCTGCCAATGCAGAGACTCAGGAGACTCGGGTTTAATCCCTCCTCCCCTGGAGGAAGGCATGGCAACCTCTGCAGTATTCTTGCCCAGAGAATCCCATGGACAGAGGAGCCTGGCGGGCTATAGTCCATGGGGTCACACAGAGTCAGACGTGTCTGAGCACACATGTGCATCCCCTGCCGTATCTTTATTTTGGTGAAATCATCAGTACCCAGTTCAAGATTTATGTCCTTTTTCTATTAGCGAAAGAGGTGTGGTGGGGTCTGGCTTCCTACTGCCCCAAAGCCACTGAACAGGCCAGGATGGTGGAAAGGACAGTCTGCTCTATTTCAGACGCCGGGAACTAGGGAGGGAGGGGGGCAGACATCTGTCTGAAGGCTGACTCCCCCCACCCAGTCCCCAACTAGTGGGGCAGGAGCTTTTACAGACAGAGTGCGGGAGGGGGGGAGCTCCATCCAGAAAGAGCACAGCCATCTCTGACAGCCGCCTTCAGATTGGTCGTCGACGGTCTGATCAGCATCGTGTTGGTTGTTTCAGCTACAGTGAATCCTCAGTTCCAGGGTCCATTTCCCCCCATTTCTTTGTGGCCAGTTCTCAGAACTGTGGCAGCTCGTGTCCTGGGTACGGTCTGGTCATCAGTAGTTAACTCCTCCACCTGGGGTTTCCGTATCTGTAAGACAGCTCACAGGATGTGCCTCAGAATATCATCTATAGCCCTTGAGAAGGAGCTGAAGGTTCCTGACGATGGTCAATGGGCGCATTATTATGATTTGGTCTCCTTTGACTGTTTCCCCTGTCTTCACAGGTTCTCAATTTTCTGACTACACTTTTCTCTGACTACAGTTTTGCGTAGACAGGAGACAGGCGGAGGACCTGGGGAAGGGCCAGGCCGTGGCGTCCTCGTCCACGTGGGGTCCCGCTCTGTCTCGCCACATCGTCGACTCTTCTCTTAGGAAAGCGTTCTTGTGGACATCTCTTCTCTCCTTGGGCACCTCCGCCTAAACGTGTCTGAGAACAAGCTCGTGACCTTGTCTTGGAAGGAAGCTAATGCTTCAGCCCCGGCCTCCCTACTCACATCAGGGATGCTGCCTCCAGATTCTTGGTTGCAAGGGACAGAAACTCAACGGGACCAAATGTGGGCAAACGGCAATTGATGGCCTCAGGTGATGAGCCTGCCTGAAGGGCGAAGGCGGCAGGGCCCAGGGTGGATGGAGCAGGGCGCAGGCACGGTTGGTACCCGTCTTGTCCCTGCCCGCCCTGTCAGACATCCTTGTTCCCTCTGGGCATGCGGGTCCTAGAGGGCAGCCTGGGCTAGACTCCGACGCTGCCAGTTCACAGTACGACCCAGCACCTAGTTATCGACCCTTCCTGAGGCTCCCTTTCCTCCTTTGCCAGCTCCATTCTGAATTTGGTTCTCCAGAAGCAAAGAGATTTGGAGGCACTTGGTTGCCCGAGGGGATAGTCTCAGGAGAAAAGGAGGCAGGGAAGAAGCCGGACAGGCTGGGGCAAGGATGTGGTCTCAGCTAGAGTCTGCGTTCCCTCTGATTCCACGGCGAGCTCTGCAGAGGGAGGTGCTGTGCAAAGCTGGACCCGCTCTGAGACAAGGACCCCGGAACCAGGCTGGGTGCCCCTGTGTTAGCTGGGTGCAAGTTGTCTTTGCAGGAGACAGAGCTGGGGAGGAATAACTTCTCGGGAACAGAGGCTCCAGCAGGGTCAAAGTCAGTGGAGTAGGAAGGGGTATCCTGGCCACTGGAAGCCTTGATGCTCAGCAGTGGAGGAGGCCTAGGCAGGATGCCAACACTGCGCGAGGAAGCAGGACCCGCCTCGTGGGTCTCAGTCATGACAGGTGCGTGCCTGCAGGCGTGCTAAGTCGCTTCAGTCACGTCCGACTTTGGGTGACCCCATGGACTGTAGCCCGCCAGGCTCCTCTGTCCATGGGATTCTCTGGGCAAGAACACTGGAGTGGGCTGCTACGCCCTCCTCCAGGGGACCTTCCTGACCCAGGGTTCGAACCAGAGTCTCCTACAGCCCCTGCATCGCAGGCAGATTCTTCACCGATGAGCGGCAGGGGAAGCCCCGGGAGAGACGCTGAAGTCATTATCTGGCATACAGCAGGCACTCCATAAATGCTACATTGTGATTAGAGCTACGTTTCCAGCTTTACGAATAGCTCATGAGAGTAGCTTCCCCTGTGGCTCAAGTGGTAGAGAATCCGCCGCCAGTGCAGGAGACCCGGGAGACGGGGGTTGGATCTCTGAGTCGGGAAGATTGCCCTAGAGGGGGAAGTGCAACCCTCTCCAGTATTCTTGGCTGGGAAATCCCATGGACAGAGGAGCCTGGCGGGCCCAGTCCACGGGGTCGCAAAGAGCTGGACATGACTTAGTGAGTGAGCACATGCATGAGAGATATGATTTCTGGAAAACAAAAAATATGTGTTTTGCCAGAGTTGATAAAACTTTTAGTTTTTGCTCAAGAATCTGTGGTCTGTGGTCCATGGTTCTATCATTTTTGGGGGGTACCATTTCTGTAGTTCCAAATATTTAGCAAGGGTGACGTGTATGACTATCCTTTGACTGTTGGTTTTTAAACAGATTTTTCAGCATCAAATCCAAGGTCATCTTTGTTGTAAGTCAGGGTTACAGTAGGCTCCAAAGAAGCAGTTCTATCTGTTCTTACTCATTTCTTGGCGGCCTCTCCTTGGCTTTCTGTTCTAGTGACAGTCCCAACCCACACAGATGTATTTTGCAAGCGGGATTTTGTGCAACACTGTATCAAATGTATTATATTGCAGTCGTCATTCTAGACATACATCAACTGCATTGCTTTCATCTGTAAATCTTGTAAGTCCATCACAAAAGCAATCAAGTTGTCTATGGAATGATTAGTTCCCTACAAACACCTGGTGATTACGGCTCCTGCTTCTATTATCCATGGATGCTTTCTGATTCCCCCTCTCCTTCCTCCATTATTTACTGGAGATTCAGGGTGTGCACAAATAATTCAAATTTATCATGTCTCACTGATTATTTTATAACGTCATTAAGTAGGAAGATGGTACTGTATTTCACAGATGAAAAAGTTGAAACAAAGAAATGTGTGAATTGAAGTGCGATGGTCCAACTGTAATTTTTATCTTAAAAGTCCTCAAGTTCCCCGGAATTGAAAATTTGGTTTTGTTAAGAGTTCACCTTGCCCTTTATTTCCTTTGGGATCTCTCAAGCCTTTCTGATTTAGTGGGGTTGCAAATGACTACCACATTTTATCTGCCTACAGAGAACCAAGGTTTATCATTGTAGCTTTTCTTAGTGCACCTACTAAATTTGCAGCCACAATTTTTCTCTTTCTCCATTTCACAGTATTTGGGAACACGTCCAAATACTGTAATTTACATGGTCACTGAGCCAGAATGTATCATTGTGCATGGAATACAGGTTGTTGTTGAGTCGCTCAGTCATGTTCGACTCTTTGTGGCCCCATGGGATACAGGTGGCCCTCAGTTCAAGCTATAAAGGAGACAGTCAGCGTACACAGAGGATGGTCCCCGGGGCAAGGGTGCTCCAGGCATGTGTATCCTCTCTTCCTCTGACAGATGATTAGACGTTGTAGTTGGGATAAGAAAGGGAAATAAGAGGAGAGAAACTGGAGTGGAAGCACCCAAAGTGTTTGGCTTGAGCGGGAAGTGGGGAGCAGGACGTGTACGTGGCAGTTGCTGTCTTCATGTTAAGATCCTGGAGTACCTTCCGTGTAAATGAACTCTTTCCTGCTGAGGGCAGTGGAAATTGCTGTGGATGTTTAGGAACAGAGGCTTGAGCTGTATAGTAAGCAGGGGTTTGAAATGTCAAATTTTGTTGTTTAGTTGCTAAGTTATGACCCCACAGATTGTAGCATGCCAGGCTTCCTTGCCTTTCACTATCTCCTGGGTTTTGCTAAAACTCACGTCCATTGAGTCGGTGATGCCATCCAACCATCTCATCCTCTGTCACCCCCTTCTCCTCCTGCCCTCAATCTTTCCCAGCATTAGAGTCTTTTCCAATGAGGCAGCTCTTCGCATCAGGTGGCCAAAGTATTGGAGCTTCAGCTTCAGCATCAGTCCTTCCAGTGAATATTCAGGATTGATTTCTTTTAGGATGGACGGGTTGGATCTCCTTGCAGTCCAACAGACTCTCAAGAGTCCTCTCCAACACCACAGTTCAATTCTTTGGTGCTCAGCCTTCTTTCCAGCTCTTACATCCTTATCACAATTTGAATGCATCAGTTCTTTGGCTTTTAGCCTTCTTTATGGTCCAGCTCTCATATCCATACATGACTATTGGAAAAACCACAGCTTTGGCTAGACGGACCTTTGTAGGCAAGTTTGGAGGCTAAAGATCAAATTGCAGTCAGAGAAATTCTAGAAAACTAAGGACACAGTTGTTTTATGACATTGCATTTTGTTGAAAGATGGAGAGAACAGGGTGGCTATTTGGAAACTCTGCAGAGATTCTTAGACACTGGGGGCCTGGGGGACATTTACGTCACCCTGCTGGCAAAGGCAGCTCTTTGGTCAGTGGGATTGGACAGAAGGAAGCAGGAACAACCTGCTTACTGGGCTCCACTCTTACAAAAAGACCAGGTCTTTTCTGTGTCTAGGGAGTGTGTGGAGCACACTCAGGACCTGGTGTTCACTGGCAAACAGGAGTTAAAAGGCTGTTTAATCACGTTGTTTTTACATTTGGGGACAAGCAATTGTGGGAATCACAGAGTAGGTTGATAACTAGAATCGACATATTTGCATTGGATCTCATTTGCTTTTTTCCTTGTAATGATATCAGTCAATTGATCTCTACGTATTGATCACAAACACGTGTTCACTTCATGAATGGAAGACAGAGAAGAGGTTCCCAAAGCAGCAGACCAGAGAGAAGCCCTGAGTAAATGCCTGGCGCTCGGACACCAGTGTGGCTGCGTCCCCAGCTCTGCCACCTGTGGGGGTTATTGGCACCCTAATGGCAACTGATGGGCCACATAAACACTTCACATATTTATACAGAAGGCCCTGGACCAAACACACTGCCTTTCCTGTGGGGTCAAGCCTTTCCAGCTGCTGGCACTCTACCGCCTGTACTCTGCCCGTGATCCAAGCCATGGATAAAGTGCAACGTATTTATTCTCAAAAACAAGACAGACTTACCCCAGTTTATTACAGTTCAGCTGCTACAAGCTCAAGATTATGAAGCCTAATGTTCCCCACTCACCCTCTCCCACCCATGAGAGCAATGACCTTGTGCCGGTGAAGGTCATGCCCCCGGAGAAGGGCCGAGTATAGACCTGCGTGACTGCATAGAGGAGGCGGGCATGGGGGGCCCTCCAGGGCTTGCAAACGGGGCCTCCTGCTTTAGGGTGAAAGCATGAGTGTGGCTGGAGACGGGGGGACTGGTGTCTCTGGGACAGGTAGTGGTCCGTTTGCTCCGTACCTGTCCTCTGGGCATCATGGACTGTAGTGGGTGTGCCGTCTGCGTGGAGGATGGGGAGCTGAGGTTGCCTCCGATCCGCTTCCACGAATTAGCACAGAGAAGTGAAAACTGCCACTCTGAAGTTGCACAGATGTGAATGTAATTCCAGCTTTGCCCCTGTGTTGCTTTAGGGCTCTGCTGCTCTGAGCGGGGTGGTACGGGGCGGGGGCATCCCTGGTCTCCTTCTGAGGGGCAGGGTGGGCGTGGTCACCTTGCCAGATCGCAAGCGCACTGCCCACCGTGTATACAGAGCAGCTGGCAGAGTGGCCGTTCTAGAGATGGGACTAGTTGTTACTTCCTTCATCACAGCGGTACATACATGGAGAAGCATGTGAGGTTTTCTGGGTCTTTTCTGCTTTGCGTTGACCTGTAACACTAAGTGCAGAATGAAGTAAGCCAGAAAGAGAAAAAACAAATATTGTACATTAGCGCATATATTTGGAATCTAGAAAAATGGTAAAGATGAACCCACACACGGAGCAGGAATGGAGACCTAGATGCCGAGAGTGGATGTTCGAAGCAGTGGGGAAGGGGAGGGTGGGGCGGATCGGGAGAGCATTGCTGCCTAAGTGTGAATTTTCCTAAATGAAGAGAGCTTTGTCGAGTTAAGCTTGCATTTCTCGTAAAACTATCTAATCGGCAGGCTGTCCATCAGCTCTGATAACACAGGACCCCTGACTCCTAAATAAACAGCATTTGCATCATTTTTTTTTTCCTCACCATTTCAATTCTTTGACCAAAGTCAAGAATGAAAGGGAGAAGATGTTTCCTTAGTGGAAGGCAAAGGGGGGCATTTTAAGTAAGTACATCTATGTTATGAGGTCGTGGATCAGGATCTGAAACCTTATCTGCTAATCTTTCCTTCCATTTCTTTTGCAAGGAAAAGAATGACTGCCATTACCTGACGGACGTTTACTGTGACATCGCTTGAAAGCCTTATTGTGACTTTGGGGTAATTTCAGTCCACAGAAATGTGCGTGTGAGGAACGGGAAGCAGAACTCAGCGGCCTTGGTTTCCGGCGGGTTTCCAGCTGATGTAGGGGGAGCTCCCCGAAACCAGTGCAGCCGGAGCCCAGGGACCCGGAAAGGGGGACTCTCCGTGCCTGCCCCTCCCTGCCCCGCACGGGGCCCCCCCGCAGCCGGTGCCCAGCGCCCCTCCGGCCACAGCCTCGCTCCTGCTGGCCCCTGGCCGCAAACAGGCCCTGGCGCTTCGTGCGTCCGCTCGGCGGTCCTCTGCGAAGCTGCCGCTAACACTGCTCTAGGCCGTCCGGAACCTTTCTTCCGGGCAGCACAGCACTAGGAGGGCCGTGAGCCGCTGGGCGCCACATTTCCACCAGCTGACGATAGAGAGCCCTGCCTTGGAGGGAAGAAGTTTGTTTCACGTGTCCTACAAAGGGTTTTGATCGCAGAGAAATGCGGATAAAGCTGGACAGGAAGGATATGAGGGGCATTTGAGGAGATGAGAGTGAGACGGAGCCTTGTGGGGCTCCTGGGCACAGAAGACTTCTGTGTCCCCCATCTCTTGATTACAGGAAATAGGGTTCATTCAGCCTCCACAACCTTCCCTGAGTTCCAACAGGCACGTTCAAACAGCTGCCAATCAGGGAAGGGAGGGGGTGCAGAAACCAGGAAAGAGCAGTCAAGAAACAGTAGTGCAGGCTTGGAGCCGGGCCCTGGTTCCCCTCAAGGGATACACAGGATGGTATCTCTGAGCTTTCTGCAGATACTGAAACCCCCACTACATAGGAGAAGTTAGCTGCTTTCTGCCCACAAACACGGAGGCCCCAGATGGCTTGGAACCAGAAAGTTGATGAGGCTGACTCTGCTTCTCTTACCGTCCATGAGCTGATCACACCCTCTTTGGACCAATACCATACAATTCTTCACTACCCCCTCCAGATGGGGTCAGAGTTTTGAAGGCATTAGCCCCCTGGGGCAAACCCCTTTGCCTGGCAAAACCATAAAGCTATTCTTTTCTAGTTCACCCAGAGTTCAGCCTCTGAGAATTAATTCTGTCCTGGGTACAGAGGTCAGACTCAGCATCAAGAGCATGGCGTTGCCTTAACTGAGAGGCCATCTCCAGTAGCTCCCATAGCCCAGCTTATGGTGCTGTCGTCGGGACAATGGCAGCTGAGTGGGAAACGGGATTGAGGTACAAGCATCAGGCAAGAAGGGGCTTTCCCGGTGCCTCGGTGGTAAAGAATCCACCTGCAATGCCGGAGCCGCCGGAGATGCGGGTTCCATCCCTGGGCTGGGAAGACCTCCTGGAGGAGGAAATGGCAAGCCACTCCAGTGTTCTTGCCTGGGGAATCCCGTGGACAGAGGAGCCTGGTGGGCTACAGTCCATGGGGTCACAAAGAGTCGGACACGACTGAGCAAGTAAACAACAGCCTGGCAAGCAGGAAAGATGCAGGAAGAAGGGGGTGATTTATAAGTCCTTAGCGCATCTTCCCATGCGTTTCATAGCTGGCTCCCCCGGCTCTTCCAGACAGACCTGTGATGTCTGCATTATGACAGCTCTCTGCCTTTGTCCCTTGCACTTTGGTAACGTGCGAAGAGAGAGATTAATTGTATGGTGAAACTCTTCCACAATTTGCTGAACCTCTGCATTCCTGACATTAATCTTTCCCCAAGTGCCCTATGATTAACTTGAAAAATCAACCAGGCACAAGCATAGACTAGATTCATGTAAATGGAAACACATAAATAGCGAGAAGGATGGAGAAGGGGCAATGCTGTCTGGCTGCCGGAGAATCTGTAGCGAGATGATACATGAAGCTTTTTTGCAGACTGCTTCATCCGCGGAACGTGTCGGTTATCCGTAAGCCAGAGCTCGGGAGTTAGAATTGCTTTTTCTGGGCAGGGGCCTGGCAAGAGCACAGACCACGGCTCCATTTGCAAGCTGCTTTCAAGTCATAAAATAAAAATAACGCTTCTGTCTTGATCTTTAACAGAAAATCTCTCTTCCTCTTTGTTTGTGGAGTTCAGCAATCAGGTGCCTTTACCTGGATTTTCCTGTTTGTGAAGAGAAACTAAGCACAGGGCGTCCGTTTGGAGATTTTCTAGCACAGGGCGTCCGTTTGGAGATTTTCTATACAATGTTCCTGCGCGTTTACATCAGAGATGTTCTCATGACGCCAGCTCGGATTAGCCTCACGCAGTTGTCTAGAGGGCTCTATTGATCTATTCACTTTGTAAGTTCTGAACCTCCTTTTCCTGATCAGACTCTTCCACACATGAATTTGTTCTTATGTAAACAGAGCTCTTGGTTTGTGCTCACAGAATGATGAGGATGAGCTGGATGGAAAAATGGAGCCTGTTTGCAGGGAGATAAACACGGCACTCGGGTGAATCCAGTAGGGGTGGATTTTACCCCAGAGGCAGCCCTGGGCGCCCACAGTCTGTGAGACCCTGAGCTGGCCTTCTCTTTTCAGCTGCAAACTGTGATCTGAGTCATTCGCTACAGTTTCACGTCAAAGGCTGGCAGTTTGAGAATGAGAAGTATGCACCATTGTTTCACTGACTGCTTTGCAATCGCTAACCCTTGGGAGTCTACGCTGACTACAACCCCAGCACACTAACCCGTCATTCCCCAGCCACCTGATGGGGCTTCCCTGGTGGCTCGGTTGGTGAAGAAACTGCCTGCAATGCAGGAGATCTGGGTTCGATCCCTGGGCTGGGAAGATCCGCTGGAGGAGACCAAGGCCACCCACTCCAGTATTCTGGCCTGGAGAATCCCGTGAACAGAGGAGCCTGGTGGGCTGCGGTTGCACAGCGTCAGACACGACTGAGCGGCTAAGCGCGGCACAGCACAGCCCCCTGACAGAGGCAAAGAGACCAGTTAAAATGCAGTTAATCCAGAGGACAGACGCAAGTAGAGATTCTCAACAAGGGGAATGAGGGAATACGCTCAGGACATGCTCAGGCCGTTTTCAGAGCTCAGTTCAAACTTAAATACATAAGTCATATCAAACCTGTAATGTTTGTGCTTGAAGCAAAAATTAAAGTGGAATTTAGAATGGAAAGCGGCTCCCACTGATTATATTTTTTCCTTCGTATATAGAAAGTGATTATATGACCGAGAAAGTTAAACCTTAGCAAAGGCTTGCATTTAAGTGAAAAGGCATGTAGGTTTATTTTCAATTATTCTTTCAATTAATGTTTATGGAGAGCTTCTGGGGTGCCTATCCCAGTATTCAGCAAACAGTCATGAAGCTTATAATGTCGACAGCCTAAGACAAATACTTGGATGACAGTTAACGTGGTTACATTAAACAGGTCACACGCAGAATTTCCCGGGCCTAGCACTCTTGTCTTTCATGCCCATGTCTGTTCCTGGGAAGAACAAGAAAATAATTAGAGATTTCATGATTACGGACTTGTTAGGACTTTGATTACTAACTAAATTAATAATTTATTTTTATAGGCTAGATGTTCAGCTTAAAGTCACACATGAGTTTGTATATGCAAGGGAAGTGCTTTTGAAATGTAGATACTTGTGGGGGTATAATATCAGGGAGCCAGATTGGACTAAACTTTGGTAGAAACATCACTAAGCTGCACAAGTCATGTCCTTAAACTAAAGGTAGTGACTAACACGTCCATGTCACGCTGTGCTGTCCTGAGTCGTGTCTGACTCTCTGTGACCCCATCGACTGTAACCCACCAGGCTCCTCTCTCCATGGGATTTCCCAGGCAAGAATACAGGAGTGGGTTGCCTTTTCCTTCTCCAGGGGGGATCTTCCAGACCCAGGGATCGAACCTATGTCTCCTGAGTCTCCTGCATGGGCAGGCAGACTCTTTACCTCTAGTGCCACCTGGGAAAGTGTTAGTTGCTCGGTCATGTCTGACTTTTTGTGACCCCATGGACTGTAGCCAGCCAGGCTCCTCGGTCCGTGGAATTCTCCAGGCAAGTATACTGGAGTAGGTGGCCATTCCCTTCTCCAGGGGATCTTTCCGACGCAGGGAAACCTGGGTGTCTCACATGGCAGGCAGATTCTTTACTGTCTGGGCCACCAGGGAAGCCCAGGGCCACCTGGGAAGCATTTATTAAATTTATTAAATACTTACGTAGCATTTATTAAATGCAAGGGATTGTTCTCAATTCAGTTCAGTTCAGTCCCTCAGTCATGTCCAATTCTTTGACCCCGTGAATCGCAGCGCGCCAGGCCTCCCTATCACCAACTCCCAGAGTTCACCCAAACCCATGTGCATCGAGTCGATGATGACATTCAGCCATCTCATCCTCTGTTGTCCCCTTCTCTTCCTGCCCTCAATCCCTCCCAGCATCAGGGTCTTTTCCAATGAGTCAACTCTTTGCATGAGGTGGCCAAAGTATTGGAGTTTCAGCCTCAGCATTAGTCCTTCCAGTGAACACCCCAGGGTTGATCTCCTTTAGAATGAACTGGTTGGATCTCCTTGCAGTCCAAGGGACTCTCAAGAGTTTTCTCCAACACCACAGTTCAAAAGCATCAATTCTTCGTTGCTCAGCTTTCTTCACAGTCCAGCTCTCACATCCATACACGACTACTGGAAAAACCATAGCCTTGACTAGATGGACCTTTGTTGGCAAAGTAATATCTCTTACGCACACACAATTCATTTATTTCTCTGAAGGAACATTATGAAGGGGATGGACATCATCTGTGTAAATAAATAAATGAAGGGTCACAGAATGTGTCGCCTGAAAATATGCTTCTTTGAGCTAAAAAAACCTTGAAAAACAGCAGGTGCAACAAGGGTGTTCCATTTCCCCCTCCTTCCTGAAGCCAGGAGATAAAAGTGCCACGTGGCCACGTGGAAGGTGTCCTCCTTGTATCAGGAGGGGAGACATACTCTTCTGCCCAGTGTTGGGAATGGAGGCAGAGAAATCTGTACAAACCAATCTTGCTAGAGTAAGTCTAATCTTTCCTTTGGTCCCCGTGTGTTTCAGTCACTTTCCCTCAAGGGTCTCTCTTTGTTCAAGCTGGTGTACAGGCAATGAGGCTTTGCCCCTTCTTTGGGTCTTCATTTTTTCTGTGGGGCTCTCACAGACATGGACAAATTCTTGTACTTTTCCCCTGCTAATCTGTCTTCTGTCACTTTATTCTCATGCCCAGCCAGAAGACAGTTCACCTCCGCTCCCCTGACACCTTTGGTGGCCCAGCCCAGCGGAAGTGCTCACAGCATTCTTCATCTTGCAGGGGACTTAGGGGATGGTGGTGGCCAGCAGTCACACACCCATCAAACACCAATTTATGGCAGACCGTGGAGATGCAAAGACAGTCAAGACCCAACCCTTGGCCTGCAGCTTCCTTTCTGGAGAGAGGTGGGGGGCTGAAAAGCAGGTGAGAGCAGAGGGAGACCCCTGAGAAGGGAGCGGGCGTGCAGTTCTGCTTAGAGACCTCACAGAGGACTGGACACTCAGATGCTTGGGCTGTCTTCTTCTAGAAGGTGGTCTGGGCAAGGTGAAGTCATGTCCCAAATTCCCCCAATTCTAAGCCTGGGCTTGAGGCCGTTTGCTGGATCTAGCTGTGATCTTGTACCAAGCAGAGCTGTGGTCGACAGTGCCTTGCTAGGCTTGTTCCTTCTAGTGGAAAGATCTAAGTCAACCCCAGCAGACAGGATGGAGACAATGTCCTTCAGGTAAAAGCAGAAGAAACTAGAGTCTCTGGAGATAGACTGAAACCTTCTTTCTCTTGCCCCCTGTTCCATTCACGAAAAAATCCATCAGCAACAGACCCTGACATTGACTCAATATCTAGGGTAACAAGATTGCAAAAGCTAACAACCCAGGGAAAGGAACGCTTCCGAGAACTGTATAATCCAAAGGTTTCAGCAGCTACCTTCAATCACTTAGTAGACATTTTTGAGCTGCTAAAACATGCCGGGGCCTGCAGAGCACTTCATGACATGAGCGTTTGGGGAATTCGATCCTACACATGGTGTTCCCCACCGTGTACTGCCATGTGGGCACACACGTGTGCGTGTGCTTGTGCACGCTTGTATACACGTATGATTCAACAGTCTCCAATAGCAACATGGGGTGTCTCCCTCCCAACACAATTTACCTAAAGCCCTACACCTAATCTAGCAAGATCAGGCTCACTGCCATAATGGCACTGCTGCCTATAATCACGCTCTTCCACACCGCTGCAGGCAACTCTTTCCCTAAAGAAAGTGAAAGTCGCTCGGTCGTGTCCCACCCTTTGCAACCCCATGGACTATACAGTTCATGGAATTCTCCAGGCCAGAATACTGGAGTGTGTAGCCATTCCCTTCTCCAGGGGATCTTCCCAACCCAGGGATCGAACCCAGGTCTTCTGCACTGAAGGCAGATTTTTTTACCAGCTGAGCCACAAGGGAAGTCCAAGAATACTGGAGTGGGTAAAACCCTTTCCCTAAAGCACATTATAACATGTAGTGATTGCATTTTAATAGCGTTTCAAGCATTTGCAGGTCACTTGCAGTCTTTGCTAACTTTAGGAAGGGGAGCGGACTGAACACCTTATAAGAAATGGCTGAAGACTCACAGAGTTGGTCCTTCCTGGCCAACTTGAATTCCGTCATCGCGGGTCATGCTGGGCACCTTTATTTTGCCTGGGGGAATGTGCCTAACGGAAATATTTGGCCACTAACCACATAAAACTGTTATCAGATATCTGGGCACTTGCTTCATAAAAGAAAAGTTGTGATCATGAGAAAAGTAAAATTTCCAATTAAGATCTATATAAGTCATCTTTATGAAATGGAGACAAATCACGAATTCTTCAGCCTCTGAGCCCTGAAGAATAAATGTCTCTTCATTGCTACCTGCCTGCACAGTATATTTTTTGTCTGCAGAGCCATTGACCATTTGCTGTGATGATCCTTACTGGGTCAGGGAAAGCTTGAGAGAGAATGACTGCCTCAAGGAGTGTACACATGCTACAAGGAATCTCATTTCTGGAATCCTACCCTGCAGAGTTCCCGGGGTTTTAACAAGCTGTCAGCACTGGGGCAAAGAGACCGTTTCTCACCTCCTCCGGAGAAGATTGTTACCACGTCCCTTCGCCCTCTTCTTTGAAATAAATTCTGAGAAATAAAGACACATTCTTCATATGCCAGGACAAAAGTCTTTCTGAAATGAGCGTTGGTGAGGACGTGGAGAAACTGGAACTCTCGTCCACTGCGGGCAGGCATGTAAGATGGTGCAGTCACTTTGGGAAACAATTTGGCAATTCCTCAAAAGGTTATAGTACCTTTTGGCCCAGCAATCCTACACCAAATGAACACCCATGAGAACTGGAAACTTACATCCAGGCAAAAACTACTCAGAAGTTCCTATCAGCATTATTCATAAGAGTCAAATGGGAAACAAGCCCAGCAGTCCCCAACAGATGGATGGATAAACAGAACGTGGTGTATTTGCACAATGAATACTCGACATTTTATAAAAAGAAAGAAGTTCTGATACATGATACAACATGGATGAACCTTGAAGGCATTACATCAGTGAGAGAAGCAGTACCAGCTGGGGATTGTATGAACCCACTTACATGATACGTTCAGAGCAGACAAATCCGAGGACACAGGAAGTAGGTTAGTGGTTGCCAGGAGCTTGGGAGGACTTTGGAGGGAAATGGATTGTGACTGTGATGTGTTTTGTTTGCGGGTGATGACAATTACTCGGTGATGATTTCCTAACTCCGTGACTATACTAAAACCCACCGAATCCCACACTTTAAAAGAGTGAACTTAGAGTCTGTGAATTATATCTCAGTAAAGCAGTTATCAAAAATCTTTCTCAGCGGCTTTCTAGAGTCCAGGCCTGCGTGCCTGTGAATTCCTGTAAATGATCAAGATTTAACTAGTTGTTTTGAGATGTACTATAGCCTGAAGATAAAATAAAACCTTTAAAAAAATAAACAAAGACAACAAAGCAATAAAATGCGATTTTTGTCACATGTGTTGGAGTTCCATGTTTTCAAACATCCGAAGGGAATCATCCATAAAATGAATCAGAATGATAATAGATATGTTTTTGCAATGCTTTCACAGATGGTCTTATTCAAACACATTCTGAGTGATGATAAATACAGAAGCTTATAGAGTCAGACTGTGCTTGTGAGACTCTGGGTTGGAGATGAGACCAGAGAGCCAGTTCTCCAAGGGAGCGTCTCTTATTTGTCTTTGTATTTTCCGGGGCATGGATGACATGTTAGCTGAAGGAGCGATTAAATGGGTTATCACTTTCTGAGGGAGCACCTTCAACCGGCAATAAAATAAATATCCCTTTATCTCTGAGATAATGCAATCTTAAAGAATCACCCGTTTCAGCATGTAGTAGAGGCTGGGGAAACGTTCCATGAAAGCATGCAGGGAGCGGTACACATGTGAGCGGATAGGCGTAGCGTCTGCGCAGGTGGTTATCTGAGCAGATTCCCATGGGCTTCCAAACTCAGCTTCTCCTTTGCCTTCAGTGTGCGCTTTGCTGGTGGCCCAGACAGTAAAGAAACCGCCTGCAACGTGGGAGACCAGTGTTCCATCCCTGGGCTGGGAAGACCCCCTGGAGAAGGAGATGGCTACCCACTCCGGTATTCTTGCCTGGAGAATTGCATGGATAGAGGAGCCTGGCGGGGTACAGTCCATGGGTCTCAAAGAGTCGGACACGACTGAGTGACTAACACTTTTGCTTTCACTCGCCTTCAGTGTAATGGAGTTGGAACTTTGAAACATTTTTAAGAAATGAAATGACCCACAAATATTTGTGGTCTGGTTTACGTGCAGAGTGTGTACCAAGAGAGGCTTCCCAGGTGGCTCAGTGATAAAGAATCCACCTTCCAGTTCAGGAGATGCAGGAGACATGGGTTTAATCCCTGGGTCTGATCCCTGGATCGGGAAGATCCCCTGGAGAAGGGAATGGCTACCCACTCCAGGTTATTGCCTGGAAAATTCCACGGGTAGAGGAGTCCATGGGGGTGCAAAAAAATTGGCCATGATGAGTGCCTGAGTGCACACACACACACACCCCTACCAAAGTGTCCTCTTGTTTCCTAATTCCTTCAACAGTTACGCCAAGGATTTCAGACTTGATGGCACGGTGGATAGGCTGCCACCCCTGAAACTAAGAGCAAGAACAACGTCTCCTGCAGACTCCTTACTCTGGAGTGAAACCGATCTCTCAGTTATATCAGGTAATTAGAAAATGCTTTTATAGGAATTAAAGTCATGTTGAATCAACGTGGGACTTTTCACCAATCTCTAACTATTGGTTTTCCCTCACACCAAGGAAAGCCAATGTCCCTCAGCAATACATGGATTTTAAACTTTCCCCAGTAGGGAAGTGCTTCTTGTTTTCAGGGGGAAGGAAGTCAAGGGGAGTGTGGTTTCTGACTGTTATCACACTCTTCATTGTTTGAGTTTCCCATAATTTTTCAGGTCACTTGCCGTTTTGAAAATATTTTTAAGCATTAAAAGTCAGCATGCTTCCCTCATGTTATTGAACTGGGGACGTTTATAGTTCTTAGAATCTGTTCATGTATTGATTTAAAGAACAGGAAGGTCATCATTGAACTTTCTCTGTAATAACTGACACACAGTGAATCAGTTCACACCAGCCGCCGGCGTCATCAGCATCTATTTATGAGGTCAAGGTTCATAGCCCAGGAGGGCAGAAATGATGGTCAAATCAACCGATGTTTAAATATTTTTAGAATTTCTTATGGGTTTATTGACATGGACCAGCACATTCTGAGATGGAGTAATAAGTCACTATGTCAGACAAGTGGGGAAATTCTTGAGTTAAACTTAGATATAAATATATTGCAATATTAGTCAGTATCACAGAGCATTTTATAGATAGAAAACTATACAGTGTGGTAGATCTCCTACTTCTAGACTTTAAATGGCTGTTGCAGTCTTGCCTGATCAGTTTTGTCTCTCCTCCTGTGACAGCCCATCTTGTGTGTGCTGAGTCACTCAGCCTGACTTTTTGCAGCCCCATGGCCTGCAGCCCTCCAGGCTCCTCTGTCCATGGAATTCTCCAGGCGAGAATACTGGAGTGGGTTGCCAGACAGATCATCGTAAGCCATAATAAATATGAGACCCCCATCACCTCCATTCTCACTTCCAACTAATTCAGTTCATGACCTCCCATCTAGCCAAACTCTCTAAATTCTCGACCCTCTGATTTCACAGCCTCCAATTCCTAATCCTGGCACTTTCTTCCCATCAGGATGCACAAGTCATTCCGCTACTCCAGATCTACTTACTCTGGAAAACGGCCTCCGGGTAACAGATTACAGTCCCCAGCATATGAAGCAGCTTGATTCCCAGCATGCCTTCATAAGTTCAACAAAGCTAGCCTAGATATGCCGCTAACACAGTTGACTACACGGTAGTGTGTGTGTGTGTGTGTGTGTGACAGTCACTCAGTCGTGTTCAACTCTTCACAACCTGATGGACTATAGAGTCCATGGAATTCTCCAGGCCAGAATCCTGGAGTGGGTAGCCTTTCCCTTCTCCAGCGGATCTTCCCAACCCAGGGATCGAACTTAGGTCTCTCGAATTGTAGGCAGATTCTTTACCAACTGAATCACCAGAGAAGCCCAAGAATCCTGGAGTGGGTAGCCTATCCCTTCTCCAGCGGATCTTCCCACCCAGGATTCGAACTGCGGTCTCCTGAATTACAGGTGGATTCTTTACTACCTGAGCTATCAGGGAATCCGATATATTACTGTAATAGGTTTCTAGTACGTTCCACACAAATAATACATAAAAAACAAACACAAAAAATAAGAAGTCATTTTTCATCTTAGAGGACAAGGTCTTGAAACGTAGTCCTGTACAACAGCCGGCGCACGGGGGCTGGCACCGAGTGAGCAGGCGAGAAGAGTTCCTGAAGGGAGAGGGGAGAGGCCTGAGCTGAAGGAGTGTCAGAGGTGGGAGACGGAGGTAGGGGAAAGCTGCGATTCCACTCACTCCTGACGCTGATGGAGTGCAGGTTTGCATCGCTGGAAGTCTGCAACCTGAAGGTCTGTCTGTAGGGGCCTTGTTGTGCAAGCATTTCTCCCTCCTGTGAGCTGTTGGCCATTCTTCTCTGTCTCAGAGACGCGGCACACACATCACCGACTTTGTTTTGAAGTTCCACGCGGCACTTCCATGCCCGGTGCGAGACAATACATTCCTGGAATTCAGACCATCCTGGCTGACTTCTGCACGTGACTCCCTTCACACAGGTAGCCTTGCGATGACTGTTTGCAGACCGCCCGAGTGGAGGACAGGAGAGGGACACTGAGGAGACTCCTGTAAGGGGTGTCTAAAGGGTGAATGATTAAACGGGTACAGGACGCATTCCGTTCTTCCGTTTGACCTGTGGCTTTGGAAGTTGAGACCTTCCCGTCTCTAGGGCATCAGGTGGGGAGACAGACTCCCCTGAGATGTAGCTGCAGAGAACTTTGATCGTCACGTACAGAGCAGAGACGAGGACAGATCTGAGGCTCTTGTTTTCTGCAAAGAGGCACACTTTATATTACACCCCTTGGTCACAAAGTGGCCGTCTATTGCTCAAAACAGTGGTTAAGATTTCACCCCAGAATGCTTCCAAGGAACCCAGGATGAACGTGTTTATGTTGATATAACAACCAACTTGATTTTGAGAATGAAATTGTCATTTTGGTTTCCCAAAATGTGATAGCTACAAAGCCACAGAATTTCCACAAGTACCATGAACGCATTTAACTGGGTAGATTGTTTCCAAAAGGTTCCTACACAGGCCACTTGGGTACAAAGGGTCAAACGCAGTCCAAACAAACGCATACCGGTAATAGGTACAAAGGGCCCATGTCCTTGGTGAATGGTTAATCATGAGCCATCATAAACAAAAATCTTCCATACATTTGATAAACAGGTTTGCAAAGGAGACAGGAAGCGCAGGAGAGAGTCACATCTTTCAACACGAAAGGTCAGTGGTAAGAGAGCTGTGTGATCTTGGGGCCTTTACAGTTTTGAAGGGTTTTGTTTAATACTTGGAGTCAGATGGGGGTGGCTATGTCTGGACCCACAAGTTAGTGACAATATATGCATCTGTAATTGAAACGAGGTGTTTCTTTCATCCTCTTCTGTTTTCCAGTCAGTAGATTATTTTATGCACGTCTACTCCCAGAACGGTCTAAGGGGACGTCAGTTTTCTTTCCCTGCGTTTTCTCCTTGTGGGAATAAGAATTAACCATGGCAACCACAGATGGAAAGGCTGTTACACCCCATTTGCAAAAATAAAAACAAAACACTGCCACATCTTCAGAGTAGCCTAAGAATAGTAGGCCAGAAGACTGGAGCGGGGAGCCTTTCCCTTCTCCAGAGGATTTTCCCGACCCAGGAATCGAATTGGGGCCTTCTGCCTTGCAGGTGGATTCTTTACCAACTGAGCTGTCAGGGAAGCCCAAGAATACCAGGGAGACGATAACAAAAGAGATACACTTTGGTTTTATCCACAGATGTGCTGAATGGCATTGCCAAGCGCATGTCTTCTACTTGGAAGATGACACAGTTTCCAGTTTTATTTTTTCTGTATTGGGCAGCAGAATCTGCTTGCTTCAGAACACTTCTCAAGCTTAATGTAAGGAATTATAGTTGAGGGCCACTTAATATTAATAAGTCACATAAGAAAACCATTTCTTTCCTCTGGCTAAGAGTTGCCGGAAGTATAGGTACAGTCGAACTTCTCGGTACAGAAAGCAGGAAGGAAGCCTGCCGTGGACACAGATGACGGCAATAAAGACGCCCCTGTGAGGCTTCCCTGTGGGGCTCCCCGGTGGGGCTTCCCTGGCCATCCAGCCGTCAAGCCCACCAGCTCCCGAGGCAGCGGGCCTGGGTTGGATCCCGGGTCAGGGAACGACATCCTGCATGCCACAGCGAAAGATTCCACGTGTCAAAACGGAGCCCTGGGGCGGTCAAATAAATAAATATTTAGAAAAAGAAATAAGCAAAGAATGAAATTCTTAAAGAAAAAAAAAAGAAGGAAGAAATCTGTGGGCCGACCCAGGCAGGCCCTGTGACTTAGGGAGTGGGACACAAGCAGAAAGAGCAGAGGGAGTGGGCCTGGCGATGAGCGGGCTTTAGGACCATGGGTCGATGGAAACACTTGAGAAATGGCTGCTTAGCCTCATCCTTGGCGCCAAGGCAGAAGAGGCCCCTCTCCCTTTGCTACCACCTCCCCCGCCTTCCCAGCCTTGGTCCCCGAGTCTTGTCTCTCTGGACAAGGGAAACAAACCACAAGGAGAGCAAAAGCCCACCAGTGTTCAGGAGATTTTGGTCATGAAGGACTGGATATCTGGCTGAAGCATGAGAAAAAAGAAGGGGGGGGGGCAATTAAGAAATGGAAAGGCAAAAAAACCAACCAACCAAACAAACAACCAGATCCATGTGTTTCCTGAAAGATGTTATTTCCTTAATGTAAATAATCATTTTTAAAAAATTCTAGAGGATGAGATGGTTGGATGACATCACCTACTAGATGGACATGAACTTGGGCAAACTTCCGGAGACAGTCAGGGGCAGGGAAGCCTGGCATGCTGCTCTCCATAGGGTCACGAAGAGACCTATGTTCTCTCCTCCTCCCACCAAGAGTACAAAGTCTGAAGGACCCATGCATGGAGCTGCCCACAGGAATCGCTTTCCCTCCAGGCTGTATCCCGGCCCCTGGAATGAGAGTGCACGCCCCGGCGTGGTCTCCTGAGGGCCCACTCCTGCACTGGCCCCACACCCCCCAGGCTCCGGGGTCCCTACTCTTCACTGCTCTTCATTCCCTTCTGCACTCCTGGACCAGATCATGGAGGTCAAAGCCCAGGGGGTTTGAATGGATAGTACATATTCTCTGATTTTGTTACCATTATTATCCTGGGATTTTGTATACAAGGTGCTTTTGCGAGATTCTCCAGTCCTCCAGAATTCTTCTCTTTGGAGAGAAACCTCAGCGCCACAAACGGATGGACGCATCAGAGCAGACGGTGCCCAGAGCTCTTGTAGTGTCGGGCTGGGCATCACAGGAGCTCCTTTGAAGGATGGCTCCTCCTTCAGGAAACCCAGATGAGCATCACGAGCTCCTGACCCTTCTTGACCTGAAAGCTGACCCCTGCAACTTCACTGCAGCCCACAAAACCGGGGTCACCCCCTTGGAGGTCCTTCTCATCTCCTTTTTGCCTTTTCAAACATCCTCGTTTTTCAGCTGTTCTTCCTAGTATATGATTCTTCTCTCCAAGTAAGTTCCAGTCTATTTTTACCAACAAAGCAAATATTTTAAAACTGCCATTTTGATGGATATGTTACAGTTCATGTAGGTCAATCATTAAGCTGTACACCTTAAACGTACAACTTTTAATCTTCAACTATACTTCACAAATCCAGGAAAAATTATATATATACAAAAACATATATATAAAACATTTTATATGTTTTTATATAATAACTTCCTATTTTGTAGTTTACTTTTTTCAAAAAAACTTATGCTTCCCTATTGTAAATGTTCTCAAGACATATTTTAAATGATTCTAATTAATGATGGTTATAGAGAAGGAAACCCTTCTATAACCGTTGGTGGGAATGTAAATTAGTTCAGCTATAATGGAGAACAGTATGAAGATTTCTTAAAAAACTAAAAATAAAGTTCCGATATGATCCGACAATCCTAATTCTGGGCATATACCCAGAAAAGATGAAGACTCTAATTGGAAAAGATACGTGTACCCCAGTGTTCATATCCGCACTATTTATAACGGCCAAGACGTGGAAGCAACCTAAGTGTCCAGCAGCAGATGGATGATTAAGAGAATGCGGTGCATATATACAATGGGACGTTACTCAGTCATAAAAAGAATGAAACAATGCCATGTGTAACAACATCGATGGATGGACGTAGAGATGTTCATACTAAGTGAAGTAAATTAGAAAGATATTATCACGTATATCACTGATACGTGGAATCTGACAAAATATGATACAAATCAGCTTATTTACAAAACAGAAATAGCCTCACAGACATAGAAATCAAACTCATGGTTACCAGAGGGGAAGGGGGGGATGAATTGGAAATTTGGGATTAACAGATACACACCACTATATACAAAAATGATAAGCAACAAGGTCCTACCGTATAGCACGGGGAGCTATATTCAATATCTTGTAATAACCTGTAATGGAAAAGAACCTGAAAAAGGACACCTATGTATGATAACTGAATCACTTGCCGTACACCTGAACAGCAGAAAATCAATTATGCTTCAATAACACATACATAAAATAATGGTGATAGGCATGGACTCTTGCACAAACCATGTGCTGCACCAAACCTGCTTCATTCACCTCCATGCCGTGCTTATCATAGCATTCCGTAAGTGAAAACCACGACCAAGCCGCAGTACACGTAAGCTCCGCGCCTACCCAAGTTCATCACAGATGAGATGGAAAAGCCGGGAGTCAAACCCACATCTGACCATTTCCAGAGCCCGGATTCTTCTCTGCCCTCCGGTCTGCCTCCCTGCTTCTGTGTTTTATTCAGGTTACGGCTAAAAGGTTGCTCCATTGCCTGGTAACATTTTGTAGCTCCAGCTCCTCGGCACGTTAGCCTGGTGGCCACGTTCCAGAGGTCCCCCTTTCTCTCCCACACTTATCTCTGGTTATATTCCATTTTGTAAGATCACATCCAAGAACTGCAAGGAATCTGAGCCTGTAGATTGTCTGTCTGACCGATCCCTGTCAGCCAGTTTCACGCGTCAGACACATTCCATGTTTCTTTGTTTGAATCAGGGTTGTCTTTCAAGTCTCATTTCTTCAGATCTACTTACTGTCAGAAACTTTCAAACTGCCTTATTGATACGTCTGGCTTCCTAGGATGGGCTAGCGGCAAAGAACCCACCTGCCAATGCGGGAGACCGGGCTTTGATCCCTGGGTCGGGAAGATCCCCTGGAGGAGGGCATGACAACCCACTCCAGCATTCTTGCTGGGAAATCCCATGGACAGAGGAGCCTGGTGGGTTACAGTCCATGGGGTCGCCAAGAACAGACACAGCCGAGCACACACACACACACACACACACACACACACACACACACTCACAGACACGTGTGTGATTTTGAAGAACCTTTTTTTTTTTTGGTCTCTGCTCCCAGGGCGCTGGGCTTCCCTCACAGCTCAGTTGGTGAAGAGTCTGTCTGCAGTGCAGGGCAGCCAGCTTCAATTCCTGGGTCGAGAAGATCTCCTGGAGAAGAAAATGGCAACCCACTGCAGTATTTTTGCCTGGAGATTCCCATGGGCAGAGGAACCTGGTGGGCCACAGTCCCTGGGGTCACAAGAGTTGGACAGGACCTAGCGACTAAACCAGCAACCCACCACCACCCAGAGCATCCGGTTCTTCCCCTTTATCAAATAGTAGTCTCTGCCAATCAGTGTCTTTTCTAAAATCAGGGTGATGACTCATCAGTGAGATGAAAGACGACTGGTCACATCCTCTGTGTTCAACCCGACAGCTCTGGGAAGTTGAACTGTCCAGCCATCTCTTTATTTTGCCTCTGTGTGAAACTTAAAAGCTAAACTGCAATCCCAGCCTCGAGTTTTCTCTTCTCTTTCACCCAGTGGGTGATTTGTGTGTGCTCTCTGACATATTAATATGGCCTTTGATCTTCACCAAGAGCCTGTCCTACACGCCCAACCCATGAGTTTGCAGTGTTTCTCAAAGCACAGCTCCATCTTCCTTATGGGCGTATTAGTCTGTTATGGCTCTTGTCACCAAGGACCACAAACTGAGCAGCTTAAAGTCACAGAAATGTATTGCACCATAGTTCTGGAGGCCAGAAGGCCCGAATCAGGATGCTGGCAGGGCCACGCTGCCTCTGAAACTAAGCAAGCAGTCTTCCTTGCCTCTTCTGTCTTCCAGTGGGGTTGGCCCTCAGTGCCCCTTGGCTCACAGCTGCATCAGTCTCTGACGTCACCTGACCCCGTGTGTGTTTCCACCTCTTCTTTCCATGAGGACATCATCCTACTGGATTCCACCCCAGTGATCTCATCTCAAGGGGATCACATCTGCAAAAATCTTATTTCCAAATAAAGTTACATTTATAGGTGCTGGGGGTTTGAAGATTTCAACACATCCTTTCCAAGGAAACCATTTAACCCACACTAGTATGGAGCCCTGCTTCTTTTTAAGACTGTGTAGTCTTTGTCACCAAGTTTCAGTAATAAATCCCACCAGTCAAAGCACTGGTGTCATTTGTAAGATTACAATTACTGTCTTAAATGATGACCTCAAACTCACATTATTTATTGCCTTGGGTACTGGCCGGCAGACAAATGGGTACACGCGTCTTGTTTGTTTCTTCTCTTCTCCTACTTTAGCATCTCAGGATATCAGCATTCATCGTATACAGGTTTCTACATGGCACAGCACCCACCACCTGCAAGGCCGTGTTCGTCTCCAGCCTCCAGAACCTACCAAATCACAGTCTGCCTTTCTCCTCTCTCATCCTCTATGTAACCCTACTAGTGTGGTTTTCTTTCTTTCAAATCACTCTATGGAGGTGATTTAATATATACAACTGTAGATATTTAACATATACAACTTAATGAGTTTGGGGATACACACAAGCCAGTGAAACCATTACCAACATCAAGGCCATGGACAGCTCCATCGCCCCCCAAAGTTTCTTCTTGTCCCCTTTATTTGTATTATCATCATCATTATTACTAGTGTGTATGTCTGTGTGTTAAGACCACTGAACATAAGACCTATGGTCTCAGTGAGTTCCAAGTATACAATACAATACTGCCAGCTGTTCGCGTGTACTGAGCAGGAAACCGGTATTATTCATCCTGCATACCCAGAACTTCATGCCCTTCAACCTTCATCTCCCCATTTTTTCCTCCCCATGATCCCGGGAGACTATCGTTCTACCCTCTGTTCTATGAAAGTGTCATCCATCTGAGTGCTTATATCATCATCTGGGGTCTTGACCTGCACAGTTAGTTTTTAATTTCTTCCACCCTCTTGGCAGACATTTTTCCAGGCACAATGTGAGTGCTTTACCTCTAGGTACTGTCATATGTAAACCATAGAATCGTTTTAGTGGCCTGTACTTTGATCCCCTGGAGAAGGGAATGGTTACCCACTCCAGTATTCTTGCCTGGAAAATCCTATGGACAGAGGAACCTGGTGGGCTACAGTCATGGGGTGGCAAAGAGTTGGACACAACTTAGCCACTGAACCACCACCATACTTTGAAGATTGGTTTTTAAGAAAATAAAGTATATTGCCAAAACTCAGCGGCTCAGAAACATTTTGAAATGACTCTTGACTCTAAAGAGAAAGCAAGGAGATGTGTCCTCTCTGGAAATGGGATACGGCTTCCAAGATGCCCCTTTTGGATCTCATCTGCGTGGGCCCGAAGGAAATGCTGATTCTGACTAGCTTGTAGGAAAAAGCAAGTGGTTGAATTGAATTCAGTATAATAAAAACAAAATGAGCAGATGAACACCAGAATACATGATCTCAGTTTGTGGGTGAGTCTGAAGTGAATAGGACTTGTGTTTGCTTCTTCTTCCTTACATGTGTGTGGTCTGTTTCTCTGTGGGGCTGGGATCATATTTGGTAAAAGTCCTGGACGGGACTCTGTCCATTAAGAAAGTCAGCTCAGAAGGACCGTGACAGAGGCGTTTGAACCTTCAAACTCACCCATAAGTTATGCCACATTCTCTCTGCAGAAGCTGGGCATGGGTGCCAGCCAGTTCCCAGCCCAGCGGAGACCCCCTCAGATGTCAGTCTTCAAATCCCTTGGCTTACTAAACAACAAAGGAAGAAACCAACAAAACTCAGTTACTTTTCCGACACGTGGCCCTCTCCTCCTCTTCTGATCCTTCTCTGAACAGTTGAATGTGGTGCCTGTGATCACCTGTTGAGATTCAGCGGTGTCGCTTGAGTTAATCCCCCAGTTTTAATCTACTTCCCTTCTCATAATTGACAAGCACACGCCAGTCTGAGGGCAGCTGTGATACCCTTTGCGATTCTTCCTCTTCTCCCCATCATGTGGAAGGAAAAGGCCCATGACTCACCCTGTCTCACGGATACCAGCCTACAACTCGCCATCACATTCCCCTGCGAGTGAGAACGCAAAACCAGAGTATTCTTTCTGTCCTCTGGGGAAAAGGCCCACCACCATGTGTTCACAGAAGGGTGAGCTCCCAGTCAGCTCTGGAGAGCCAAACGAGGATGCGGCATTGGGCTTCCAGGCAGATCCTGGGCTGTGTCTGCCTGGCTGACAGTCTGGACACACCTGCCTCTCTGAAGCGGGCCACGGGAAAGGCACGTCAGGTGTGGACCTATGATTGGTGAAGACAGTCCACTGTTGACTCGAAACGGGAAGACCTTTTCTCAAGTGGGTCATTACAGCCATCCAGACTGTGCCAGTGAAAGTTGCTCAGTCGTGTCTGACTCTTCGTGACCCCAAGGACTATGTAGTCCGTGGAATTCTCCAGGTCAGAACACTGGCATGGGTAGCCTTTCCTTTCTCTAGGGGATCTTCCCAACCCAGGGATCAAACCCAGGTCTCCTGCATTTTAGGCAGATGCTTTACCAGCTGGGCCGCAAGGGAACTCTGCTGACCAGTAAATGGCAAATGACCATTTCCAGATGTGATAAGTGAGGCAAAGACCTCTGAAATAAGGCAGAACCCTCTGAAAGCAGTAAGTCCAAGCCAGAAATGCCACCCATTTTTACCTGACTTTCACGTACCAATAATAAAAGTGCCAACCTGGTGAGAGGGCTCCGTGGGTATCGCCCACTGGAGCTCACTCACCGGTGTCTTCCAGCACTGAAAGATGACGCTGCGGACGCCGATTAGCTCACGGGGCCAGGTGTGGCCGTACCTGTCAGGTGAGGCCCCAGGCAGCCCGTGCGCTCCAGGTGCGGACTGAGTGTCCTCCGGGCAGCACTCAGAGCCGCTATTTGCATTAGGTTGTCAGGGTGACACTGATGCTCACATTTCTGGCAGCGAATTGACTCTTCCTCCCTCCGTTGGCTGGGTTATAACATGAGGTGTAGCATATTAATGACCGATACTCACGTCAGAAGATTAAATTGAATGCGCAGAAATCCGAATTGGCTATCAAGATGTAGACACAGGAACATTAAAAAGAGAGAGAGAGGAGCCACAGACTGTTAACCCTGACAGCTCATCGCAGCCAGCGCTCTGCCTCCTAAGGTAACAGGGTGTTTGATTGACGATGCCCCCACTCCGCCCCCAGCATCATCGCCACCTCTGTCTGCCAATTTCTTCTGTTTTTTCATTTAAAAAAAATTTTTTTTTCTATATACTTTCCTTGTAGCCTTACTCCATCCTTAAATGAGATCATGCTTTTGTAAATGAGTGCGAGTTCACGTTGGAGAGGAGCTGTGTTCGCCCAGAAGATGTTGGGGTTCCTTGGAATGTCATCAGTATCTTCACCAGGGTGTCCAGATGAGGTCAACAAGAAGGCTATTCAGACAAAGAAGGGAGAATCCGCAGCAACGAGCACACTCCAAACCTCAGGGATGCCGGCGGTCTCCCCTACATGGGGGCCGTGAGCTGGGAAAAGCCCATATCAAAGGCACTCTGGGATGGCTGAAGAAAATGATGATATATTAGACTCGTGCACCGCATATGGGGGCTTCCTGGTGACTCACTGTGCATATAATATATCATTAACTCATTCACTGTTGTTCAGCCGCTCAGTCGTGTCAGACTCTTTGTGACCCCGTGGCCTGCAGCATGCCAAGATTCCCTGTCCTTCAGTATCTCCTGGAGCTTGCTCAAACGCATGTCCATTGGGTCGGTGATGCCACCGGACCACCTCATCCTGTGTCTCCCCCTTCTTCTGCCTTCAGTCTTTCCTAACATCTGTCTTTTCTAACGCTTCTGCTCTTCACATCAGGTGGCCAAAGTGTTGGAGCTTCAGCTTCAGCATCAGTCCTTCGGATGAATATTCAGGATTGACTTCCTTTAGAATGGAATGGCCTTGCAGTCTCAAAAATTCAACACTGAGAATGGAGGAAAAGAGGAGTCAGAGGAAAATGCCCTCTCTCTGGCGTCTCTGGCACCCCTCACTTCTGATCAGGGTGACCCAGTCTCCTAACGGTGCCACTGCTCGGTGGAGTCAGGTCAGAACGGAGGGAGGCCCACCTGCTTCCCTCAGCCTCCGGTTCAGATGCTCATGTCATCTAGAAACATCCTCACAGGTATACCCAGCATCGCATTTGACCGGCTGTCCAGGTGTCTTGTGGTTCAGTCGAGCCGACACACAAAATCAAGCATCGCGCCTTCTGACCCGAATCCTTGGCTCCGTTCGTGATATTTTAGCAAGCAGAAAGGAGGGTTCCAGCTCCTTCTCAGGCCTCTCTTGGAATCAGTTGAGGTATCTAAGGAAATGGATGAAACCCATCAACAGAGTAAACTGTGGGTAATCATGTGTGAGATTAAAGAAATATGTGATCTAAACAAGCAAGTTTACAATAGTGTTTTGCACACCAAGTAACTGCAAGTACATTGGATATAGTTTGCCTTTCCAAATAAACTGACACACACAGGTCTTCCTGCGCCCTGCATGCGGAGACTTCTCTCTGAAAACAGCCTCCGGCCCTGTTGAAATGATTCTTCATACCCTTCCTTCCTGGTTCCTGGGAGCTAGGATCAGAGGGAAAGGCAGTTTGCATGATGCTTGAAAGACCGCACAGTTGCATAGGATAAACCACGCAGGTTCTGAGCGAAGACCTGTCCAGGGCAGATGGAAACGGGCTTCAACCCTCCTGCTGGCGGGGGTCACCGCCCGCAGTCAAGAAGGATCTTTCCTAGAGAAACACACCCACATGCACACACATGCACACACACGTGCGTGCACACAGGGCAGCTGAGAAAGGAGACAGGAAGGGGAAGGTTTGAGTTGAAAAGCCATGTACCCCCGGGACTTCTACTTTTCGCAGGCAATTTTCATGTCAATGGGTAAATCGAAAATGTGAATAAGAGCTTTTTTTTTTTCCCCCCAACCTGAGGGAAGATTCTATCTTTACCCCCAGTTCCAGTGCATTCTGTGAGAGCTGTCAATTTCGGCTTTTAACGCAAGGCTCCAGGCTCCCCTTTCCTCGAGTGGGGGCTGGATCCCTCACTGCCACATACATAATAGAACCTGTGCTCCTCTCCCCGCAGCTCAAGCGTTACCGACGTCTGTAGCCTCACGCTTTTAAAGTCAGAACTGGTACCCAGAACTCAAATCTTGCTCTTTAGATAAAGTGGCCCCTCGGTACCATTTTGACGATTTCGTCTCTCATCACTATAGCTGGTGAGACGGACCCCGGAGGATGGCACTAATTTAAATTAATTCTTTTGTACCAAGATGATATGGGCTGTGTTCTCCCCTGCCATCTTTGCAGTATTTTCTAAATTTTACTTCTCCCTAAGCCTCTCCGGGCCACCAGCCAGATTTGGGGCCACGACTCCCTGCTCCGCTTCCACTTGGCGTAAACAGCCGTCTCGCCCACCCCTGCCCCCGCCCTTTGCATCCTGAGATGTCCCCATCAAATTGCTTTCATGAGCGGAAGTTTGCCTTTTGTTTTATGATCTGGGATTAGCACAGTGCTTTTATGGGCGTCTGTCTCTCCGTGTACCTTTGTTACTTGTTTCCGGGGGGTCTGTCCTCAATGAAAGGTCCAGGGTAGACTTTGGCAATTTACTTTGAATAATGACTATCAGGGTCCCCTCCAATATTTCAAATAAATACTGCGGACTGTAATAAAACGGAGTTCTGAAAGAAAGCCTTAGACGCCAGCCAGACTTCAAAACAAATATTTTAATATTGTACTGAACTGTAAAACCATTTATTACCAGAATTAATTGTTGCTCGATTTATTGCCACGATTCCTTTGGTATCAGACAGGAGTTCAACGACATTGCAACTTACATCCTGCTGTTTGCTCTCCGTGTAATCGTTTTGTGGGGGGCATACCCTGGCCCCCTGGGGCATCCAAGTATTTGGAAGTGGGGTGCTCTGCAGAAAGGAACTTCTGGGCTCCACTCCTTTTTCAAAATTGTAGTTGATTTACAATACTGTTGTGTTCATTTCTGGAGTACAGCAGAGTGATTCATTTATATACATAGGCATATATTGTCATATTCTTTTTCATTTTCATCATAAGTTATTATCAGGTGTTGAATACAGTTCCCCTGCTCTATACGCTGAACCCTCTGAAGAGAATTCTCCAAAGATGAGGCTCCAAGAATGTTCTGAAGCAAAGAAGGACAACTGGATTAAATCATGGCCTCTTAGGATCACGGGGCCATTGAGGGACTGGGCTGAGAGCTTCCCCTGTTTGTATTTAAAAGAACACGCTCTTCTGTACCAAGGCGGCCCGAGGTGTGTGCAGAGCAGTGGGCTGCAGCCAGCGCTGGGGCGGAACCCCATGAGCCACGTGAACCCCATTCTCCTTTGGGTCGCAGCGAGCCCAGTTGTGACTTGACACCTGACTTTTTCCAATCTGCCCTGCTCCTGGACCTTCACGGGACGATTCGGATCTGAATTGTGGATCCTCCCCACTGCCTACAAATAAAATAAACCGGCGTTTCCCGCCCCTGTCCCCTCGGGCTGCTGGGAAAACGTCCAGTGCCTTCCTGGGAAGCCTCCCGCTGGCTGTGATCAGGCAGACCCGCAGTGCTCTCTTCGGATCTGAATGAAGTCAGCTCGGCTTAAGTAGGCACAAACGCAGTGAACCTTGAGAAAGCACCGCTCTTCTTCCTCTTCTGCTTTTCCTTTTGGCAGCTCTTCACGGGAATCTGGGTTTCTTGGTTGAGGACAGAGCCTTGCGTTCAGAGTGAATTGAAAAGGCAGGAGGAAGGAGCAGTCAAATTGAGCACGAAAGGCTTCATTGACAAAAGTTGGCGTGCTTAGGACAATCTTCTTCCGTGGACATGTTGACCTTTCAAAGTACCTGAAATCTCATATAAGATTTTTTAGAATCGTGCAATAGTGATACAGTGACGGCGTATCTGGTAATCCCGGCTCATGGAGTTAGGGTGGTCGCTCTACCAGCAGGCTGCCCACCCTTGCCTTTGTATTTCTGTCCTTCGGCAGAGTCAGCGGACAGGACCCTGGTTTAAAAACCTACCAGATCTCTGGACGGTAGGATGCAGTCAAGACTCACGCGGTCTCTTGTCTCAGATCTCAAGGCCGAGAGGGTCGTCCCAGTGATGGACCTTGAGCCCCATGGGGTCTCTGTTCTCTCGAGATGGACGTTATCTGGCACGCTTTGCCAAGCGGGATTTTCGAGGTGACTGGCTGGCACACGGATGTGCTACGTCAAGTCAGTGACGTGTCTCTCTTTTGAAGCAAAACAACATCCCTCGGGGTTGTCCCCTCGTGCGCACATGGTGGCGAATAATTGTTTGCCAAGCTTTCTCTCTCCTCCCTCTCTCTGTTCCATTGAGATCATGGAAATGCAAAGCAAATAGCCATGGAGTAAAATGCCTCAGAGAGTATTTATTTAAGAGTATTATTCCAGGATATGCACACAGATAAAGACTTTGTGTAATGAGTGAGTGACTCCAGAGGCCAAATACCAAGAAGTCATACTCTGTACCCAGTGTGTCCTGGCTGGGGTGAGGTCGCTCAGGGCCCCCTCAGGACATGCCCTTAAAAAATGGTCACCTTGCCAAGCTCCAAATCCACGGGCGCAGGAGGAAACTCAAGGAAGGAGCTTAGGAAAATACCCCAGGGTGCTGTCAGTTTGTCCAGAGATCTAGGTCAGAAGCAGGCATATAAAACCCGGTGGGCAGAGGAGAAGGGAGGCCTTCCAGATCCTTCTAGAGCCAGGGGGCACTGGCAGATGCCCAGGAAGCCTCCAGACTTGGCAAGCGCTGGCAGCTCAGAGCTTGCTTCTCGTTTAGTTCTTCAAGGACCGAAAGAGGCAACAGCAGCTCTTGCTTTTGATACCTGCGGGGTCTATGGAAATGACAGGAACCATCGGTGTTTGGAAATCAGGGTCCTGGTGCCGACACGCCCTTGTTCCCTGCACGTGCAGTGCACAGACAAGGCGCTGACCATCTGCTTTGGACTAAGACCCGAAGCAGGAAGCACACGAGTGTCTCTGCATATTTCATGATTATTGACTTTTTAAATTGGTTTTAAAATAAAAGCTTTCTGGACGAAATACAGGTTTGAAAGGATGGCTAGGCGGTGTGGCTTAAACCCCACACTCCTTCTCGTTCATTCTAGCCTCCACGCATTCGCTTCACCATCCCCCTCAAGTCTCCCATAAACCTCTGTCTGCACTGCAAATCGTTTTACCACCGAAAACGCCGTGCACGGGGCTAATGGGGTAATGAACAGATTTTTCATGAACAGACCCGTGTGTTCACTGACTGCCTAGGAAGCAGGCTTCGAGGTGCTCGTGAGGGAGCACAGCGGGGCCCAGCACCGTCTTCCTTAGGGAGTCAGGGTTCCCGCTTTCCATAATAAGAACATAAAGAATCGCTTTTTATTGATATGGGAATGCATTTTTATTGCTTTTTCTGATTTAGCATCTTTCCTGAAAGCAGTGGATTAGACTCCTCATTTCATTAAAGCAAGATTACTAGCCCTGCTTCATTATCAGCGTTCTGATTCTTAGGGAAAAGCAATTTTCCACAAAGCTTTTTGTTACTTAATGATTACAGAGGGTGGCGATCATAAAATTCACATGGAACTCTGATAGAAAGGCACTCGTGGTCTTTATGTCCCAGTCATGGAGAAAGCAAAAGGCCATCTTTTTCTTTCCTTTGTTTCTTTCCTTTGCATCTCCTTAGTGGGAGAAAGGGCTTCCCAGGTGGCTTGGTGGTGAAGAATCTGCCTGCCAGTGCAGGAGACACTGGTTTGACCCCTGGGTTGGGAAGATCCCCTGGAGGAGGGCATGGCAACCCACTCCAGTATTCTTGCCTGGAGAATCCCATGGACCGGAGCCTGGCGGGCTGCAGTCTGTGGGCTGGCAGAGTCAGACACGACCTAGCACACACGTGAAGACCAAGTGGGAGGACCGTTTCCAGCTCACCTGCCCAGCAAGAGATCGTCACGGGCCCTGGGCTAAGGCGGTTCGTGGCTGTGCGTGCTGCTCTAAGGCAGACGGGTAGCAAGGAAGTTTCCATTCCACACATGGAGAGACTGAGAAGAGCAGTGCTGGTAACTCCCCTGGAAAGAGAAAACGTGCAGGTTGTGAAGTGGAGAGGAGAATTTGAGATGTTCTGAAATTCCCATCAGGCCCTCCACACAAGACTTTTAAGAAATGGCAGTGGGGTGCAACCAAAGATTTTGCTGATTCATACCAAATAATCTCCAGTTTCTCCTCTCTTGTCAGAGGACCAAGAAAAACCCGTTTGTCTCTCCTGGATGTTCTGTTCCACTTGGATGTATACCTGCCGTCACCTGCAGCGGCCCGCCAGGAGTCCACCAGCCAAAGCTGGACGGTCCAGGCCGCTCACACCCGCAGGTGCTGCCACCTGGGGACCCAGGGCACACCCGCCTTCCCACGCCCTGTTCCTCTTCTGTCTACACTGGGAAAGGGACACTTACCTGGCAGCCCAATTGCAGGAGATGCTTCACAAAAGCAGGGGTCTACCTCCTGGGGAGCTGGGGATGGAAAAAGGCATTCGTGAAAAGTGCTGGGGCAGCCCCACCCGCCTGGAGAGGACACAGTCTATGCCAGCTACGACCTCCACTCTTAGTGGAGTAGGACTCCAATACCTTTATTCCCCTGAATCTCCAACCCCCACCGCCTTGAACACTGAGCCTGCATTTGTGGCTACAATTCCTGATCCAGTAGGAGGGACTTGACCTGGTTTAAACCCTTCCAGGTGACTATGATACGCAGCCCAGCTTGAGAGCCCATTACTTTGGGCCCTGCAGTGGCTGTCCCCTCATTCATGGTGAACACAGAGGCTCAGAGAGCCCGAGTCATTTGCCCGAAGTTGCACAGCTAAGTGTCGGAGCTCTGATTACACAAGCTGAGGTTTTCTGAGCTTGAAGGCGGCACGCTGGCTGAGTATTGGGATCACCCAGGAAGAGGCACTGGGGACTGAGGCCAGGGGCTCGTGTGACGTCAAACATCCTTATTTTCAAAGTTCCCTGAAGAACCTAATGTGAGAACTGGATTTGAGGACAACTTCTCTGACCTGAAATTGGACTACCTGCTTCGAAATTTCCTGGGGGATGTATTAACAATACAGATTCCAGATTCCACCCCGAATCCTGCCAATCAGAACAGGTGAGTAGAATCCAAGGATCTGGACTTAGCATCCAGGGAGAGCTTCTCTGGCCATTTCCTTACACACACGGGACTTTGAGCACCAGTGTTGATCTTCTGCCTTCCAGCTATTTCCATTTAGGGAGATTTCTCTCTGTTTTTCTCACTTTTCTCTTCCCCTCTCCTACTTCTTTTGATTCTCAGTGTAATAATACTAGCAACAATTTCTAAACTATGTTTTATTTTTTTCACTGTGGCCTGCAAGTATTTTTTTTTTCAGTCAATAGCTGTGTAGAGAAAAAAGTTTCTTTTTCTCACACACACACACACACACACACCTCTTTTGTAGTTGGTCTGACAGTCTGTGTATTAAAACAAAATGAATCCAGCTTCTTAGCATAAACTTCTTTTTAGACTGAAGACTTTCAGCAGAAAATATATAGATTCTGATTAAGTAGCATAGTTACTAGAAGGGCTGTCTTGGCCTTTGTCTAGTAGGCAGAGTTATGTATGTGGTTGAAGTTTATATCATTTTAAATTTAGATTAATCAGGTTTTACCCTTCCTCTTTTTTTTTTTTTTGTTTTGCCAGTTAGGGTAACATAGGATGATTTTCTTTCATTCACATAGCCTGGATTTGCTGGAACAGAGAATGGGGAAAAGCAAGAATGCAGGAAAGGGACAGAAGAGAGATCAGAGGAAGACAAAGAACAGGCTGAAGATGATAAAGAATAACCCCGTGGAACCCCACGGACAAAGTGGAGGAGGTCAGGGAAGAAGGGAGGGGGAGGAGGAAGAGGGGGAGGGGGAGGGGCGGGGCGGGGTGGGGGAGGGGGACGGGGGAGGGGGACGGGGGAGGGGTGGAGAAAGAGAAGATGCCGAAGAGCAAAGGCAGAGGAAGAACCGCTTGGTGTTGGGTCAGAGGTTGAACATGTTCCTTCCTATCTGATCCACAAGCAGTCCCAAGAGGGCAGCAGAACAGGAGCCAGAACCGGAGCAGGTGAGAACCCTGGCGTCCAGGAGGTCAGAACCTCCCCGCTGGCCCCGGGGTCAGAGCTTCGGCCAGAGCCCAGCAACCTGGTTTCCTGATGGCACTTCCAGTCTTGCTTTCTGGTCAACTGGTCCCACAAAAAAGACCACAGGGGCCCTGCCTCCGCCTTCCTCAGGGCAGGAGCCGGATGATGGAGGGACAGAGGGGCGGGCGATGGAGGGACAGAGGGCCGGGCGATGGAGGGACGGAGGGGCGGGTGATGGAGGGACGGAGGGGCGGGCAATGGAGGGACGGAGGGCCGGGCGATACAGGGACGGAGGGCCGGGCGATGCAGGGACGGAGGGCCGGGCGATGGAGGGCCCCGCTTGGGGCTCCCGCTCTGCCAGCTGACCCTGAGTTGTCACATCAGGAGGGGTCCTGCCTCCAGGCGCAAAGCGAACCCGGTCTGAATTTTCCAGTCTCTCGGCTAACTCAGGCCAGGGCTCAAGTTCCAATCAGATGTGAAGGCTTAGTTTCAAGGCGACTGGAATTTCCTTCCTGGGCAGTGAGCTGATCCTGGGAGGCCTGTGGGGGCCCCCGCAGGCCGCGGCAGCAGCTTGAGCTGCTCAGCTGCTGGCTGAGGTCACTGCTTGCCCTCAGGTGTGCGCATGCTGGGGCCTGAAGGCAGAGAGGGACACTGGTGTGGCTCCTCTCTGACTCACCAGCAGTGTCTGCGTTTTCTCGTTCACATTTGAAGGAAGAAGTGTCCCTGTCTCAAATCTCCTTTACTACTTGGAAATACACAGAGGGAGCCTTCTACCTCTGGGTGGTTCCCAGGGTACACCCACTGTGGGTGTTTCATTCCGAACGCTTGGAAGTGTCCAAAGTAGCTCTTTTGTAAACAAACTGGATGACAGGAGCCCCGAGTCCAGGGTGCAGGGTGGGTGGAGGTCTGGGAGATACGCTGGGGGTGTGTGTGTGTGCTGTGCTGAGTCGTGTCTGACTCTTTGCGACCCCATGGACTGTGGCCTGCCAGGCTCCTCTGTCCATGGGATTCTCCAGGCAAGAGTACCAGCGTGGGTTGCCATTTCCTTCTTCAGGGGATCTTCCCCACCCAAGGATCGAACCCGCGTCGCCCGCATCTCCTGCTTTGGCAGGTGGATTACTGACCGCTGCACCAGGGTGTATTGTAACTAAGCAGAGCAGAGGAGGCAGAGGTTCCCACGGGAAGCCAGCACGGAGCAGGGATGCAGCTGAGTCAGCCTTCGTGTGTCCCACTCTAAGGATGGTGCTTCATAAGAGAAAAAGCCTCCCAAGGTGACGGTGTTTTTCTCCGCTTATCTCTAATGCATGTTTTATGAACCTCAAGTCGTGTCGTCTGAGGAACACAGGAGTAAAAACAGCAGCACAGAAAGTCCTGCTGTGTATGCAAGTCTTAGAAATCTGTTTTCCTGAACAAACAAGTCCGTTGAAAGAACAAAGTCTGAAAGTGAATCATAAACTCCTGTTTTGATGGAGCCGAAGCTATTTTTGAAAACATCCCTGTTGGATTGGGGGTCACAGATGGGCAATGGAGGACCAGAAATTAACTATAAATTTCCAGGAAGGACACAGACCAGCTGACGAGTCTGTTCTGTTCTTTTTCTTTTTTTTCTTAATCAAAGGCAAAGATAACACAAATTTTCCAAGACATTGAGAACATTGTACACTGGGTAAGCTTCAAATAAACAACTTTTGTTAACTCTCACATGAATGAATGTAGTAAGTGGAAACAACATCCTTAATATGAAAGCTTTGTCAGAAGCCCAGAATAAATTTTGAATCTGGCTTCAAAGAATTAATGCAAGCAATCTGGTAAAGACTTCTTAAAAAAAGAAGACAAAAAAACCTGAAACATTATAAATTCCTGAAAATTATGCAGCTGACAGAAATCCTCTGAATTGTATTATTTCTCTCTTGGAGGTTGGTATTGCTCTTTCTAATGGGAAAGCAAACTCTAGTAAATGAAAAAATCCAAGTACTTTACTTTGAGGCATTACATTCAAATATTTTCTTTTTAGAACATGAGCATAGATACAAGGAAAGCTTTGGATGTTAGAATGAAGTGTATAGGCTACTTAGATGGTAGAAATACTTGTTTGGGATACTTGAAAATTACTTAAAATTAATCTTTAATAATAACGAGGATCTGGGGATTACACTTAACAAGTTCAGTTTTCCATGTATACACACAGGACACTTGGGAGACCCTTGTCCATTTGTGAAACCTGGCAGCCTTTGAAAATAGCCAACAGGGCTCATCCAAAAAAATAAAATAAAAGAGCAAAAATATTAAGCTTCAGGCAATTTCCTTCAAACACAAAAGGAAATTTTTCCTGAGTTTTAAAATAAGTAGATTTATCATTAAAGTTCCCCACTTTTGGATGACACATGAAGTCGTCGTAGAATTGTTTTGGAAATCCCTGAATTAAACTCTGTTCCCTTCCATTTGCCTCAGACGTCAAAGCTGACTTATATTTGACTAGATGGAATGAATAGAAATATACAGAAGAATGAATTGTCTTCTTTAAGCATTGGGACATTTTTTTAAAAGTAATTACAAAAGACTTGATCAAGGAGGCCATAATTAAAGGTCAGGAACAGGAAAATGCAAGCGTAGTCCCGAACACGCTGACTTTTCACACTTATTTTCCTCGTGTCTCATTTTGTCACAGTCTACGCCTGTGAACACAGCCAGATGATGACTTCTGCTTCATCCTCTGGAGTGCCCGCGAGATTCTGGGCAGCAGGTGGGCATGGCGGGGGCCCTCGAGACCGCCGGCCGCCTGCCCCAGCCTGCGCTGCACGGGGCTGGCCTTCGGGCACACGGCGCCTCTGCACAGCCTGCCAGGGTGTGGCACAGACGTGATCTTGCTTACAGGGCAATGGTCCTCCTGCTGACACTCTGCCAGGAATCCAGGCTGCTTTCCCAGAAAGGCTGTTTTCCGAGGGTAGATCAATATTCCCTCCCACTACAGGGAGAGGCAGGGAGATAACCCGAGGACGGCAGGCGCACACCCAGGGCCGGATGTGCACGCCCGGGGCATGCACGCGCCACAAGGGATGCTGCGGGCACTCGGGACACCGCCAGGCGGCTGCATAGGGCCGTGCCCTGCCCTGGGCGCCCGGTGAGGGTGCACAGCACAGACTCAGGGGGAGCGGGAGACAGATGTCGCTGGGTTCCTGAGTTCCACCAGGGAGAGTGTCAGAGAAGAGAGAAAACTGAGCCGGGGTCTGCGAGAGGGGCAGGGGCTGAGAAAGCCCTCACACACACGGCCATCAGCTGGGATGGGATGACAGGCTAGAGAAGGAACGGGGAGTCAAATCTGGCCCGTTTCCTCAGAACCCAGCCAAGGGCAGGAGCCAGGTCCGCAGACGGTCAGCGGGGGAGGCAGAGGGCTGCCCCTGGAGGCAGGTGTGAGGACCAGGCTGCCCCAGGGATGCCCCGCTCTGCTCTGGGGCTGCAGGAAACCTCTGTTGGGAAGAGCGGCTGGGGTCCTGTGGTGGAGCATGGCATGTAAGCTTCAAAGTTAAGTAAGTTCTTGGCATAGATTCACGAAAGGAGAACGCACCTGACTTGTAAAGAGAGCATCGGGGTGACTGGGGCAAAGCTGTTACCTTGGGGAGGGGAGGGGTTGGGCTGAGATGAGACGGGATCCGTCATTTCTGTCTCTACTCCGTCTTTGTGCATTTATTGAGCAGCTACTACATTCAAGGACCTGCCTGAGGTGCTTGGGCTACAGAGAGGCACGAAAGATCATCTCAGCTCCCCCAGCACGTGGATCCCTTACGATGCCAAAGAGTCCTGGGGGAGGGGCTGAAACAACCCCAGGGCTGTCCACGCTGATCACTTGAAAGGTGGAGCTATCCTTACTTTGATGTATTGACTGTGCAAGCTGTCTTTTTTGGAAATGCAAAGAAACTGGAGCCATTTATCTCTTGTAGCTGTTCCTGGCCTGTGTTAATAGAACTCTGAGATGTTTCTGTATCAGGTTCTGGTTGGAAACCCTCCTGTGACACAGGTTGTCACACAGTTCACCGTCTAGATGCCCCGCCGAAGCTGTGTTCCAGAACCAGCGTTTGGGAGATGTGAACCTCACGAACTGTGCCCTTTTGGTACAGAAAGTGGAGGGATGGATACATAACTTAGCCCCAGGATGTAGCAGGAGAATTGAACATGGAATTCTCAAAAAGTGCAGTTTGAAGGCTGTAGAGATTCAGGCAGCAGCTGACGTTTCTGCAGACACCGTGCGAACCCTTACCTTTCAGGCACCATGGTAACCTCTGGGGATCGAGAGACGAGTAACGCTTAGTCCCTTTCCTTCAGAGCTGAGGACTTGGCAATGGAGGCAGGTAAGCACCTGAAAAATAAGTGCATACGTGCCTCCTCTGAAATCTCTGCTTGTACAGTCCGTGGGATTCTCCAGGCCAGAATACTGGAGTGGGGAGCCTCTCCCTTCTCCAGGGGATGTCCCCAACCCAGGGATGGAGCCCAGGTCTCCCGTGTTGCAGGCGGGTTCTTTACCAGCTGAGCCACAAGGCAGGCCCTGTGACCCCACACTGGGGTTCATTTTCTGTTCATTCTAGTTTCTTCCCTGGTGGTTCAGATGATAAGGAATCTGCCTGCAACGCAGGAGACCTGGATCTGATCCCTGGGTCAGGAACAGGGAAAGGGATGGCTACCCGCTCCAGTATTCTTGTCTGGAGAATCCCATGGACAGAGAAGCCTGGCGGGCTATATAGTCTATAGGGTTGCAGAGTCGGACACGACTAAGTGTCTGACACTTTCACTTCTGGTTTCTTCAGCTCTTCTTTTCCTCTGTTCTCTGCCCCACCTTGCGCCCCTCAGAAATCGAGGGGAGGTCCCAAGGCCTCGGCAGGGCAGCTCCAGGCCGGAGGCGCTGGCTCATGCTGGCTCCCTGCCTCCAGGGGGAGTGTGGGGACACCCACAGCACAGCCCCTGTTCTGACTGTATCACAATGTCATCTATGGGGTTGCAAGGGGAGTGTTGACATTTCAGGGCTTCCCAGGTGGGGTTGGTGGTAAAGAACCTGCCTGCCAGTGCAGGAGATGTAAGAATGAGGGCTTGATCCCTGGGTCAGAAAGATTCCCTGGAGGAGGGCATGGTAACCCACCCCAGTGTCCTTTCCTGCAGAATCCCATGGGCAGCGGAGCCTGGTGGGCTACAGTCCATGGGGTCCCAAAGAGCTGGACAGGACAGGACACTCGGCACACACATACGCAATCCGACATTTCCGAAGCAAAGCCTCAAAGCGTTAACGGAACACTTGAAAGCTGGACAGTGTCGTGGCCCAGAGGGCATCACCGCCCATGGTTCCATCCACAAAGGTCCAGGGAGGAGAGAGCTGCTGCTTTGGCAGGTTGGATCACTTCCTCACCACTTTCACCTGATTCCAATAAGCTTCCCTAAATGATCACGTAAGTGTGGATACACTCTCTGCCTTTTTGACACACGAGGGGCCCTCTTTCTTTGTTTAATCTGCCTTCTGCTTTCCCATTGATCCGTTCAGTGCATCACTGGAGGACATTGCAGGTACTGGGCAAATGTCAGGCTCAGCTGCCAAATAAAGTCTGGAGGTCCGGTGGTGCTGCAGTACCTTCCTTTCTTTGCTGGGGGCCCCACTCCTGGAGGTTGGCTTGGTCCCGGGGAGACCCAGGCCCCTCAATATCTCGTCCCAGACCACGGTGCATCCCTCAGAAACCCTTTCTCAGCATCAGCCACTGCGTCCTTGACATAAAAGAGGACCAGGTGCATGAAGGTCTGCGGTCGCTCCGCTGTCGAACAGCCCTGCTCTTCAGAGCAGAGGAGACTGAAGGCAGAAAGTATGACATAAAGGAAAAGACAAACTAATTAGCTTGCCCCATTCTTCTCAGACAGCACGGATACAATAATAGGTTTTTGCATAAGGACGTATGATTTCTTGCTAACACAGGGCTTCGCTTCCATTACCTTGATCTATTTTATGCACTGATTTTTGCTCCAAAGGTATTTGTGGACTAGCACCGATTTCACAAAAGTTGTGAAAGACAGATCGAGGGACATTTCACAACGTTAAATGCATCAAAATATTCTTACATGTGCTTCCCCGGTGGCTCAGATGGTAAAGCGTCTGCCTGCAATGTGGGAGACCCGGGTTCAGTCCCTGGGTCGGGAAGATCCCCTGGACAAGGAAATGGCAACCCACTCCAGTATGCTTGCCTGGAGAATCCCATGGATGGAGGAGCCTGGCGGGCTACAGTCCACAGGGTTGCAGAGAGTCGGACACCACTGAGTGACTTCACTTTCACTTTTCACTCTTACATGCATGCCTTTGGAGGGCTAGTTGTTACATAGATGAGGTATGATACCAATTTTTTACCTGGGAGCACAGTCGATATTAAACACAAAACTGTGAATTATTTTTAGTAAAAGTAGTTAATAAGACTTTATTAAAATTTTAAAAGCACATTTCAGCCTGTTTGAATATTTTGATGTAGAATGCTGTTATTCACTAATTTATGGCTTGTACTTTGCAGGACTGTTAGAAAAAAGATGTAAAAATCCTCAAAAATTCATGCAGTACAAATAATCCTCAAATGAATTTTTAAGGGAACTGTTTTGACCATGAACAACTTTATTTCAATTTTTGGTTTAATTTAAAATTTCCCTTCCATGAAACACTTCAAAGGACTACAGAAATATTTTTTGAATCTAGCTACCAATTTAAGTAAAAATTGCTATATAAATAAGTTATCTGTATGATCAAATAAAATTATTTATATATTTGCTGCAATAATAATGACTCATCCCATACAACCACATTATAGTATTTGATCATGGTATATAGAACTCATAGTTTATTTCCAAATCTATGAATTGCTTTAGGAATTTTATTTGTAATTTTATTTATAAAATAAATTAAACATTTATTTAAATTTTATATAAAATTTATGTTGCTTCAGCAGTCTGATATTTTTCCAAATTGAAATAACAGAAATTGCCTCATAAAAGTCTAAAAGCTACAAAGATCCAAGAAAGATTGCTTAGGGTGTTATTACTGTCAATAGAACACAAATTATGTAAGAAAGGTATTCATGATAACATCAAAGCTAAATTTTAAAAAATAAAGGCAAGGAAAATTGCTATGAAAGAAATATGTCATAATTTAATAATTGTGTATGTAACTACTACTTCATCACTCATCCAGACCTCTCCAGGCCATCAGCAGAATGTCTAGAGCTCAGCATGTGGAATTTATTTTGTAATTATAAAGACACAGTCGTCAAGGTGAGGAGAGATTGCACTTTATTTAGCTGTTTATTAGTGTCTTAGTCCATTTGTGCTGGTGTATCAAAACACCTGATGTGAAGAGCCAACTCATTGGAAAAGACCCAGATGTCAGGGGAGATTGAAGGCAAAGGGAAAAGGGGGGAACAGGGGATGAGAGGGTCAGACAGCATTACCGCCTCAGTGGCTGTGGATTTGAGCAAACTCTGACAGTGGAGGACAGAGGAGCCTGGCAGGCTGCCGTCCACAGGGTCACGAGGAGTTGGACACAACCGACGACTGGCATGGGGGTGTGAAGAATCCATTGTCTGGTGGCCTTTGCAATGAAGGATTGAATTCTGCTGTGGAAAGAGCACGGGGCTTCCCACCATGATCACTGTAGCTTCTTGATTCCGAGGACAGGGAAGTTTGCAGGCATTTGAGGACCCAGGTTATCCAAGAAAGCATTAATCTAGACAGTTATGCTAGAGAAGGGTATGGCTACCCATTCCAGTATTCTTACATGGAGACTTCCATGGACAGAGGAGCCTGGTGGGCTCCAGTCCATGGGGGTCCTGAAGAATCAGACACTACTGAGTGACTCTCTCTCTCTCTCACACACACACACACACACACACACACACACACACACAGACCATTATACTCCACACAGAGATGGCGCCCAAACCCTGAGCACGTTGTTTCATCTCCCCACGTTCACAGCGAAGCCAGCTCGCCACAGACAAGGCAGACACGGGAATTAACCTCAGAAACTTGTCACTGGAAACAGTTTGTAGAATCACTGTGCTGTGCTCACTCAGTCGTGCCCAACTCATTGCGACCGCGTGGACTGTAGCCCGCCAGGCTCCTCTGTCCATGGGGATTCTCCAGGCAAGAATACTGCAGAGGGCTGCCATGCCCTCCTCTAGAGGATCTTCCCAGCCCAGGG
The DNA here is from genome assembly GCF_014754425.2 of Oryx dammah. Taxonomy (NCBI): domain Eukaryota; kingdom Metazoa; phylum Chordata; class Mammalia; order Artiodactyla; family Bovidae; genus Oryx; species Oryx dammah. The sequence goes on along the minus strand of NW_024070208.1, from coordinate 82,756,476 downwards.
ATCCAACCCGGCCTCCTGCATGGCAGGCGGATTCTTTTACCGTCTGAGCCACCAGGGAAGCCCACTGCCCCCAGTCTTCAGGGAGGCACTTTCTCAAGAGATCGGTGTGCTCAAGGAACACAGAACCCGGCACACAGGCAAAAGCAAAAGGGAAAGGGAAAGTGTTACTTGCTCAGTCGTGTCTGACTCCTTGCAACCCCATGGACTGCAGCCCTCCAGGCTCCTCTGTCCATGGGATTCTCCAGGCGAGAATACTGGAGTGGGTTGCCATGCCCTTCTCCAGGGGATCTTCCCAGCCCAGGGATCCAACCCAGGCCTCCTGCATCGCAGGCGGACTCTTCACCATCTGAGTCATCAGAAAGGAACAGGTAGAATGTGCCTGCGTGTAAGCGTCACCCAGTAGAATAAATAGAATTCACAGAATTCTGAAAAGGGCTTGAATCAGCTTGATGGTAAAGGCTGAAGTGAGAAACCACGTACCTGGGTCAGTCTGGCTTCTCTCCAAGTAACTATGTGAGAAGTGTTTTATTTGGACCGATATTGAAGAGTCCAGTATTTTTCTTCCAATAGTTATGCTACTGGGAGGCTGCTAAGTTCCCCAAATAGAGGAAGGAGTAGGCGACTCATCAAAAAAACTTTTTTTTTCCATTTTTTTCTGCATCTTCTTGGAGCCTTTAGTCATCATCACTACATTTGAGGTCACATTTAAACACTGCCTCCATTTCCTAAGTAGCATCTTCCATAATTCGGAGGCCCAAAACAGGGAGATCCTCAGTTTCCTGTTTGATCCTCATATGTTCAAAGCAGTGGATGCAGAGAAAAACTCACTCAGATTTTCCAGTGACTGCAGTGTATCTGGGCCTGAGGAATGCACTCTGTAGAGCCTCCTGTAACAGGTTTTAGAACACAGTGATTCCATTTCAGCTCATTGGCTTGGAAGTCCAGTAGTAATTTGCAAATGAACTTTGCTAACTTTCACATCAGCAGTGGACTTGGAAGGGGGAGAAATCCCATTTTATCTTTTTAGAAACATGGAATCGGGCTCCCCTCGGTGACTGGCGCTCCTTACTGTTTCACGAAGTGTAACTTGTTAAACTTTGAAAAGGTGAAGCTCAAGGGAGCATTGCGAGACATCATTGCAATCTAGCATCTTTAAAATAAAAAGCAAGGTTTCTGTGTTACTTACAGTTCCCCGACCTAGCATCTCCCCTGGCTTTACCACGAGCACACGGGCACTTCAAGGCCCCACATCTACTTTCTTAAACTAGTTCCTCTGCCTTGTATTTTCATTGCCTCCTTAGAAAGTTCTAGGAAATTTTAAGTCCCTCTTCTTAAGAAAGGGAGTCAGAGTGTGGCATTTCTATATTATATGAAAAGAAAAGGGCCAGAGTGGAAAAATAACCCTGAAATGACTGGAGATTCCGGAAATCCCATAGAAGTACGTGGCCACCAGATTCTGAGCCCAGAGTAGTCTTGTATCTCATTCCACGGGTGCCTTGCGTGCTGTTGAAGTCTTTCCTAGTTCCTTAAAACAAAACTACTCCACCAGGTTGAAAGCCAAGATGAGCATTTCCTGAGTCTGCATCCCCAAAAGTAGATTGAACATTTTCATCTTAACTGACTTTTAAATGTGACTTAAGCCCAGTAGGGTCTCTCTTTAAATATATATAGTTTAGGCACGTGCATAATATACACATATATGTACACATCTGAATTATTATGCAGCTTTGGCACAGGCAGAGAAAGGGCTGATTTCTTATGCAATTACCAGCTTCTCCCCTCTTTAGGAGAATTAACATATTATGCAAATTATTGGACAAATATGGCGCAGATGTCATTACTAAAACATGAAAGTGGGTCTGTGTCACCAATTAGCATTTTCTTTGTATTTCCAGTCCACTCTCAGCTTACAGAGTCTCTAGGTTGTGGGGGAAAAGCGTGTTGCCATCATCAGAAGCCTTCCCTATGTGGAGCTCCAGCCTGAGAAGAGTGTGGCTGCACGGCCGGTGGGGCGGGGTGGGGGGCTTTCTGATGGGAGAGGAGAGTCCAGGTGGGCGCAGCCTCAGCCCCCGGCTGTCTTGGCGCCTACAGGCCTGGCAAAGCCTCATATCCATCCCACCTGTTTCCCAGGTGGTGACATTCTGGGCTTGTTGAGGAAGCTGGCTAAGTACAAGGCCATATTTAGACACGGTAGACTTTACCCTCTTCTAATAGGTTGAGATGCTGTTTGGTGGCTGGATTCAGAATCATCCCCACAGTGAAGTCAGACCTTCAGCAGTTTGTTCTGGGGGTGCTGGTTGTGAGCACGAGATGCAAGATTCCAGTTTCAGGGGGGCTTCTGGGCGGCCGTCATAGGGCGAGCATTAGCTTCTGCTACTGTGGACTTTTAAAACCAAAGATGCTTCTCACTTTGAATCATCTTTGGTTTTATAAACAGTCCATATAAACATAATGTACCATTTCAAAGGAAAAGAGGGTGCTTTTTTTTTTTTTTTCCAACAGGGACAGTGTAGTAATTGTCATCAGTCTTCACACAGCATCCTGGAGATGAGACGAGGCCGATAAACTGGACAGAAAGCTTTGGAGGAAAATTTACCTGGGCGGGGCGGTCCGGAGCGTGCATTCTAAAATTAATTTCCTAGCCTAATGGAAACAATCATGCTAATAATTAAAAGGTGGGAGCTATCAGGGAGCTGGATGAGAGAGGAATTTATATCTCTTTGCTCGGATCAACTCGGATGGCGTTATGTGGATGACTTAACAAGGCAGGGCCCCTGCTGCGGCTTCCATTAACCAGATTGGGGAGTGGAGGCGGGATTGTGTGGTGGCTGAGGGGCTGGGGGCGGTGGAACAAAAGTCAGGGGGTCCGATAACCCAGCCAGCCTGCCAGGTTGGCCACAGTAAAGGGTGGTCGACTCTCCCTTTCTCTCCGACCTTGGTGGGCGGAGCTGTCGTTAAATGCACGTGTCTTTTCATGTTTTGAAATTCCCATTCTTCTAGGCGATCACAGAAACCCTCGGGGACGTGGTCAGGCGCCCCCAGGTGAGGATAATGGATGTAAACCTCAGTCACCAACTCGGTCAGATCCTGACCCACGACTACCCGCGGGGCCCGGCCCCCACATCTTGCAAAACGCCGACAGCAGGCAGCGACCCTGCAGCAGCTCACCCGTCTGCCCTCCCTGGGGGACCCCAGCTGCATTTCATTTTCAAATATTTAACTTTAACCTGTTTAATATTTAGTGAGGCTAAAGGAATAAAAGATGAATTATTGAAGAGATTAATGTTTTTAACTGCCTCCCCCCAAAGTCACAGCCAGGCAGCTTTGTATCAAAAACTCATTTCACAGGCATTAATTTTTTAATAAAATACTGATTGTGTGATGAAGAAGTGCTTCTAATAAGCTCCAACAGTCCGTGGGAAGGGTGTTCTTGTTTTCTTGGGCTAAGTACAATCCGAATTGAGTCGTTTCTACTGTGGGTTCCAGAAACAGTTGGGAAAAAAAAGAGGGGGGTAGACCCGTAAGTTTTCTCCTAATTGTAATCCGAGTGACCATTTGAAACTTGGATAACACTGGAAACCTACCTTCCCAAGAAGGGGAGGCCGTGGCTTTTCAGACCATAACTCAGCAGACAAAGGGAGCATGGTTAGGAGTCGTGTTTTCTAGGGGCACAAGGAGAGGGAGGGGAGCCGGGGTGGTGAATATTCAAGCAGAGTCAATAGGTGGGGCTTTGTTAATAGAGAAATCCAGTCTGGAGCCAGCACAGATGGTGGGGTGGGGGAGGGGTGCGGGGGTGGGGAGCGGAGGAAAGACAGTGGCTAATTTCTTCCCCCACCATTTTTTTTTTGCCATGCATGTAATTTGCAATATCATCTTGTATTTCTCTTTGCAATATCATCTTGTATTTCTCTTTGCTCTCCGCAGTTGAGAAGAGATGGGAGCCTCACATCCGTTATTGCAACCCAGAAAAAGCCCTCAGTCATGTTTCCCAGGGAGGGGTATTTTCAGTAGTACATGGAGGTGATAGTGGTGGAGGCCCTCACTCGCACGCAGGTTCAAAATGAACATTGCAGATGGAGGCAGAGAAGAAAGACGGCGGACAAGCTGTGATCTGGAGGCTATTGACAAGATGTAGGCCGAAAAACCTTGCCACTGGGAGAAATTTGCCAGGTGAGAACATCCACTTGGACAAGAGGGAGAATCTTGGATTCAGAGAAAAGGCAAAATTGTTTAACTGGAGAAGGAGAAGAGTCTGTCCCCGCGGCAAGCACTGCAGCACTGCCTGCGTAGTGACAGTTTATGGGGATTTATGCCTGCCGGGCTGCAGGGATGTATTTGTAAATGCATATTTATAAGGCCTCCCAAAGAAGCTGGAAGCAGAGCCATGTGACATGAGAGGGTCCTACTCAGAAAGAGATTGACTCCTGCACCCCTGAGTGGGAAGGGGCTCCGATGATCACAGACACGAGACCCTCTGTTTTCCTGGGGAAGACCAAGGCTGCGCTGTGCTTAGTATCTCTTAGAGGCTCTAAGAGCCACCGCGTGTGTTGTTCCAAAGACAGCATACGAGGAAGTGGAAACCCACTTTCAAGGGGTGCCATTTCACCAAGCTGGACGTGTGTTCCTTTTGTGTTCATTCTTTTGAAAGAATAGAAATTAGCAGCCAAGGTGAAGGGCAGCAGTGGTTGCAGACAGAAGCACAGGCTCTTGAACTCAGCGTTTCACTAGAGAAAAATGCTAGACTGTAAAAAACCCCTTTTTAAAAACATCAATACCTGCTATTTATAGGACTTGGAAAATAGGTTTGAAGTCAAAAGCAATCATAGCGAAGGCTTTAAAACTCTGCACATGCAAAATCAACTTACAAAGATCTTTAAAAGCATGAGGTCAAAGGTTCAGGAACTGACAGGCGAGTCTGGCACCTCCAGTCTGTCCTAGGCACTTGGAGGAAAGTACGCAAAGTGACCGCGAGACGTAGTTTTCGTGACAGCTGTCACAGCCTGCTGCAGCGGGGCCCGCGCTGTTTGGTTGAGATGGATTTCTAGAGTTTTGTCTGATGCTTTCTTCTGCTAAGTTAGACATTTTGCTTTTCCTGAAGTTCAGTATAACTCATGTATTTCAGAGAATGAAAAACCTCTCAGTACAGGGACTACAGTTATGAGCAATCATTCATTGTGAATGTTTGTGACTGGTTGGTTTCATGTTTGCATAAATGCTTTCCTGGAGGCTCAGACAGTAAAGAGTCTGCCTGAAATGCAGGAGACCCGGCTTCAATCCCTGGGTTGGGAAGATCCCCTGGAGAAGGAAATGCACCCCACTCGGCACGGGAAATCCCATGGACAGAGAAGCGTGGCGGGCTACAGTCCATGGGTTCACAAAGAGTCAGACATGACTGAGTGACTAACCTTTTCACTTCCCTTTCACAGTTAATTTACAATGTTGGGTTAGTTTCAGGTGTACAGCAAAGTGATTCAGTTACAGTACATATATCTGCTTATATATCTATTCTTTTTCAGAGCCTTTTCCTTCAGAGGTTGTTACAAGACAATGAGTGTATCTCCCTGGGCTCTACAGCAGGTCCTTGCTTCAGGGTTTGTCTTATCCAGGGTGAATATGCTTTACCTGCTGTGAATATGCTTCACGGAATTCCTTCCTATGGAACTGAGAACAGCAACTGATTCTCATCAGACACAGCTGATGCAGAGGTCACCCCAAACGTCTCCCACTGCTCAGGTTTTCCACCTGAGCCTCCATAACTCTCAGCAGATGGCTCCGCCCAGAATCCGCTGAGATACACTCACCACGTGGCCTGCTCCTTTCCCTTCTCCTCCGTCGACCTCGGTCTTTCTCACCTTCACCCTCTCCGCCCGGCTGGGGACACACCTCTCTCCCGTCCACACCGGCCCTGTCCTCAGCCTTCCCTCCAAGCCTGCTGTGTGCAAAGACAACCTCCGCTTCGTGGCCAACTCTCAGGGCTGAACTTGAACCTGACTTCCATCCCTGAGCCGGATTATAAGCTGCACCGCTCACAAGCCTCCCCGGCACTTTCCTCCTCTCTTTTCAGTCTATCTTCCTTCGGCCTTGCCCTCACATCCTACCTTGAGGTCAAAAGGCCAGCAGCCGCCCCATCACTGCCGAGACTTCTCTCGGACTGGATCCAAGGGACCCTTCTATCCTGGGGGAACCTTCCCCCCCGAGGCTGGGCTGCCCTCTCGGTCTGCCTCGAGGCCCCATGAGCCGTGACCCCCCAGCTGTCTCTGGGATCATCATCACCGATGGGGTTGCTTCCTCCCATCAGAGAGCTCGCAGTTTAGAGAGAGAGAGAGAAGGAGAGCATGCCCCCCTTAAACCCCAGTGTGACTTAGTACAGAAGCCATGGCCCAGCCTGACCAAGGACAACTGCGTGAATGTCTGGTCAAAGAGGAGAAGCGCACCTACCCTCCTCACACCCAAGAAGAAGCTCCTTTGGAGACAACGACCTCAAGGAATAGGGTTAAGTGAGTGTTTGAAAACACCAGAACCCCCCTTTCAGGGCGACCCAGTGGGTGGGGAGTCTGCAGATACCCATGCCTCCAAACAGCAGGCGTAAGAACGTGCTGTTTTCCAGCGTTTGTCATTTTAAGACAGATCTTCATTTCAGCCATACTTATAAGGCTGAAGGTTCCAGGAATTTGGGGGCGGGCTGTGGGGACAGTTTCTTGCTCCTTTTCACTGGGGGGGTCTCTGCTGAGGTTGCCACCCTGCCAACGTCTGCACCTAAAAGTGAAACAGAGCTGTGGCTTCCCAGGAGCCGGGCAAGCCCAGGAGTCCCCCTGGTGTCTGCTGAATGCCAAGTTCCACAGTTGGGGTGGATGATTAAGCAGACTTGGGGGAACTGACGAAGCTTTTGCTTTTACTCCTTCTTCTTTGAAACCGGACCCCAGGAAGGCCCCCGGCCCCACGGGGTGTCAGGGGAGCTGGTGCTGGGAGACCTGCCTCCATCATCGGTTATGGTAGCGCTCATCAGTGGTAAAGGCCGAGGGGCTGGGCCCCCACCAGGTGACTTTAGGGAAAAGGAGAGGCGGGGGAGTGGCTGGTGGACACTGGTGTTGCCCTTAGGGTCCAGCGACCCTGCCCGGCAGTAGAACCAGACCAAGGGTCTCACCCATTAGATACAGCTTCATCCAAGTGTGGTGTGTGGTTGGGTGGCTCACAACGTGAGTGTGCGTGTGTGTGAGAGAGAGAGAGACATAGGGAAGGAGAGGGAAGTTGGAGCCAAGGTTCTCTCCTTCAGGCAGACCCAGAGGAAGAGCCCCCGCCTCAGATCACACCCAGGTCAGGATGAGGGGATAAGGAGGTAAACACAAGAGCTGGATGATCCCTAAACACCTTATCCTGCCCTCGGGGAGCTCGGAATCAGACAGGAGTAGCATTCATTCCACAAAACCAATCATTCATAATATTAACACAGAGTTGCTTTAGACTCTGAGTCAGATGGAAGAGGAACACTGAGTTGGTGTTTGGAGCAGAATCTTGTCCTGGAGGCAAGAGGTTAATTAAAATATGAGAGATGACTCCAGCTCAATAAACAGAGAGCACGGCATTTTGGATGGGAGCGCCTAAAGCAGTGTTAAATATTTGATCTCTTACCTGCTCCCGCAACAGGTTCTTTGATTTGGGGGTTCCGGTTGTGACAGCAACCTGCTAATTTCACATAAAACACGTGTTCCTATTTTAGAGACAGAAACAGGGGTTTTGCAGAAGCAAGTCGGGCACCAGACGCTGGTCCTCCTCCAGTCAGGGTCCCGAAGTTTAGACCCTGCTGCGATCGGTGCTGTTGGCTGATGCACAAACAGTAAATCGTTTTCTTATCTTTGGCTCCTGTCGTTCCTGAAGGGAAAGCTAGAACTAGACATATGAAGATAAAAATTCCTCAGGCGGGATGTCGTTAGGAGATTGAAAGTCCGAAGAGTTCTCATCACAAAGAGCCGTTTTTCTCGCCTTTCTTTTTGGCGTAGGCACAGGGGAGGAGAGGGCGGTAAGCTGGGTCTAATCTGCCCCTCCCCCCTTCCCCCCTTGGTCGCTGTGTCGTCTTCAGCCTGTGTGTCTGTTTCTGTTTTGTAAATAAGCTCACGTGCATCCTTTTCTCAGATTCCCGGTCCAGCGGGGTTTCATGTGAAAGCAAAGGGAAGTGCTCAGGGGTCCTTGGGGCGCTGACTTGTCTCTCTTGCTCGATTGTAAGCACGCGATGCTAGAAACCTAGACAAACGCGGCTTTGCCTCCCTAACAGCAGCAGATGCTGTGGTTTCTCAGCTGCACATTTGCTAACGAGAGTGTCCCGCGTTACAGAGACGCAAAAGAGCCTCCTGAGGGGTTTCTCTCAAGCTTTGCCCCCAACTTGAAAGGCCCTTGAGCTGCAGGAGGAAGATACTGTCACCTTTGTTCCATCACCCTCGGTATGTTTTACAATCGGAGGCAAATACTTCAGCCGGTGTCATCGCGTGTATATTTGTGGAAGGACGAATGACTCCGCAGAGCACACTTCCTCCCTTTTGAAGTGTTTCGGGGTTGTTTTCTCCTGTTCCCTTCGGGCTTTTCCGGATATTACACTGATGCTGGTGAATGTTTCCTGGAGCTCTTGGCTGTCATTTCACAGGAGGGAAAACAAATGGAGAGACCTCGGGGTGACCGTCTCTGTGTCCTGGACAGGGAAGTGATCGTTCTGGAAGCTTGCCCTCCCGGTCCTGCAGACACCAGACCCAGCCGGGAGTGTTTCATCTCGTCTCGTGGCTCGTGATGTGAACCAGACAGACCTCTCCTCCTGTCCTCCTTGCTTATCCTCGCCTCAGCCACCTTTATTTATGACTTTTTATACCAGACAATTGGGCTTCCCTGGGGGCTCAGCTGGTAAAGAATCCGGCTGCACTGCAGGAGACCTGGGTTCGATCCCTGGGTGGGGAAGATCCCCTGGAGGAAGAAATGACAACCCCCTCCAGTGTTCTGGTCTGGAGAATCCCATGGACCGAGGAGCCTCGCCGGCTGCAGCCCTTGGGGCCACCATGAGTTGGCCATGACTGAGTGACTAAGCACAGCACCGCATACCAGACAAGCATTATCCACTATCTCCTTCCAGGAAATGTACCTTAAAAGCAGAACTGCTCACATTTCTCCTGATGGTATATATACATGGTTTCTCAAAGGATTTCTTGATGAATACCTCCTTTTATAAATTCATTGTCTTAACAATTAGGCATATAAATGGATTTGATAAAGAATTCTCTTGAAGCCCTTTCTCCATGCTCTTAATTGAGTCTGTTTTTCCTGTTGAGGTGCAGCTGATTTACAATGTTGTCTTCATTTCCACTGCTGTACAGCTAAGTGACTAGGGTATGCGTACACATTCTTTTCATGTTCTTTTTCATTACGCTTTATCTCAGGAAATTGGACATAGTCTCATGTGCTATACAGTAGGACCTTGTCTATCCATCCTATATATACTAGTCTGCACTTGCTGGCCCTGAACTCCCCCCCACTGCCTCCACTTTTCTCTACCTTGAGTAAAAAAGGATAAGGGTTTCTGCTTTACTTTCACGAGGTCCTCACCCCCAAGGATCAACACCTTATTCTAAGAATTGTCTTTAGAGTTATCATTTGGGGAAGGGGACGTTTTTTGTGGGCTTGTCTAGTAGAGTTGATGAGGAGAAGGGGACAACAGAGGATGAGATGGCTGGATGCTGGATGGCATCACCAAGTCAGTGAAGGTGAGTTTAAGCAAGCTCCGGGAGATGGTGAGGGACAGGGAAGCCTGGCGCTCTGCGGTCCATGGAGTCGCGCTGCGGTCCATGGGGTCGCAGAGAGTTGGACACATAGGGGCTAAACAACAGCATCAGTGAGTAGAGGAGGAAGTGAGCTCTCTACGGTGCTAGCGGTTCAGTGGATACCTGGAGCCTTGTGTTGGGGGAGCACAGTGGGAAATATTCATTTGACATATGAATCTTTGGGCGTGAGCAGATGCAAACTAGTATATACAGGATGGATGAAGCACAGGGCCCTACCGCAGAGCACAGGGAACTATAGTCAATGTCCTGTGATAAGAACAGGAAAAGAATGAATCTATGTGTCACCGAATCACCTTGCTGTACAGCAGAAAGGAACGTAACGAAACTTCAGTACAGGAAAACTTAAAAACATGGCTCGAACGGCAGTAAGGACACAGCGGGGGGCAGAGCAGCGCCCCTCCCAAAGGAGTCACACCGGCTCCTGGCTGGGGACGCTGGACCAGACGGGCACACGTGTGGGCGGCCCCGGCTGCTCTGACCGGTCAGGTGTGGGGCAAGCGGATCAGAAGCAGGAAGGACCAGGGCGCCTCCCCAGGACGTGACCAGCAGGGACGAGGCACCAGAGCCCCTCAGCGGCCACACCCCACATTTCAGCTCATCGCCATCAGGCAGCCACAGAAGCTGCGACGCGCCTTCTCCATGCGTTGGGGGAAGGCCACCCTCTGTCTTCTTTGATTGTTCAGTTGCTCAGTTGTGTCTGACTCTTTGCGACCCCAAGGACTGCAGCACACCAGTCTCCCTGTCCTTCACTGTCTCCTGGAGCTTGCTCAGACTCAAGTCCATTGAGTCAATGATGCCATTCAACCGTCTCATCCTCTGTTGTCCCCTTTTCTTCTGCCCTCCGTCTTTCCCAGAATCAGGGTCTTTTCCAATGAGTCAGTTCTTTGCATCAGGCAGCCAAGGAATTGGAGCTTCAGCTTCAGCATCAGTCCTTCCAATGAACACCCAGGACTGATCTCCTTTAGGATGGACTGGTTGGATCTACTGGCACATCAAGGGACTCTCAAGAGTCTTCTCCAACACCACGGTTCAGAAGCATCAATTCTTCGGTGCTCAGCCTTCTTTATGGTCCAACTCTCATATCAGTACATAACTACTGGAAAAACCATATCTTTGAACATTTTGTGTGGAAGGAAAAATAAGACAGCATTCGGGCGGGGGGATCAGCCCGCTTATGATCTGCAAATGTTTCTCCCACGGCCCCGAAAATAATTTGGAAAAGCTATGGGTGTACCTCCTCACACATCTAAGAAGAAAATGAGAACTTTCCCACGTGCTGTTGCCAGGAAGAGCTCTCCCTTACAATGTGCGTGGAGGTCTACTTGTTCTAAATGCATTTTTGTTCACACCTTGGAGTGGAAGATTTTTCTCGTCGCATTTATGTAAAATGATTATCACACGGTCTAATTGAAACAGCCAGCTCTCAAGGTCAACCTGATTTGCTAAAGTAGACTTAATTTTTCCTAGAAGAAGGCTGACTTGGTCTTTTGCGTTAGCTGAGCGTGTCCCCATGGCAACCTTGTCCATTCTGAGCGCCATCCTCGGGCGGCTGGGAGGCAGACACAGAGCGATGGAGCTGCCCTGAGGTTGTCACCTACGTGCTGTGAGCACTGGGGTTCTTGGTGACTCTTTTCTAAGCTTTCTGGGCTTGTCCTCGAAGGACTGGGGTTGTTTTTCATGTCCTTTTGTTCAGTGCTCAGAGGATTTTTGGTCCCTCCCTGACCCCAGTCCAGTTGGAATGGGTGTATTTAACTCTCTGTGATAAAGCAGGAGGTGACAAACGTGAAGAGAGGTAAATTCTCAAGGGAAGGTGGGGACGCTATTTCAAGCTAAAGGAAAGAGAGTCTGTGCAAAGTAAGGATTCCATGATAATTATTCCTCCTTATTTCCTACTTAGAAATCTCACACACCCCAGAACACACAGCCTGCAGGCCATGACGGCTCTGCTGTAGATAAGAGTGAGTGTCTGAAGAGCTCAGTGATCAAATAGACGAGAAAGCTGCCGCTCCCATGTTCCCTGGGATACGCAGGTTCTCTGGGTACGCAGGGGCCTGAGCACCTTAGGGGAGTGCAGGGGCCCCTCTGGGTGGATGTAGCATCAGGCATTTAGATGCACATTCATTGAAGGGTATAAGGCTTCCCTGGTTGCTCAGATGATAAAATGTCTGTCTGCAGTGCAGGAGACCTGGGTTCGATCCCTGGGTTGGGAAGATCCCCTGGAGAAGAAAATGGCAATGCATTCCAGTTCTCTTGCCTGGAAAATCCCATGGACAGAGGAGCGTAGTAGGCTACAGCTCGTGGGGTCACAAAGAGTTGGACACGACTGAGCAACTTCACTTTCACTTTATTGAAAAGTGACTTTCAGCAATAAGCAATGAGCTGTAATTTCTTTTCTGAACACTGGCTTACAAAATGGAAGCTTTTATATTTTGAAGGTATATCAAATTAGGAAAAAAAAAGTTTTTCAACTGTTATTTTTTAAAAATCTTTTTAAAAACTATGTCAAGAGTTCAAATGATGGGCTGGAGGAAAGACATCAGAAGGACCTATGGTGAGCCACGTGGACACCCGAAGTTTCAGGCCCACTGTTTAAAAGTAGACTGGCCTTGTTCTTACCACTTGAGAGCAAAAAGCGCTCATCAAAAACATAGTGAAAAGATACCGAATGTTCAGCCACTGAAAATCATCATTTCCATGAAAAAATAAAACAGAAGCTTAAAGGTAAATGTATTTCTAGTCTCAGGAGCTAGAAATCCAGCTTCAAATATACACAGTGGTTTCAAGCTCTACTGAACCAGGGCCATCCCATTAATTATGGATGACATTAGGGTTTAAACAAATACAAACTGTTTTGCCCTCACCTTTAGAAGCTCCTGAAGCAAATGTTTTATTCCCAGTGAGAACTGCTTTGCAGAGCTCAGATCTTGGAATTATTAGAAAAACTGCAGTGCTGGGAGGCCATCCAAAAATACAACAGCGGCTTCTTGACACCTGGCTCTTACTGGGCTGTTATTTACCGGAGGGGGCAGGGGAAGGGCTTGAAGTCACTGAAGATGACTCGACAGGCAGGATGAAGAGAGACGGTGGGAAACAATCTCCCCAGGCCAAAGAGACTGCACACATTCTGACATTTCCCTATAATCTGGTCAATACGGAGTCAATACGTCTCTCTTCTGGGTAACCGTGGACTTGAACGAGTTTGTCCGGCCTGCTCTATTCTATTCCCTGTTGTAGAGTCAAATGATTTTGAAGGCTTTTTTAAAGACCTTCTCTTGCTGGACTGACATGTGGTGCGTAATCAGTGAGACTCAGGTCACCAAGTGTCCTTTGTCTCTGGGCTAATTGTCCCGTGTGCTTCTGTGATATCAGACTGAAGGTGGTGCCCGTGGGAAGGGAGGCGTTTTTCCTGGTTTTCAGCCATGGTTCACATGACAAGCCACAAGATCAGAAGCTCTGTCTGTGGATACAGGTTGATTCAACTGAAGTGGCTTTTGCTTTCCGACCTTGTCACCCACTTTGGCTCTTCGCCATCTGGCTCACAAATCTCTCTTGATCATCTCTAGACTGGGAACATGGTTTAATGAAAAGTGAAATCACTCAGTTGTGTCCGACTCTTTGTGACCCCGTGGACTGTAGCCTACCAGGCTCTTCCATCCATGGGATTTTTCAGACAAGAGTACTGGAGTGGGTTGCCATTTTCTTCTCCAGGGGATCTTCCCAACCCAGGGTTCGAACCCAGGTCTCCTGTATTGCAGGCAGACTCTTTACCGCCTGAGCCATCAGGAAGCCTGGTTTAATGAAGAAGTAATGAATTCAAAATCCAAAGTCCTAGATTCAAATCCAGTGTTCGTCTTTCGTACAAATTTCTATGGTTTGGGGTTGACATGCATACACTATTATATTTAAAATAGATAACCAGCAAGGACGTCCTGTATAGCACAGGGAATTAACCTAAATGGGAAAAGAATTTGAAAGAAAATAGATACATATACAGATACAGCTGAATTATTTTTCTGCATGTGTGAGACTAACACAGCACAAATCAACTGTAGCCCAATATAAATTATAAGCAATAAATGTCCATTGAGAGCTTACATCGTTTTAGACATTGAACGTCAGCTTTTCACATTTATTGTCTCGTTTAACTTGACAACCATCCTAAAGCAGACTCACAAGCTATCCGTATTTATTACAATGGAAGAGTCTAAGTAGAATGTCATACGGAGGAAATACAGCAGCTAGGGTTTGAGCCTCTTTCTACCCAAGTCTGGAGACAACGCTCTCAGTCCAGATACTAGGTTGCCCCTTGCCAGCTGTGCAACCTTGGACAAATTAAGCAACTTCTCAGAGCCCTGATCTTCCCATCTGAGTTTCAAAGTTCTCATGTGAAAAAGTGAGTGAGAGAATGACAATCTCAGGGTGTTGCTGTGTTTGTCCAAAGAGGGGTGAAATTTCTTTGGGAGCATCCCTGGCCTACGAGAAGGCTGTTTGCTGTTTCTATCAGAGGAAGGAGAGCTCAGTTCAGGAGCAGGGAACTGATGGGAGATGAGAAAGCTGCTGAGGCTGGAGGAAGCCTGCCCGTTCCACTCCAGGGGCCAAGCTGCAAGCCAGTCACAAACATGTCATGCTCCGTGTGCTAAGGATGAGTGAGTGAGTGAGTGAAGGCCGCTCAGTTGTGTCTGACTCTTTGCGACCCCACAGACTGTAGCCCTCCAGGCTCCTGTGTCCACGGGCTTCTCCAGGCAGGAATACCGGACTGTGTTGCTATAGTAAACAGCAGCAGGTGAACATCTGGGCTGGTGGGGCGCCTCCTCGGGTTTTTACACACAAGTGTGATTTATCCTGTGGGTCCTCAAAGACTGTATGTCATATGATGGGGATTTACTCATGAAAGAGCTTTCATGACAAACTTCAGGAGGGTGCTTCTTAAAACGTCTATCAACGCAGTTCTGCGAAAAGCCAGAGCAGGTCCAGGGAGAGAGCCCTCTGATGGGGTGACTTGATTTGCAGGGATTTTCCAGCATCTCAGGGGAGTGGGTCAGGGGGTGTCCTTGCTGTTCCTCTTCACCTGGTGGATGAGAACTTGGGGGCAGAGGTGAGTCCTGACCGCTGAGCCCAGAGCCAGAGCACAAAGCATTTAGAAACGTTGACAGAGCGCCCCACCTGACCCACAGCTGCCAAGATGACCTGCTGAAACAGCGAGACTGCATCCCTGGGGGCCAGCTTGAGCTCACTGACACCAGCTGATTTCAGCGAGACTGCATCCCCTGGGGGCCAGCTTGAGCTCACTGACACCAGCTGACTTCAGGCACGAGAGGAGGCTGAGGGTAAACACAGATGAGGCTCTCACTGCAGAAGCTGCCACTATTCTCTAGAATCTTCTGTAATCTTTGGGCTAGTTTGGCTCCCTGGCTAATTTACTGATCATTCAATGCTTCTACCAGTACTTATTGGGTCCACTTTGTCTTGGGAACCCTACAAAGCGCTTGCTTGCGGATAATCCCTAACTTCATGGCGTCCCTCTTGAAAAGAAGCTGGATACCGTGTGTCATTATATGAGACTGAGAAAGAGAGCCTGCCAGGGGCAGACGGCTCAGAGTGCTCTAGCAGAGCAAACTCACTGGAGAGGAGACTCAACAATGAGCAGGCGTTCACCTAGAGAGGACAGTGATGGAGGGTGCGGAGTGGAAAGTGGAAGGCAGAAGGCTCTGCAGAAGGCGATGTGTTTGAGGAGGTGTCAGGATTCTCCCTGACCTGAAAAATGCGGAGATGGGGATGATGACGGACAGCAAAGGAAGACGAGCGCAAGGAAGGAAGCAGGGATCTAGACAACCGATACGCTGGTGTTACCCCTTTGATAAAAAATAATGAAAGTGGATCTGAAATACCTTATTGAAAGAGAAACACTTTCAGATGACATATACAAACAGCTAAACTCCAATCACAGCCCACAAAGTCTAAAAACAGGTGAATGCAAAACACGTACCCAGGAAAATGCAAAAAGGAGGGCAGGAAGGAGGAAGAAAGATAAGGAGCGACATAAACGTGACTTGGTTAAGGTATTTCAAGGCACACGTGAAAAGAAAAAAGCATACGTTTGAAAAATGCGAATGCAACATAAACTCAAATGTCACCGACTTTCCAAATATCAGGCGTGCTGGCTTCTTCCCTCGCTTCCTGCCAGGTGAGGTAACACACAGCTGGTAGCAACCAGCTTCAAGGCTGCTTGATGATCAGATGTGATGCTTTGGATTTTGGTGGTGTCACTGCTCTGCTGGGCTCTAACTGGGGTCGACACTTGGGACATTTCTGTCCAATGCATACCGATCTGCACGCAGAGAGGATAATTGAAGACAGAGATGAGTGAAGATGCTTTTCAAGAGTATGAAGAAGTCAAAAGTCTTCTTTGATGCTCCCTGTAGCCACAGGACTTAGAAATGTTTGGGAGACTCAAGTGGGGAGCCAGGCAGGCCAGTTTTGTGGGGCCCCGTGCCTTTTCCCGAGGGATCCTTTGATCACTGGAGGTATATGCAACTCACTGGCAGCTTGGCAGCCACGTGGATGCAGGATGTGTTTCTGCGTGAGAGACAGTGCTTGAGTCAAGCTGTGATGATTCACGTTGGGAGGGCAGAGGTGATGCTGTGGGAAGCAGAACATGACGGTGACTCAATGGGAAAAGGTGAAACTGGAGGCGAGACGCGGGTGGGATCGGTTTGTCACCCACGTCCGGCACACTCGACACCTAGAGCCTGACTCCTGGCTTGTTGAGGGGGAGCGGGGCTCAGCATGGTCAAGGCTGTGAGCTGGGTTTCCCTAGTGAAGAGGTCGTCTTGTGGGACAGATAAGTGAGTAACCAAGCTGAGAAACTGATCGATTTTAGAGGCAGATCCGTTTCATTCTGTTGGGACATACACCTGGGGCATACTCTGATGCGGAGAAAAAGCAGCCAGGAGGCCCCAAAACGCGCCTTTGCATCCAGAATCCAGCGCCATGTGGACGGTCTGGCTTCCACTGTCTGCTGTCCTGGGGTTACAGGTGTAGGATGACGGATCCACGCTGGCCTTCCCGGAAGTAAAGCAGAGAATGACTGTGGTGCTATCAAGTTTAAGCTTCGTATCACTGAAGGGTTTCTGGGATGGATATAGAAGAAAGAAAACGCCTGGTGGGTGGGCATCTCTGGGGGGCTCAGGAAGGAGGCAGATAACGCTCCCCGAGCCAAGAGCAGAGACGCGCATCAACACTGCCAGCCAAGACACGTGGCTCTGAAGGCGTCCAGAAATGTGTCTCTTTTCCCGCCCTGGCTTTCCGCAGCCTCCCAGTGATTTCAGAATCAGTGAGGTGAACGAGCAAGGTTTCACAGCACCTACTCGAGGACCAACTTGAAACTCGGGGGACCTTGGGCCTGCGTGCTCCGCCGAGGGCTCAGGTGACTCCGGCATGAGCCACACAAAACCCGCAGTGGGCACAGCTCGGCCTCCTGGCCTCTTCTGACCCCAGGGTCCTCTCAGCCCCTCTCCTGGCCGTGCGGTCCACACACCGCGCCCACGGCCCTTCCCTCCTCAGGGACCTGGTGGACTCCAGTCCCTTCCTCCTGGATGACTCACCTCTCTTACACCCCCAGCGGCTGTGAACTCTAGTCTCCTTGTTCTTGCAAGGAGAAGACTGAACTGACTCCAACTTGGGAGGCTTTTCTCAACTTGTGTCTCCCTGGGTTGAATGGTTATAAGGACTCAACTGGTTGTATTAACAAAATTACACACAAACACATGTGCTGTGTGTGTGCCTCTCCTGTGAGGCTGGAATCCCCACAGGGGAGATACTGATTTTACTCCCCATTGAATTCCCAGTGGAGCCTAAACCTGTATGTCACAGGCGTGCACATGTGTGCAAGATCAATGAGTCAATACTATTCGTGCACTGCTGTACTTGGAAGGCTTTGTGGCCTCCTATCGTGGGTCCTGGGGCTGGGAAGATCCCCTGGAGGAGGGCTTGGCAGCCCACTCCAGTATTCTTGCCTGGAGAATCTCATGGACAGAGGAGCCAGGCAGGCTACAGCCATGGTGTCTCAAAGGGTCGGACATGATGAGCACACACACATTACTGAGTTGACGTTACTGAAAAGGTGTGTTGAAATTCTAACCCCCAGGACCTGTGAACATGAACTTATGTGGACATAGAGTCTTTGCAGATGTAATCAGGTTAAGAGTGGGTCAGCAGGAGAGGCCCTAATCCAGCATGGCTGTGCCCTTCTGGGAGGAGAAAAGCCACGTGGAGACAGACCCACAGGGAGAAGGTCATGTGATGATGGAGGCAGAGCTTGGAGGAAAGCAGCTGTGAGCCGAGGGGCCCTGAGGCTCAGCAGCCGCCACCAGCAGCTGCGGGAGATGAGGCGGGAGTCCAACCAGGGTCTAGCGGGAGGGCAGCTCTGGGAGCACTTGGATCTGTGAGAAAATGCGTTTCAGTTGCTTTCAGCAGCCACTCGGTGTGACAGCCCAGGACACTGGTCCACCTCCCAGTGTTGTTCAGCCGCCAAGTCGTGTCCGACTCTTTGTGACCCCTTGGAGTATAGCACTCCAGGCTTCTCTGTCTGCCACAATTGCCCAGAGATTGCTCAAATTCATGTCCATTGAGTCAGTGATGCCATCCAACCATCTCATCCTCTGTCGTCCCCTTCTCTTCCTGCCCTCAATCTTTCCCAGCATCGAGGTCTTTTCCATTGAATTAGCTCTTCACATCAGGTGGCCAAAGTATTGCAGCTTCAGCTTTAGCATCAGTCTTTCCAGTGAATATTCAGGGCTAATTTCCTTTAGGATTGACTAGTTTGATCTCCTTGCTGTCCAGGGGACTCGCAAGAGTCTTCTCCAGCACCACAATTTGAAAGCATCAAACTTTGGTGCTCAGCTTTCTTTATAGTCCAACTCTCACATTCATACATGACTATTGGAAAAACCATAGGTTGAACTAGATGGAGCTTTGTTGGCAAAGTGATGTCTCTGCTTTTTAATATGCTGTCTAGTTTGGTCATAGCTTCCCTTCCAAGGAGCAAGTGTCTTTTAATTTCATGGCTGCAGTCACCATCCGTGGTGATTTTGGAGCTTAAGAAAATGAAATCTGTCACTTGTGGAAAAATGATTCCACTTTTCCCCTTCTATTTGCCATGAAGTGATGGGGCCAGGTGCCATGATCGGCGTCTGTTATTTTTAGGGTACCCTTTGTGCATTCTGTTTAATCAATCACTCTGCTTCCTCCAAAGAAAGGCAACTTACACTGACAGAAGCTGTTCTCCTGGCTCCTTGCAGACAGAGAGCCAGGAGGAAGGAGAACAGTGTTAAGGCAGCACCTGTGAGAGAGGACTCAAGAGGGTTTCGACAAGAAGTCGAGACTCAGAAGACGTCCGGGAAAGGAACCTGAGGGTCTCAGTGCCCGGTCCGTCAGCGAGCATCCTGCTGTGGGGCTGTGCCTCCAGGATGACACACAGGCCTGAAAGGCTGGGCTGACTCCACCCTGCAGGCGTTCCCGGGCCAGCATGACCACCCCTCACCTCCCCTTGGGTCCCATCTCTCTCACCAGCCCAGCCCAGCCCAGCCCAGGGCTCTCTGAGATGCATGTCTGGCCTCCGGGTCCCAGGTTCTGGGGGGACTGGGGCTGGGTGCCCCCATCTGCTAGACAGGCTTCCTGTAGCAGAGAGTTGGGCTGCAACCCAACAAGACAGGAGAGAGCAGAGGACTTTGGAGCTCCAGTGGGGTGTGAAGAGCTCAGCGATACGAAACAATGATTTTTTTTTTTTTTCCAACATGGCTTGTTCAGTATCTTCTGGGGAATACTAAACCCTGAATATTCATAGGTAACCTTTTCTCACGCGGTGTTGGGTGCTTCTTCTTGCTCCGGAGTGGACGCTGGTGACTCACTGTCCCTCTGCAGCCCCCAAGTGCTCTTCCCTGAACTCCCGGTTCCAATCACCATCCACCCAGGGCTCTGTTTGTTGTTTCTGCGTCGTTTCTCATGGGCCCTGAAATGCGCTCCCCGCCCCCGGCCTGCTGGACCAGCACGCGGAGCCTCCAGTCCTTGTCCACGCGGGAGAAGCCCCTGCATTTCCAAGGGGGCCCAGTTGCTTTAGCTTCCTGCCTCTGGTGGCCGGCAAGGTGGTGCCCTCCCTGCCACCACAACGGCCCCAGCCCCAGGTCCCCAGAACCTGCGACTGTGTAACCTCACATGGCCGGAGGGTCTCTGCCGATGTGTGTAGTTCAGGATGGGGAGACGGTACTGGGTTATCTGGCTTCCCAGGTGGCTCAGTGGTAAAGAATGGATATGTGCACGTGTGTGACTGACTCGCTTTGCTCTACTCCTGAAACTCACACAACATTAGGAATCCGCTCAGGGGCTTCCCCTGTGGCTCAGATGGTAAAGAATCCACCTGCCATGCAGGAGACCCCGGTTTGGCCTCTGGGTCAGGAAGATCCCTTGGAAAAGGAAATGGCAACGCAGTCCAGTATTCTTGCCTGGAGAACCCCATGGACGGGGGAGCCTGACGGCTACGTCTATGCGGTCGCCAAGAGTCAGACATGACTGAGCGACTAAACAGCAACAACCAGGTTATCTGCTTAGGCTCAAGGTGACCACAAGGGTCCTTACGAAGAAAGAGGGAGACGGGAGACTCAGCATCTCAAGATGCACCGTAAGAAACTGATTGTCGGGGTCCTTGAAGAAGGAGGAAAATGCCAGGAGCCCAGGAACACAGCATTCTCTGGAAGTTAGAAAAGACATGGAAACTTCTTCTTCCCTGGAGCCCTCAGAGGGGGCCAGCCCTGCAGGCTGCGAGACACAGTTTGGATTTCCAGCCTTTACAACGGTGAGCTTTGCTCAGTGTCAAGAAGACATGTATTTGGTAGAGAGGAGGGAAGAATGGGGCTGCAGTTTGCTCAGGGAGGAAAGTACAACACTTAAGGAGAAGATACATGTCCAAGGTGTCAGCTCTGTATGTTTCGTCCCTTGCCGTCGACTAGCGCCTTCAGTGTAGAATTCCACGTGCCATCTTTCCGCTTGTTATTCTCAGCAATCATTTGAATGTGAAATAAAGCATCAGTAGACTTCTTAGAGGAAAAGGATCATCAAGCAACATTTAGCAACATGGAGAGATCTTGAAAACACAGCACCAAGTGGAAAAACACAACAGGGACTGTAGCACAAGATTGTTTGGGTGGCTGAAGATCACATTTACACTGTGCCTCTTTCAAGGGTACATTTGTATCCAAGGACTTTGAATAAACACATCTGAATGTGTGCTTGGTATGGAAAGGGTCGTGGCCTAGATGAAGAGGAAAATGATGAAATGGAATAAAACAGGAGGGTCCTTGGATAGGCCAGTAATGACGATGTGCCTCGATGTCCTCGGCCCTCAGTAGAGGGAAACGGAGAGAGAGAACTGAAGTGAAGAGCGTTTTTCCCAGTTCTCTTAACCCAGTCTCTGCTTCAAGCACATTCAGTCGTTCTGTAGGAACAAGGAGCTGAAGGGAATCTGACCGTCAGAACCCCTCTTTTCTGGACGAGTGGAGGTTTGCAGGGAGATCTACTGAGGGGATGGGATGGGTCAGGCTTTTTCCAGAACGTCCTCGAACGGAGTGAGACACACACACGCGCGCACACCGCTCAGAAGTCTCTGAATGTGAAAGTGCTGGTCGCTCAGTTCTGTCTGATTCTTTTGTGACCCCGTGGACTGTAGCCCGCCCGGCTCCTCTGTCCATGGGCTTCTCCAGGCAAGAACACTGCAGTGGGTTGCCATCCCCTTCTCCAGGGGATCTTCCTGACTCAGCGATCAAACCCAGGTCTCCTGCGTTACAAGCAGATTCTTTATCAACTTAGTGACCAAGGAAGCCCCTCTAAGGGCCAGAAAAAATATGAACAAAATGACACCAGAACCGGGTGAAGCAAGCATGAAAGCCGATATAGCAAAGTTTGGGCACAAATGAGGATTTTGGCAGCATCATTTGGGGGATAGATGTGGCCTTTGGGGGGCCTTGGTTAGCTCGCAAAATCCTGTAGCTGAAGTCAAGCCTCCTGCACGAAACTAGGACAATAGAAGGAACTATATATAGCTTCAGAGAAATGATGACTGAAAACAAACTGCCTGCCTGCAAGGAAACCGAGACGATCTCTGGCCATTTCTGAAGGGAAATGTCATCTCCTCTGGGGACACGGGGTCCTGAGCATGGCCTCTCGTGGACCTGGAGCTCCACCGTGCTGCTCACCGCCTTGTGCTCAAGGAACCCCACCCTGGTCCCTGCATGAGCGTCTCCAGTGAAGTCCAATAGATTTAAGGCAGATCCTCTAAGGGGAAAGTAATTCCTAATTCTGGACCCTAGGAAGAGCCACATAGCCATTTGGACACATACTGTGCGCTCAGTCGTATCCAACTCTTTGCAACTCCATGGACCATAGCCCGCCAGACTCCTCTGTCCATGGGATTACCTCGGCAAGAACACTGGAGTGAGTGTCCATTCCCTTCTCAAGGGGATCTTCCCGGCCCAGGGATCAAACCCAGGTCTCCTTCCAGCTCCTGCATTGATAGGCAAATGCTTTACTGCTGAACCCCCTGGGAAGTCAGATATTGGACAGATATTAGCTCACAGCAAAAATAAATCACCATACCTTACAGACACAAATCTGTATGAGGGAAAATAGACAGAAATTCACAAAGACTTCACACACCCTAAGGATCGGACACACATACAAAATGACCAAGAAAATAGAGTCCAGGGAGGTTAAGAAAGAAGAATTGATATCAGAGAATTTGTCAGAACTGATGAAACGAAACCAAAGGGGCACACCGGAAAAACAAATTCGGATGACATCTCTAAAGGAATGAGAAAAACGAACATCAGCCTAGATTTCTGCAGGCAAGGAGATGATGTCACGAGATCTAGAATGAAATAATGAGACTTTTTAGAAAAACAAAGACTGAAGCACTCACAACCCCAGATCATCCTAGAGAAACTGTGCTGGGATCGACTTCAGAGAGATTAAGCATCTCACAGGAGAACCTGAAGAGCAGGTGACCTTGAGGCCCGTGGGAATGTGCAGGCATCATGGGTTTGTGGAACGATAATTGAAACATCTGAAGAACTTACAAACCCCGGATCCTTCCTTAAGAAACTGGTGGGATCGATTTCAGAAAGACTAAGCATCTCAGAGGAGAACCCGAAGAGCAGGTGACCTTGGGGCCCGTGGGAATGTCCAGCCATCATTGGTTTGTGGAACGATAATTGAAACATCTAGTTTATCGGATGAAATTAATGCTATGCGATCACATGGCCAATAATAGCAGGGAAGCCAGATGGGGGTGGGATGAGAGTTTGCTAAGTTCTCTATATTGTTAATGAGAAGAGTTGATATACTGAACTAACTTGAGACATATTTTAATTCAGTATGCATACATATATTCATATGCATATATACATCTGTAAAATAAGTGAGAACAGAAAAATGAAATAATACAGAAAGCAGGGTGACGAAGAGAAAGTACAAAATGAGATGTTGGAAATAAATCTGAATATGTTAGTCATCACAAGGAATACATTTGCTAGGTAAAGAGATTTCCAGACGGAATTTTAGAAATCAGATTATGTGCTCTTTGCAAGAGATATGCCTAAAGCATAAGAACATAGAAACGCTCAGGTAATTAATTGAAAAATGTATGCAGGGCAAATAATGACCAAAAGAAATGTGACCTAGTAATATTAACATAAGAAAAAAAAGGCTAAAAGGGAAAAACATTGCAGATGAAGGAGGTCATTATATCTTGATTTAAGTTTAAATTGCCTACGAGGGCATAAAAGTTCTAAATATTTATGGGTGTAATAAAATAGCCACAAAATATAAAAACAAAAATAGAATTACATGGCGATGCAGGCAAATTCATTAAGAGGCTTGGATATTAGCCACATAACTTGGTTAGAGATTGACAGGTCAGGCAGCAAATATTTAGTACAGATAGAAAGATTTAAACAACACAATTAACAAGCTGGATTTAATGGGCGTATAATAAAAACTCCACTCAATTGTGTGAGAATACCATTATTTTCATTGCTGCAAGGAACATTTACATAAATATCATGCCCTGGGCCAGAAAATACATCTAAATGAGTCTCAAAGAATTATAAAAACCAGGCCACATTTTCTGATTATAATGCAGTCAAGTTGTACATCAAAGAGAGGACAATAATTTTGAAAACTGCCAATACTGAGACATTGAAAAACTTCTGATTTATATGTCAAATATCTATTTAAGAAAAATCAGTACAGATCAAAAGAACACAACTAAGCAATAATAAAAATACCAACCATCAAACTATGGAGGGACAGTTCAGGTGAGGCTTACAAGGAAATTGAGAGAAATATACCAGGAGAAAAGTTCAGTTCAGTTCAGTTCAGTTCAGTCGCTCAGTCGTGTCTGACTCTTTACGACCCCATGAATCGCAGCACGCCAGGCCTCCCTGTCCATCACCAACTCCCGGAGTTCACTCAGACTCACGCCCATCGAGTCCGTGGTGCCATCCAGCCATCTCATCCTGGGTCGTCCCCTTCTCCTCCTGCCCCCAATCCCTCCCAGCATCAGAGTCTTTTCCAATGAGTCAGCTCTTCGCATGAGGTGGCCAAAGTACTGGAGCTTCAGCTTTAGCATCATTCCCTCCAAAGAAATCCCAGGGTTGATCTCCTTCAGAATGGACTGGTTGGATGTCCTTGCAGTCCAAGGGACTCTCAAGAATCTTCTCCAACACCACAGTTCAAAAGCATCAATTCTTCAGCGCTCAGCCTTCTTCACAGTCCAACTCTCACATCCATACATGACCACTGGAAAAACGATAGCCTTGACTAGATGGACCTTAGTCGGCAAAGTAATGTCCCTGCTTTTGAATATACTATCTAGGTTGGTCATAACTTTTCTTCCAAGGAGTAAGCGTCTTTTAATTTCTTGGCTACAATCACCATATGCAGTGATTTTGGAGCCCCAAAAATAAAGTCTGACACTGTTTCCACTGTTTCCCCATCTATTTGCCATGAAGTGATGAGACCAGATGCCATGATCTTCGTTTTCTGAATGTTGAGCTTTAAGCCAACTTTTTCACTCTCCTCTTTTACTTTCATCAAGAGGCGTTTTAGTTCCTCTTCACTTTCTGCCATAAGGGTGGTGTCATCTGCATATCTGAGGTTATTGATATTTCTCCCGGCAATCTTGATTCCAGCTTGTACTTCTTCCAGCCCAGCGTTTCTCATGATGTACTCTGCATATAAATTAAATAAGTAGGGTGACAATATACAGCGTTGATGTACTCCTTTTCCTATTTGGAACCAGTCTGTTGTTCCATGTCCAGTTCTAACTGTTGCTTCCTGACCTACATATAAGTTTCTCAAGAGGCAGGTCAGGTGGTCTGATATTCCCATCTCTTTCAGAATTTTCCACAGTTTATTGTGATCCACACAGTCAAAGGCTTTGGCATAGTCTAACCAGATATTAATGTTAAGCTTTTTATTTAAGATGCTAGAAAAAACTAAGCAACAAAAGACTGGAATGTAAAAAGAAGCAACAATGATAAAGGTAAGAGCAGAGAGAAATAAAACAGGAAAGATAATCTTGGGATGGTCAGTCAAGTCAACAACCAGTTCTTAGAAAAGACAGCAAAAGTAAGCTGGTGACACTGATCCAGAGTAGATGGGGTGGGGTCATGAACACTCAGAAACAGGGCTGCAAAGTACACCACAGGGCAGACTTAAAATGCTTTTAAAAACTTAAGCAAAACGGACAGGTTCCTAGAAATCTACCACAGTTGGCTTTTAAAAACTGAAGATGATCTGTATTTGAATTAGAAAACCTGAACAGTCTTACCAGCATTAAACAAATTGAACGAATATTTTAAAATCTTCCCACAAATAGAATACCCATCTTCATCAATTTTACAAGCCAATTCTTCCAAGTTTTCAAGGAAACCTCTGTTTTGAACCTTTACAAACTCTTCTTGAAAGTAAGAAATGAGGCCCCACCTCCTAAGCATTCTTGATATCAAAGGAGAGATACAAAATAAAAATGAAAAATAAATCTCATTCAGGAACAGAGGTGAAATTCTTAGACATTACAGGAATGATACTGGTGATTCCAATCGGAATCCTGAATCATTCTGGGAGGAATCGGCTTTCACAGCTACCCGTTAAGCTTCCTAGAGGTGTCCTTTCTCACCACCTTGGAGCTTCCCTACCAGAGAGCATGGGGGGAAGTGAGGAAGGCCGGCAGGTGGGGAAAGATCAGCAGTGGCCCTGGGGGTGATGAGATTTCCTCCCTGCCATGGGGCCCGACTCTGTCCTCGCCCCCCTGCATCTTTGCTAAGAACCAGTTGGCATCATGCCGGCTTATGGGTCACGCTTCGGTGTGCATGCCCAGTTGTGCCTGGCTCTTTGAGACCCCATGGTCCGTAGCCACCCAGGCTCCTCTGTCCATGGAATTTTCCAGGCAGGAACACTGCAGTGGGCTGCCATGCCCTCCTCCAGGGAATCTTCCCAGCCCAGGGACTGAACCCATGTCTCTTGTGTCTCCTGCACCGGCAGGCGGGTTCTTTACCACTGCGCCACGTGCGAAGCCCTTGGGGTTGGTCTGCCTTGGCCCTAGTCAGGAGCAAAACAGCCTTGATCCTGGACCTCTGAGACCATCCAGCCTCCTTAGAAAGACAGATATCAAGCCAACAGGCACACATATAAGTACAAGCACAAACCGTGGCAAAAAAGATCTTGCAGGTCCTCGTGGTTCTAGAAAAGTATGTAAGGGAACCTGGTTTTGCTTGTGGGTTAGTGAAGCCCATGGGGAAGGAATAAAGTTTAGCCTGAGATGTAAAGATGGATGAAGAGTTAGCCAGTTGAGGAAAGGAAGAAATGATGGACCAGGCAGGGAGGAGAGGATGCCCTCTTGCTCCCTCTTGGGAGGGAACGCAGCGCCCTGTGGAGCTGGAGTCTAGAGCAGGGTGTGAGTGTCTGCAGTCAGTCCTGCGTTCTGAAGTCCAGTTAGTGCTGTTGAAACACGACACTCTTGCTTTCTCTGCTGGAGCAGCATATTTCCAGGGAAGGAAATGACTTCCCTGGACAAAGAAGGGAGCCATTCATTTTTCTACTTCGGTCACCCATAGCTTCTTTTTCTTTTGAGGAGAGAGTTTTTGCTTCTTAAAGTACAGTGCATTTTAGATTTTACCAAGAATTGAAAAAGCAAGACAGATCTTACTAAGGTTCGTTGTTGCTGTTTAGTCACTAAATGGTGTTCGACTCCTTGCGACCCATGGACTGTAGCCCACCAGACTCCCCTGTCCATGAGGTGCTCCAGGCAAGGATACTGGAGTGGCTTGCCATTTGCTTCTCCAGGGGATCTTCCTGACCCAGGGATTAAATCTGGGTCTCCCACTTTGGCAGGCATGTTCTTTACCCACCAAGCCATCAGGGAGAGCTTTCTGCTAAGGTTCAGTTGACTAATTAACTAGTGTGTCCTTATTTCTTGGAACTGGAAGGGCTTTGCCTCCTTGGAGGCTACTCACACCTTGGTCCGTGACATCCTTTGGGAAGCAAGGTGTCCTTGTCCATTTTTTCAGCAGTGCTTCCCACCCTGAGCTTGTCTTTCTGCTTCTTAGGTGCCTCTACAAAGACTGCCTTTGGGCGGGATCATGAGCACTTTATAAATGAAGTAGGGCCTGAACCATGTTTATATTCTAAAGGGGCAAAGAAGGAAGAGAGAAAAACTAAGGTATCAACTATTTCATAATCTAGATTTTTTTCCCTTTCCTCAAATCTTTGCAGCTCCAGGCCAAACAATAGCAGGGAAGAAGGAAAAGGAAAAGAGATGGCCATGTATGTTCAAAATCCTATATCTAAATTTGCATCTTTTGTTTATCCTTGCCAGTTCTATTAATCTTCGGAAGAGTAGCCACATGCAGATTGAAGCATTTTGATGCATTAAAATTACACAGAGAAATGTGAGTAAAGTTTCAAGAATGTGCATATAAAATACACATATAAATTATAATTTAAGGGCTTTTCCAAGAACATTGGCTTAATAAACAGGAAGAGAATGGGAATTTTTGCAATGCTAATTATGACACTACTTTCTCTTTCCAAATCTTACCAGATGCCAGGAGATATGTTACAGGTATTCATTTGGAAGAGAAATAATCTCTAACATACATCTCATGAGAAGACTGGAAGGTTAAAGAAAGCCACAGCTCGTGGTTCAGAAATGGGTGTTTCAGAATATTGTAAATATCAACGGGTGTTTGTGTAGTGATGGAAAGAAAACATGTTCATTCAAAGGTAACAAAGACCGTCATAGCCCCGGTCCAGGAAATGGGTTGGAATAAATCCATGCATCATTTCAAAAATAGAATATGGAGAGGCTTGGTTCTGACCAAGATTGCTCCAGTGACTGTTTCATTAGGAAGAGGGAATTATAATAAGAGTGCAGACTTACTCAGTGACCTCTGAAGCACTTGCACTAATAGACTAATAACGTTCTCAAGTGCTCCCCTGGCACAAACCCACCTCAGGTTGGTTTTGCGGAATGCAGAGGTCAGGCAGGAGTTCAGGAACGCAAGTGAGGTCATTCCTCTGCCGCCTCTGGACGTGCCGTGAGAACCCACAGAGAATACGTCACAGCTCAGGAACCGAGCAGCGGGGTCCAGGCTGCAGTGAAGGAACCCACTGCATTTCGCTTGTAAAGTTTGACTCCGTGGAGCAAGGCATCGGAAGCTCAAACAAATCATTATGCCAATCTTACAAGTGCTGTTCTCCCTTAAAGGTAGTAGAACACGCAGGGCTTTGCCACAGGTGGGAACTGAAATTAGAAGAGATCGCCTAGGCACTTAATCCAACGTCCACAGCCAAGCTGAAGGGCTTCCGTGGAGGGCACAGCCGGAAGTGTCTTTTATTCCCATGGGCAGTTTCTGAGACGCCTTCATAACCTCAGAGGTTTACTTTACTGGGGGCAATGAGGATAAACGTGGTTCAAGCTCCCATAGCCTTTCCGTTCCTAACTGTTTGAAACTCTGAGATCCGGACACACTGTAGGATGAATTAGGGGTGCTTCCCTCAGTGCCCATAACGTGGCTGCCGTTGACTCTGAACCAAAAAGTAGCCAGTGTGTGTATTGTACTTCCTTCTTACCCAGGGCTTCTCCTTCCTTCCTTCTCTCCTCTTTTTCTCCTTCCCTTCCTCTCCTCCTCCTCTTGGCTTCTCCCTTCTCTATGTTCCCGTGTCCCCCGCCTCCCCCGGCCCCCGACACTCTCTCCGCTCATTCCAGCCACCGTGAGCATCACATACGGCAGTAGAAAGAGGTCGGAACTGCGGTCGCTTCACGCGCCCCCAGCCAGGGTCAAGGTGTGTTCCGGATGCCGCGGTCCCGTCTTCCATGCTTGGGGAGGCAGGAACAGCAGGCATCATCCCCAAGAGGGTGTCTCGGGGGACAAGATTTCTTGATTTTACCAGGAGGGTGAGTTTCTAGCATGTGAGGCCACAAGGCAGACTTCTTTGACTTTTATATTTGTTCCTCTTTTATGTTACCAATTTTTCATTTCAAACCAGAATAACACAACTGTTTATCCTTATCCATTGTATAATAATTCTTTTAGCAAGACAATAGCAGTATTGTTACTAATAATATCATTCGGAAGACAGCTTAAGGCTTTTTGTTTCAATTTGTGTTTGTTTTTAGTTCCCTTCATCCTCACGTGATAAGCCACTGAGAAGGTGCCGTGAAATGAAAGCAACATCACTTGAAGTAACGTTCTGTGAGCTGAGTCCTCCATCTCAATACACAGGTAGGTTCATTTAGCTGCAGTTCATTTTCACTTTTAGGTCTTGCTTTGTAAAATTATGTATAATTCCATACTACTTTTGCATAGTTCCTAAATCAAGTCTACAAAATATATTATAGACAAAGTTTAGCTCCAGTCCCCTCAACTTTATTCCATTTTCCCTCTCTGTTTATAGATAGGCTTTTTAAAAGATATTGGCCTATTTGTCCATTTTTGCATATTTACGCACATATACAGACACACATACATATGTGTATACTTAACACATTTTGTTTTGGTTATTTATCAACGTGCAACAAATCGCCAGAAAACTGAATGACATAAACATAACCACACTCATTTTCTCTCTCTCTCGGTTTCTGTGCAGAAAGTCTGTGGACCAGCTGAAGGGCTCAGCTGGATGATCTGGGCTCAGAGTCTCTCCTGGGGTTCCACTCAGATGCCGCCTGCAGCTGGAGCAGGAAATGGTGTCTCTGGGAGCAGCTGGGACTCCTTCCACGTAAATCTCAGGGCTGCTCCATGCAGTCACTTAATGGGCCAGGTTAGGCTTCCTTAAGCATGGCAGCTGGCAAAGATGACAGGCAAAGACACCAAAGCCCGCTCGAACATGAGTGTTAAGAATAATAACAGAAGCACGAATGATAACAACTGCATGGAAGAAACATGACGTATGTTTAAATCCACTGGTTCATAATGATAAAAACATTTTTACAAAGAACTCATTGGCCTTCCTCACTAGTTTAAAAGATGCTGGAGAATCAACAAACTATTTGGAAAACCAGTGGATAAAGGGAAAGACTCAAGCCTTTATCCTGCCTTTCCTAAATAAACACAGTGTAATCAGAGAGTGGATGGGGGCGGGGGGAATTTCCTTTTATGAAACAGCAGCTGGGGACCCTTGGCCAGAGGCCCTGGCTCCCTTGCAGACTTGTCTGCTCATGGAACGTACGAGCCACATACTCTTTAAAAAGCACCTTTGGGTGAATGATCCTAGGATCCTTCCAGTTTCCAGCATCCTCCCGCTTCCTGTCAAGCTCCTGCCATCAGTACTACCCCGGGAAATAAAGACACAGAGAGACAATTCCTAGAAGTGGAACAGGAAGACTGAAGCTTTCCTCTGCAGCCCTGTGGACGTCGTTGAAGCCGATCCTGCCCAAGCACCGAGTGTCACTTTAGGGAGGAGACGCCTGCCCTTTTGTCTCTTCTAGAGGAGGGTGGGGGTTTCTGTGCTCACACAACTTGTGCCGCTGTTCCTGAGTGAGGTCTTACGCCACCATTCAGAGCTCGCATGGCACCAGGGGAGGCCTGCCCATGCAGACACGCGCCTCCAGCGGGCCCACCCGGCAATGCCCAGGTGATGTCCCACCTGAGGCCTCATGAACAGTCACCGGCCGCGGCTCCCTTTGCAGCAGGGGGCTTGCAATGCTGACATGAAACTGGTTCATCTTCTTGGAGTGCAGGCCATGCTGACTTTACCCCGTGTCTCTGCATTTTCGAATCGGAGGAAGACACTGTCCCCCACGTGCTGAGTGGAGCAGAAGCTCATTACTGCTCGCCTGTCTGTGCTGAGGCTGGCACACAGCAGGCAGGATTGACTGATCACCAGAAAGAAACGCGTGTGGGAAAGAAAACACCAGAGGGATGTGTGGTTCAGTGCACAGGCTGGGAGAGAAGCGGATGCCAGCTTCGCTGTCCACTCTCTGCTGAACTGCCGTGAGTGAACGAGTTTCAGCCCCAGATGGTCTGGGTGTAAAGCAAGCTGTTGAATCATTTAGTCCCGTAGACCTCTAAACAGAAGGGTGGAAATGTTTACACTGGCCCGGAAACTTACCTGTAGCAGCTTCTGTTCATATATTGTAATGGCTGATGGGAGGAATTCTGGAAAATGGGCGGATAATTTTATACCACTTCTCTGATGATTAACTGGGACCCACAATTGGGTTTGGTTGGTTTGGAAACAACATCATTTTCTTTCTTGCGTGCATGTGTGCTAAGCCGCTTCGGTCATGTCTGACTCATTGCAACCCAATGCATCATAGCCCACCAGGCTTCTCTGTTCATGGGATCCTCCAGCTGGGGATACTGGAGCGGGTTGCCATGCCCTCCTCCAGGGGGATCTTCCCGACCCAGGGATCGAACCCCTGTCTTTTGTGTCTCCTGCACTGGCAGGCTGGTTCTTTACCACTAGCGCCACCTGGGAAGTCCTCTCTTGTTTTTTTATCATGTAATAATCACAGGTAGAAACATGAAAAATTGATGAGCTATATACTGTGTCTGTAAGGCGAAGCGATAGAATCCTGAATGGAAAGCAGGGGTTTTCACAGAAGGAACAAGTTTTGTGTCCGTTCTGTTCATTGTTATTGCCATGATGAGATACCCTTTGAAAATAAATCATATGTATTCCATCATTTCTCGGAGGCCTGCCATTAAAAAGAGGAGCATTTATTACCTTCAAATATAGGTAATTCTCTTCTGCGTTGTGAGATATCTCACAGTATTTGCTTTCTCTTACAGCTCAAGCAAAGATAAATGGGAGAACTAAGATAAAATAACGTCTGAGGTGCTATACTTCATCCCTCATCACAAAAGGCAAATCGGATTTTTCACAGTGAGCGTTTCTCCTGCAACGTAACGCGGCTTCCCTTTTCACAAGATGAGTAAACGTCCGTAGTGCACTAACACACCTTTGGCATCACGTTTGTGTTATGCTGGTTTTTAACGTCTGTGGCTAAAATCAAGTTGAAATTTCCTCCCAAACCCAGTGCTTCGTGTCATCAGCTTTATGAGGTAACTGACGTCAATCCCCAGCTGATTAATAGCCTGTGATTAAAAATAAATTGTTTTTGAATGGCAGACCGTGATCATAACATCAAAAATATCCCCAGAAACCAGAAACAGAAGCAGCCGTGCCCATGTCTGCCTGCGTCCGTGATGAGACATCCCTTCGTCACCCTTCCCGGGCTGTACAGACTTCTAGAAAACACCGTTTCTGTGAAATCTAGGTTGTCAGCATGCAAAGAAAGTTGGCAGAACACAGCGTTCTGTTGCTAAGTGATCCTCGGCGAGTAAGATACGTGTACATTATGGCATCTGATGACACCTTCAGGAGAGCAGAGATTCCAGCCTGATGGGAAACACGGTTTCCGAGAGATGGGAGAAGGTGGGGGGTCTGTCCTGCCCGGCCGAGAACCCCAAGCCTGAGGTCGCCTGAGTCTCAGTTGGGAAATGAAATCAAGTTCTGTTTACTTTTCGGAGTCTCGGCTCTCTCGCTGTTGACTCTCCTGACCTTTGAAAGGGATAGCGTGATGGCTCTGGTGTTTCCTTTCAGTCAGTCAGAAGGCAAATTCAGTGGTAGCCACATGCCCAGGTGAGCAACAGCTCCTCAGTGCAGAAGAAAAGGAAAAGCGTTTATTGAATACCACTGCATGCACTGGGGCAGGGTGGGGGCGAAGCATCTGAGAAAATGCTGGGGCCGGGGGGGTGGCTTTTAGTACCAAGTTCCGTTCAGTTAGACTGGTCTAGTCTTCCGCTTCCCATGTGAGGTCCAGAGGCATGGGATGAACGGCCTGTGAGTGACGACCTGCGGGGACCTGAGTCCAACCTTTGAACCTCTGCAGGGCATCCCTCAGGATGTAGCCATGTCTCTGCGAATAAACCAAGTGATAAGACACAGGCACTGATCTTTGAGAAACATAGATCCTTAATTTATGAGCTCTTTAATTTCAGCGAGAGTTACCCTTAATGACCCAGCAAAGACCCCTTCCAAACGAAGATGAACGCGGATGAGAGATTTGATCGCAGGATCGCCAGCTCGCTTGGTGGGACTTCCCCCGTCACTCGCCTCTGAGTTGGCTTGGTTGTATTTTCTCCTGATTTTAACTGAATCCATTGGATTTTCTGGGCCAGTTGCTCTCAATTAGAATCGACACCTTCACCCAGGTCGTCCCAGCGCTTCAAGCTGACAGCTGTGCCCATGAGAACAATCGGTTCTCTCTGTACTTGGGGATGACCTGATATTCTTAGTTACGTCCACACAGGACTGTTGCACATGCCTGGAAGATGCTGACCAGAACCGTCAGCCATGAGGAAACTTACAAAGGCAAGCAGAACTCTGCCACACTGAGAGGAAAAAACCTTTCAGAACAGGGTGCTGTTCCGAAATTGAGATGTTTTTCTAGCAAACAACGTGAGTCTGGCAGTTGCAAATTGCCCAGCATGGATGTTCAACAGGCATTTCATTTCAGTGGGGACTCCTTTATCAGCTGTAAAGAAACTGCGTCATTGAAAGCCTCCTCTATTTCTTAATCCTCCATGATCAGTGCTCTGAATATTGTGCTGTTAACACGTAGGAAAGTCCCCAGTGTGAGGATTTTGAAGGCTGGATCTCTTTAACTCAGGGGCCTTGAGTTAGGAGCTCATTGCCTGCAGATGTTTAGCCCTAACGGGACTGGAAACCTGGCTGCTAACCACCAACTATAAAACGGGGTAAGTGGCCATCACTCCAAGTTTCAGTTTCTTTTCCTGTAATATGTGGAAAATAAAACCACTACTTCTCAGGGTTGGTATAAGATGTATATTAGTTAATACGTGTGGAGTGCTTAGCACAATGAATATGTTACGATTTCTTCATCTGTAAAATTAGGATAATAAAAATATAATACCTACCTGTAGGGTCTCGGAACACTAGCAGTGAAAGTCGTTCAGTCGTGTCCAACTCTTGTCAGACCCCATGGACTGTCCATGGGATTCTCCAGGCCAGAATGCTGGAGTGGGTAGCCTTTCCCTTTTCCAGGGGATCTTCCCCACCCAGGGATCAAACCCAGGTTTACTGCACTGCAGGCAGATTCTTTACCAGCTGAGACACAAGGGAAGCCCAAGAATACTGGGGTGGGTAGTCTATCCTTTCCCCAGGGGATCTTTCCCACCCAGGAATCGAACCAGGGTCTCCTGAATTGCAGACAGATTCTTTACCAACTGAGCTATCAGGGAAGCCCAAGTGAAGTTGCTCAGTCAGACTCTTTACGGCCCCATGGACTGTAGTCTAGCAAGCTCCTCTGTCCATGGGATTTTCCAGGCAATAGTACTGGAGTGGATTGCCATTTCCTTCTCCAGAGGATATTCCCGACCCAGGGATTGAACCCGGGATTCCCACATTGTAGACAGACGCTTTACCATCTGAGCCACCAGGGAAGCCCAAACTGACCCCAAATGACAGGAATAAACAAAGCAGACAAATTATCAAAGGGAGAAATGAGCACAGTTGACAAAGGACTCAGAGAGGTTCGTAGGTGAGTCCCAGCAACTTTCTAATGTCCAGATTGCCTCATACTACGTCCACGTCTTCAGAGAATGAGAGAAGAACTCTGGATCCGTTTTTGTACTGTTACCATTAACAGTAAACAAGGAAGAAAAAAAAAAAGAGAAGCTACAGGTAAATCTCACGAATGATGATACAAAGGTACTAGATTAAATATTAGCTTACAAAAATGCTAAAAAGCACGGTGTGAAAAAGTAGGTGAATCTAGTTTTAAAACAACTCCATGTAAGCCAACCTATCCATACGATTTTTATATGAACATTGTAAAGGAAACAAATCCCAAACTTAAATTCATTGAAGCTGAAAAGGCAGGTGTTAAAATTTAACATCTGGAAATTCCCTGGAGGTGCAGTGGGTAAGACTCTGTGCTTCCATTGCAGGGGGCACAGGTTCCATCCCTCACTGGGGACCTAACATCTCACATCTCCGTGTGGTGCAGGCAAAAAAAAAGTTAATATCTGTTTGAAATTTAACAAAATGTAAGATAGCAATAGCTAGATAATAGTTATATATGAATAGTTCTATGTTTCAGCCCAAATCCAAGATAGTACCAGGCTTAGAGGGCAAACGCGAGGCACGCTCCTATTAACATCAGCCACGGTCAGTGATGTTTACTGTCGTTAGCACTTGTAACTTTGTTTTGGAAAAACCAAGGCATTGTTAGTTAAAAGGAAAGAAGAGGAGAGGCAAATGCAGCAGAGAGAGGGGAAAAGCAAGTAAATTCATGCACAGATTCCATATATTCATCATCTAGTAAGTGATAAAGGCGGTATTTATAATCACTGGGACAAAATGGCTTGGTTATTTAATAAATGGTGTTGGAACAACTGAACCGCCATCTGCAGGAAAAAATAATGAAGTGAGATTCCCTTCCTTATTGCCAACAATAAAATAACTTTCAGCTGGATTAGACATTTGTTAAAAACAACAACAAACATACAAGTAATACAAGTTCACGTGAAGGCTGCTCTCACAATGATTTAGGAAAGAGCAAGCTTTTCTCAGAGTGCCAAAAACTCAGGTAATTCAAAGAAAGCGCTGATCAATTTATTACAGTGTACTTTTTAGGAGATTTCATTAATAAAAATACAAGACATAGAGTCACGACATATTCCGAAAAAAAAAATTTATAACACAAATTCCAGTGCTATAAATTGAAAACATCAGACTAGTTAATTTCTAAAATTCCTTCCAGCTCTAAATTTCCATTAACTTAATTTAATAGAATTCACATTTATTGAGCCATACACACTAGGCTTGCCCTGTACATAAAGCAAAACATTTGGGTTGAGTCCTTAGCCCCTAGAAAAATCTAGAATGTGGTTGAGGTAGC
This sequence comes from Oryx dammah, assembly GCF_014754425.2. Lineage (NCBI taxonomy): Eukaryota > Metazoa > Chordata > Mammalia > Artiodactyla > Bovidae > Oryx > Oryx dammah. The sequence goes on along the minus strand of NW_024070208.1, from coordinate 82,720,176 downwards.
AAGTACATGAGATACTTAGAAGACTTGGAAAGAATGAATATCAGGAACTCTGGGAAGACAGTGTTGCCGATGCCTGGATAGTTTTGGATTTCTCCGAACATCTGTATAAAACAGCAATTAGACGATCAAAAATCAGCCAACAACATTCATTTGTTGCCGCTGTTTAGTCACCAAGTCCTGTCTGACTCTTTGCAACCCCGTGGGCTGCAGCACGCCAGGCTCCTCTGTCCTCCGCTGTCTCCTTGAGTTTGCTCAAATTCATGAATTCATGTCCACTGAGCTGGTGATGCCATCCAACCATCTCATCCTCTGTTGTCTCCTTCTCCTCCTGCCTTCAATCTTTCCGGGCATCAGGGTCTTTTCCAATGAGTCAGCTCTTCACATCAGGTGGTCAGGGTATTGAAGCTTCAGCTTCAGCGTCAGCCTCAGTCCCTCCGATGAATATTCAGGGTTGATTTCTTGAATGCTATATACAGCAAAAATTAAAAGTTACCATGTATAATTTATATTGTTCCCTATATTCATTTAGCAAATATGTAAAGAGCCTTCCGAATGTGCCAGGCACTGGCTCGACACTGAATATTGCCCCTGAGAGAAAGCCAAGGGGATCCAGGATGCGGATGAGATTCAAGTCTGGGAAATTTCAGAAATCTGAAATCCCAGCCAGTTAAATGATTTTCTGAATCTTGCTCAGATTCAGACCAATTTGAAAATAGAGGTAAAACACTCAAAGATGCTTATTCCTGAAGCAAAGACCTGAAAACAAGCATTGCCATTTGCAGGCTTAATATTAAAGAAATCCGTTCTGCACACACCCACCTGTGGGGCTGTGAACAGGGGAGGTGTACTGTTATATTCTTGTGTCCCACGGGCTTCCGACTGGTCAAATCTCCAGTTAAAATGCAGCCGAAGATGCAAAACAGCCAAAAGTTCAGCCAAAATGTTTCCTAACAGCATTGACTGAAATGACGATTTTGCAGATGAGCCTTGAATTGGAGCGAGACACCTTAAGCTTGCCTTACAAATTAGAAAGCCGAGTGACTGGGCGTGCTTTTACAATAAACAATAAAGGTAAAATCTCCTAGTGGTTCCAGCTTGTATCCAGGATATAAGACAAAGGAGTGTCTTTGAGAACAGAAATATTAAAGGATCTGTCACCTTTGGCAAAGGATGTGGTCATTGGGAAGACATCTTTTATTTAGAAACACTCAAGCCCTTTGTTTGAAGCTATTTTATGTTGCATTTGTGTGTGAGAAAGGAAAGTTTCTAAGCAACCGTATTTTACACTGAATCTCTAATCCCAGTAAAACCAGAGTGCTTTTTTCCTGTTTTTTTTCTAGAAAAAGACTACGTATCTATTTTTTATATACTGAATCCTTCAGATGTGTGCTGCTTGGTTATCAGAATTGTTTGAAAATTGATAAATTTTTGACATCAAAGTTTCCAGGTGAGAGAAAAGATAAAGCCAGAGATAGAAACGGGATTGTTTTCCCCCTGCCTACAAATGAAATACCTACAGCTTATTCTCATGTCATCCCTTATCCTTGCCAAAAAACAGAAAAATCAGATGAGTTTTCTTTTCCACCCAACAAACCCATTGATGGATTTGATGATAAACTGAAGAATCAGACGCCATCCAGTGGGAGTCTCTGTTTGGACTTGAGCAACCATGTGCCACCAAGAGAGGTGATGCCTCGAAACACAGCAGTCTGGCCAGTTTTTAAAATCATTGCCCCTAGGCTTGTTAATGAACAAAGCCATATATCCTACATCTTCCAGGGAAACGAGTTTGATCCCTTGGCCTGGGGAGTTCATGTAGCTGACGCTCTTTGTGTCGTGATCATACACTCTTTCCCTGACAGACAGCATCTGGTTGTTAAGTTCATTACATTATGTTCATAGGGCAACAGCGCAGGACAACAATTATGGGCCGATAATAAACAATGACTCTTTCTTAGTCCCTTAGAGTTGGGCATAAGGCTGCTGTTGTTGTCCAGGCACTCAGTCGTGTCCGACTCTTTGCCACCCCATGGACTGCAGCATGCCAGGCTCCTCTGTCATTCACCATCTTCCAGAGTTTACTCAAACTCCTGTCCGTTGAATCAGTGATGCCGTCTAACCATCTCATCCTCTGCCTTCCCCTTCTCCTCTTGCCTTCCATCTTTCTCAGCATCAGGGTCTTTTCCAAAGGCTTGGTTCTTTGCACCAGATGGCCAAAATATTGGTTGAGAGGATGTATTTTGTAGTTAAATGTGCAGACAAGATGAATTGGGTTCATACCTTGGATCCACCACTCACTAAGTGTTTTTCTGGACAAGTTAGTTCAGCTCTGTGTCTCTCCATTTCTTTATGAAACTGAGCCAGTGACATCTCACTCATATTGTGATGTAAGTGCTCATTAAATGGCATCTGTTATGGGAGATTCAAGGCTTGTTATCACAATTTCTCCACAAGATAATTATTTATATCAACTGAAGAGTGTGTTGGGGACTTTTCCCTAGAATCCTTTCATATACATTTATGTCAGGAATAAATGTATGTCACATTCATTTATGTTATTCAAGCAGGCCTGACCACAACTTGGGAATCAGCCTTCCATCTCATTAAAGGCCTCTTTGGACTACCTTTTTCTGGCAGGGCAGTGCACATGTGGGATCTCAACTCTCCCATCCAGGGGTTGAACCGAGTCCCCACCCCTGCAGTAGAAGTTTAGGGGTGTTAATCACTGAACCTGGGAAGTCCTTGGGCCATCTATTTTAAGAAAAAAAAATAGCCAGTGAAAGATCTTGGGCCCCTTTTTGACTTAGAGAGCAGAGGATATGGCCAACTTGATGATGACTTTGTGCCCAGTGCCCTGCAGGATTATCTTGCATTTGGTCTGAAGCCAAAATATCTCTTTTTGCATTTGCACATTTTGGAGGGAGACTGGTTTGCTTGTGGAGGGACGTGTCCTGGTCTGTTTGTCAACATCCTTTGCAGCTGCCCCCATTTCACTGAGCTTCTGTCTCAGTGGAAACTTCTCCACTAGGACAGAATACTAAATAGACAACAGCCAGAGGATTTGGGGCTGGGTTCACTGCCAGGTCAGCTGGAAGCAGGGCAAGGAGGGAAACAAGAGGCCGGGAGAAAAGCAACTCTGGACAGCATGGACCTTGGCAAGTGGGCAGCCCTGAGTGGACGTGTGCCAGCAGGTTCTGAGTGTGCACTGTGTGTGTGGGTGCCCCCAGGAGGGAGGGAGGCAGAGACCTCAGTGTTATGCAGGGTCCCGTGCAGAGCACCCAGGTTGGGAGGATTTCCAGGGATGCTGTGCTTTATCTCTGTGTTCAGCAGCATTTTGAACTTGATGGAGCAAGAGTGGTGGACCTGCTGAATGCAGTGTGTATACTGAACACCTTCTCCAATGCAGCAGGACTTGGGCAGACATCCAGCAGAACTTCTTCCCACCCAGAAAGAAGATGGAGGGGCTCCTGGGTGTCAACACGGGGCCTCTGTTTCCTCTGCCTTGGAGTCAGGTCCTGGGAGAACCGTGGACTTTTCCAATTTGCCTGCGGCCCTGAGGAAGCTCGCACAGTAACAAACCAGCGGCATGTGTGTAGGCACAGAGTGGAGGTGCTCCCACCTCTAGGGTTTGCAGGGGAGAGAAAGCCTATGCCTTCTGCTCCTCCATTTCGATGTGGCCCAGCTCTCACCCTGTCCATCAGTCCTCCACCATCTGCTCCAGTCACACCATCCTTGGGGAACTAAGTCCCGGAGAAGGTCTGGTAGCCAGGCTTCTTCTCAACACAGGTCAAAGCCCAGTGAGTGGTTGTACAACTGTTTTTGTTCAAATTGAGTAGAATGGGAAAAAAGTCGGAATTTATCATATTCAGTGAACACAGGCATCACTTAATGAAATGTTTGTTCCAGTGCTGTGTGTGTGCGGTAGACGAACAGACGTATAGTTTTGCAGTATGGAATGCATTTCCTCTCACCAGTCACAGTCCACGACATCACAGACTTAGAGCAGAGGCTCCACAAGGCCAGGGCTGCTGTGAGGATGTCCCACCGTGCCTGCTGTGAGGATGTCCCACCGTGCCTGCTGTGAGGATGTCCCACCGTGCCTGCTGTGAGGATGTCCCACTGTGCCGGGCGCAGCCCATAACTGATGTGAACACGTGGCGGGGCTCTCCAGTCTCGGCAGTTGAGCTTGGACCACAACTTTCCCATCGCTCATTCGAAAGTCCCTGATGAAAAACTAGAAGTGGAGCTACCATACCACCCAGCAATCCCATTCCTAGGCATACACCCAGAAAAAACGGAAACTCAGAATTGGAAGAATACATACATCCTTACATTCACAGTAGCATTGTTTATAATAGCAAAGACGTGGAAGCAACCTAAGTGCCAGTCAACAGAGGAATGGAAGAAAAGATGTGGTATGCATATACAATGGAATATTAAGTTAAGTCGCTTATCATGTCCAACTCTTTATTTAGACAAAAAATAATGAAATAATGCCATTTGCAACAACATAGATGGACCTGGAGATTATCATACTAAGAGAAGTGAGTCAGATGAAGACCAGTATCATATGATATCACTTATATGTATAATCTAAAATATGATACATATGAGATTATTTACAAAACAGAAATAGATTCACAAAGAAAATAACCTAGTTGTTACCAAAGAGGGAGGGATAAGTTAGGGGGTTGAGATTAGCAGATACATGCTACTATGTATAAAATAGATAAACAACAGGATCTACTCTGTAGTACAGGAACTATATTTGATACTTTTCAATATGTTGCAATCATGTATTACCTTCCCCCAGGCAACAAGTTGCCTCCATGCAGCTCATTGTGCTGAGGGTAGAGAGCAGGAGGGTATAGCCTAGAGCTTGCACTGGCAAGTAGAAGCCTGGGATGGGGGGAATCAGTGTGTCTCAGTTTCCTCCCCCCAAACAACTGAACTTTTATAGTATCTGAAAATTGGGGAAGGGGGCTTCCCTGGTGGCTCAGATGATAAAGAATCCACCTGCAATGCAGGAGGCCTGGGTTCTATCCCTGGGTCAGGAAGTCCCCTTTATAAGGGAATGGCTACCCACTACAGTATTCTTGCCTAGGGAATTCCATGGACAGAGGAATCTGGTGGGCTACAGTCCAAGGGGTTGCAAAGAGTCAGACATGACTAAATGACTAACACACACAATAATGTGTGATGGAAAAGAATATACGAAAGATTGTATGTATAAAACCGAATCACATTTCTGTGCACCTGAAACATTGTAACTCAACTACAGTTCAATAAAGATCTTTAAAAATGTAGAAAGAGAAGGTTTTCTGATATTCTCTTGTCAGTGTAATATACAAAAATATCGTAAACATGCTTTGCCCAGCCTACATGGGCTGTGTGCATGCTAAGTCGCTTCAGTCATGTCTGACTCTTTGCAGCCCCGTGGACTGTAGCCTGCAGGCTCCTCTGTCCATGGGATTCTCCAGGCAAGAATACTGAAGTAGGTTGCCATGCCCTCCTCCAGGGCATCTTCCCAATTCAGGGACTGAACCCACATCTCTTACATCCCTTACATTGGCAAGTGGGTTCTGTACCACCAGTGCCACGTGGGAAGCCCTCTACATGCGGTACCAGTGAGCTATTTGTGATGCTGTGAACAAGGATGAAGTTACAAGGGCATCTGGGCAGACTGTCCTGCACACTGCCCCTACTCGAGTCAGAGAAAGCTCTGCAGGAAGTGGCGGTTTCTGGAATTAACGGTTAGCCAGCCAGAGGCTCTGCCCTGAGAACCTGACGCTCTTTGCTGGGGTTTGAATGCATCAGCATGGCTGTCTGTAACGGCTGTGAAGACAATTAAAACATTTCCACGCCACCTGTTCTGCTTTCACATTTGTTCCCCACCTCCTGGGGCTCTCCTCCAAGCCAGGCTTGCCTTTCCTGCAGGTTCCACGGTCCAGTCTTCTCTGCGGCAACTTGTTCCTAATTCTGTATCTCTATTGATCTCCAGCCCCACATCCGGCAGACATAAATGAAGCTATGGATCAGAGAGCTCCTCCCTTGGGTGTTGTCTCTGGTCTCAGCAATGGTAATTTTTTTTTTTTTTTAATCTAAGACATTTTTATGTGAATAAAATAATCTCAGTTTCTTAAACAAGACAATTAAACTCCATTTTACCTTGTTTTCCCAGGCTGGTGAGGTCTTAAACCGAGGGAATATCTTTCTTTGAGCTGCGGATGGAAGCTCGGCTTTTATTCTCTTTATTGACTGACATCTCTGCTCTGAATGCTTCCTGTCTGCACCATGTGGACCAGGTGGGGTGGGGCTGAGTGGTGCCCTGCGGGTGTCTGTCTGAATAGTTTAAACCCAAGTGATAACCGGGGACCCAGGTTCGAGGTCCTGTTCTCCTTCCCGAAGGCCCACATCCTGGTGGGGGCAACAGCTGAGCCCCTCCAGGGTCAATTCCTGAAACTCCACACAAGTGACAGTGTTTCCCTTCTGTGCCCAGGGCCCTGTGGCTCTGGCATCGCCGGGGGGACCACCAGCCTGAGAACTTGGTCGCCTGTGAAGTCTGTCTCTGTCAGGGGGGCCCTGACTCCGGGAGGGGGTGTTGGTTTTGTTGTCTCCTTTTATGACAGGTGACACTTCTCTGCTGGTGGACACCAGCCATGGCCGTGGCATCCTAAGTATTCCTTCTGAGAAAGGTCTTGGGAAGATCGGGTCAGCCCAGCCCCCACCCGGCCGAGAGGCTTGTCTCTTGTGTGGATGGTACAGTGAGACAGGGGGTGACTGAAGCCTCAAAAGCCAGTCCACAGCTCTCCCGTTCCCTCCATTCCTCCGTGTCAAGACGGATGAATGCCCAGATCATCGTTCCCTGGGGTTAGGTCCCAGACTGAAGATAGCCCTGAGCACAGCTAAGGCTGACCTCGATGGACGCGCCCATGAGCAAGAAGTGAAGCTCTGCAGAGGGGGCTGGTGTGGTATTTGTTAGTAGGCAGCATACCCCAGACTATCCTAACTGATACACTTTCTCATCCGCAAGTATTTCCTAGAGAGCTGCCGCACCTTTGAATCCGGGGCCCGCTGTGAACCGTTCTCTTTGTCCTCTCAAATGAGAGGACCCTAGCTCTAGTCCCCTTCCTCAGTAAACATTCCCATGTAGGTTTTTTGACTACAAAGTTTTATGGTGACTTTTACTGAGAGGTTGAAGGGATGTCAGCCCTGGTGATGGATGCAGAGTTACTGGGACCGGGGCTGGGGTGACTTGAGCTGGGTCTGTCCCCACAGTGCAGGAGACACAGGGTTCAGAAGTGACTGCCTCTGGTGGAATGGGTGAGCTCAGAGCTCCACGGAAGGGTGTGTGGGTCTCTCAACTCAAAACTCATGCACTGAGTGCCTTTCCCCCTCCCACCACAAGTTTACACTCCACCTACAACAGCGGCCGGTGCAACTTTATAGCAACGTGTAACAGAGGGGATCGTAAATGAAATCCACCCACACGCTGCATAGACATCGTACAACTTCAAAAGCACCAGAGAAGGCCTGAGTAGGTGGGACCTTGATCCTTTTAAAAATAAGATTCCTGACTGAGTTCCTGCATAAACTTTGTGGACAGAGGATGCTTTTCTATGCATGCATTTATATGGCATAATGTATTGATTTTGACAGGGGCATTGAGCACGAACAGCTCATAAAATACTTGGAAAAGAGGAAGCTTTTTTTTGTCACTTGAGAAACAAGGATGGAGAGAGTAAAAGCACTTTTGATTCAGGGGGTGAGGGTCCCTGAGAGCCGTCTCGCCTGAGGAGTGGGTGTCCTCAGTCCTGGAGTCATGGCTGTTTCGTTCCCACCGAAAGCAAGACCTGAAGTGATTAAACTGCTCTCAGAAATGTAGCTGTGCCTGAGAAGAAAGCCTGAGGATATTTGTAGGAATCTAGAAACATCCATCACAGACTAGGTCCATGATGTCTATCATTCAGTAAAAAGTTGTCATTATGTAAAGAACTAGACAAATAGGAACAGGCCCTAAACAGACCTGAAAACCACACAGGGGATGGAATTAGTAGACAAGCATCTAAAACAGTTGCTGTAACTGTGTTCTTTATGTTCAAGAAATTAGAGGGAAAATCAAGCATGCCAGTGACAGAGACTCGGAAGATACAAAACGACTCATCAAGCTTCTAGTGTGTCTGTGTCGATCCCAATCTCTCCCCACCTCCCCTCTGGTAACCGTAAATTTGTTTTCTGCATCTGTGACTCTATTTCTGTTTTGTAAATAAGTTCATTTGTACCCTGTTTTTAGACTCCACATAGAAGTGATGTCATATGGTATTTGTCTTTCTCCGTCTGGCTTACCTCACTTACCATGACAATATCTAGGCCCATGCGTGCCACTGCAAATGAAAAGCAGATAACCGAACAAAAAACCCAACCCCTTTCCAAACTCCTAGCAATGAAAACTCTGGTGGCTGAGGAGAAAAATACATTCAATGAAATTCGTAGCAGACAAGACATGGTAGAGGAAAAGATACTTGAAAAAAATAAAGAATCTCAAATGAACTTGAATACATTGTAAAAGAAACTATCCAAAATGAAACAGAGAGAAAAAAGAGATGGACTCACACACACACGTCAAACAGTACCATCAGTGGTCTGTAGGGCAGTTTTAAGCAACCTTGTTTTCATATAATCGGAGGCCCCAAAGAAGAAGAGAGGAAAAACAAAAAAAGTATTTGAAAAAAATAACATGCAAAAATGTTCCCAATTGAATGAAGGCTATAAAATAATGAATGTAAACAGCTTAACCAACCCACCTTAAAAAAAAAACAAAACGGAAAAAGCATGAAGAAAACGACATCAGGGCATACAGTACTCAGTGATGAGTACCTTTCCTCCTTGGGCACGGAGGTTTTATTCCACAAGAAGGCCTTCCGCTCGCTCCGCCTCGCCTGGAAATGTTCACTCTGCACTTCACGGGACCATGGTTTCTTCATTCTTCCCATCTCAGCTTCAAGGTCTCCTCACATCAGGTGTCTCCCACTACTGCCGTCCATCACAGCACTGTTTCTTCCCTTCGAAGGCAGGGTCACCCCTTGTGGTAAGGCTGGTTCTGATGCAATGGGCTCTTTGCTTCTCTCTGATGTGTGCAAAGGTGTGGGAGGGCCAGAAAAGTAGGGAGGGCGAAATTTCAGGCATGACCCGAGGATGCTACCCGTGGGTGTGTGAGATTCACGCCACTCAGCTCTCTGGCCTGTTAGCCCTCAGGAGGAAGGCCAGGGGAAAAGCCTCTTTTGCCACCTTCAAGCATAAAATGGAAACCCTTTACTGATGACACAGAACACTGCCACCCCAGGACCGTGTTTCACCCCGGGAGCGAACGTAGGAGCAAACGCGGTTAATATCACGCGAGGCGCTCGTCGAGGGTGCAGAGGTGACGGGAAGGCTGTGGGGCCCCTTGTGTCCTTTCGAAAGTTTTATAAGTAAACAAAATTGCTTTTAAAATAAAAAGGCTGCGATAGGACTGGCTCTTCCTGGCATTATTCCCAGGACATGCTATATGACAGAACGAATGTGTTTCTGAATTAAATGAAAGAGCCATGAAATTCTTGGATAAAATGGAGCATGTTGTGTTTTGGTCTATGAAAAGGGAAAATACCCTTTCCACGATGCCATAAAGGGATGGCGCTTTGGCATAACTAATGAAAATAAATTACATAGTCTTACAGAACATACGGAAAAATAGGCACTATTAGTAAACTTGGAAAAACACTGTCAGTGAAAGACATTTTCATATGTTTCTGGGCTTAAAATGCACTAAAGGATGCCTTGGTGATGAGCGCTGGTAATTTGGTAATAATATAATGTGCTAGTTGGGTGACTTAGTTTGCATTAATTAGCATTAGGGATTATAAAAAAACCCATTATTTTAAAGAAGCTATATTACATCTTAAAAACCTCAGTCATATAATTCATTACTTAACTACAGTTTATGAACTGTTTTCTTTGTACTTATGTGCTCCTGGACACAGTAGAAGATATGTTTTTGAGTTAATGAATTTTATTAGACTGATTCATCAATTTTGGGAGGGGGGGCTATTTTCAACATGTACAAATACATTGAATAGTCTTCATGTATTCGAGCAGTCTATTAGACGTCTCATCTTCTGTAAGTGAAAGTTGCTCAGTCATGTCTGACTCTTTGCAACCCCATGAGAGCCCACACTGGAGTGGGTAGCCGTTCCTTTCTCCAGGGGATCTTCCCAAACCAGGGATCAAACCCGGGTCTCCTGTGTTGCAGGCGGATGGGTGCTTTACAAGCTGGGCCACCAGGAAAGCCCTATCTTCTGTAAGGAGCACTTAAATTCCTCATCTTTCCTTCCTTCCATCCTTCCCTCCCACCTCCCTTCCTTCCTTCCCTCTCACAAATTTGCCCTCTCCTGTAGTGAAATAAGGTAAAACACTTAGACAACTTCAAAAACGGGAAAGCAACACTATTTTGGAAGCGAGTACGTGAAGGCACAGCCTTCCTGATGCTAAGGAATTCTTTGAAACAGAAAGGAACATCCCACAAGGAAAAGAGGGTCCTTGAACAGCGAATTTAATCAAGAATAAAGACCCATAGGGGTGATTGTAACAAAGGGCAGATCACTTATTGCTTATAGTTTACAAAAACTATAACAAAGCATATTAATAAATCTCCTAGCAAAGTACTGCAGAAAAACCACAAAACCATTTCAAACCGTTTGAAATCCCTAACAGGCTAATCCTTGAGAGTTTAGAGCTCTTTTTCCCAGCTTTATAGATGAGGGTGTTGGGAAAGTCTCTGGTTTAAGGCTATGAAATGAGCAAAGAAAGGGGTGAAACTCATAATCAACAGCTCTGTGCCCAGACCGCAAAGAGACAGCCCTTCCAGTTTACAGAGGGCAAAATGAAACAATCCCACTGCTGTTCCGAGTGACCGGTTCAGCTGACATATGTATTTGCAACAGACAGAATCTGTCTTTGCCCCCCGCCCCTCCTCCCCACAAAGCCCAGTGCTCCACAATAAACGCCTGTGAAAGGGATGAATGCGGAGAACAAACAGATAAACAAGCAGGCTTCAGAGAGAACGCGCGCGTGTGTGTTGTGTAAACGCCTCGTTACCGAACGTTGGACCACAGTGTTCCCAAAGAGAACCTGATCACGTCGGCAAATGGGCAAACCAGGAAGTGAGGGCCTTGGCGGATTAGCCCTGAGGCCCGTTCAAACGTTCCCTTCTGATACCGAGCCAGGACCCGCCGGTGATGACATGAGGAAGACAGAAACACACAGCCCTCAATCGCTACTTAGGAAAAACCATTTTTTCTCTGGGTTTAGGGGCAAAGCCATAACTCTCTTTCAGAACAACCACGCCTCATTCATTTCCTCTTTTCAACTTCTTGACACGACAGTAGTTTCATTGCTCTTCTTCACTTGGATCTGTGGGGTTTGCGGCTGAAGTTGTGATGCAAAAATGTATGTAAACAGCAGAGGTTTAATCGTTGAACAATAGCTTCCTGCTGCCTCTGCCTGACCCTCCTGTCTACTGGGAAACAGGGCCCGGGCACTGAATGCCAGTGACCTATGCAGCGTTGTGCCGTCAGCCTAGAGGCGAGTGTGCAAGAGGGCTCACCACCTCCGCAGACCTCTCAGTGCTGAGCTGCTCAAGACACCTCTGTCCTGCTGTGCTCCCTTCCTCAGACAGAGGTTTGCTTGTTTAATTGAACTAGAGTTGATTAACAGGATCGTGTTAGTTTCAGATGTACAGCACAATGATTCACTTATACATGCAAACCCTGCGACCCCATGGACTGTAGCCCGCCAGGCTCCTCTGTCCATGGGAGGCTCCAGGCAAGGATACTGCAGTGGGTAGCCATTTCTTCCTCCAGGGGATCTTCCTGACTTGGGGACTGAACCTGGGTCTCCTTTACTACAAGCAGATTCTTTACTGTCCGAACCACCAGGGAACTCCCATATACGTACACACATATACATATATATTCTTTTCCAGATTCATACAAAGTAGCTCCTGGCGCCGTACAGTATGACCTTGTTTCTTACTTGCTTTATGTTTTATCCATAGTGTGGTGTTTACGTTAGTCCCAACCTCCTTATTTATCCCTTCCTTTCCCTTTTCCCTTTGGCAACCATACTTTTGTTTGCCACGTCTGTGGGTCTATTTCTGTTTTAAAACTAAGTTCATCAGTATCTGTGTTTTCAGGTCTCACATGTAAGCGATAGCGCATGGTGTTTGTCTTTCTCTGACTTACTTCACTTAGTCTGATAACCTCTGGCTCCCTGCATGTTGCTGCAAATGGCGTCATTTCATTCTTTTCCACGGCTGAGTAGCGTCCCGCTGTGTATATGTGCCACCTCTTCTTATCCACTCATCTGTCGACGGGCATTTATGTTGCTTCTGTGTCTTGGCTGTTGTGAACAGTGCTGCTATGAACACGGGGATAGAGCTGACTGAGGTCAGATGATGTGGGGCTGAATAGCTATGGGCCAAGTACTGCTCTGGCATGATGCTGAAGCTCCAGAATGGAGACACACAGGATGGATTTGAAGGGCATCCTTTCTCAACATCTCTGGGTGAACCACTTGACTAAGAAGACCCTCCTGCATGGTTGCAAGTTAGAAGGTACATTTGGGAGTAAACAGAAAAGCCAACAGGGGGGCATGGAATTATGAAACAACATCATAAACCTTCCCCAAAGGAATTTCTTCTAATAACATCTTTACTTCCTTTATTGAGTCTGAGAGTTTATTTGGTTATTAAAATCAGGAACAGGATCTTTAGCTTCAGATTTGTTTGCCTTCAGGAAAGATGGACAAAGAGAAAAAGACTTCAATCAAGATAATGCTTTTTTGGGCTGAGAGTATACAACATTACTGAAGCGTGTTTCATTTTATTTATTTATTTTCAAACCTGGGTAGGAAATTTTCAGCCTATCCTCTTAAATTGTTCTGTTTATTTATAGCAACATTAAATTGGTACATTAGTGATTTTCATCTTGCTTTGCACAGTACATTTTTAATTATATTTATTGTAAACATCTCAATCTATTATCACTAAAATGTATTTTAATGCACTTTAATTTAAAAAAAATCCACTCAAGCATGGAGGAAGAAATTTATGCAGGAGAAGCGGGGGTGGGGGGTGGTTGTTGAAAAGTCAGACAATGAGAGGGTGAGCTGATCCCGAAGCCTGAGAACTGTGGAGCTGGATATTTCTGGAATTTCTTATCACCCTTTCCCTTCATCCATCAGCCCTGACCTCAGAAATACACCAGCATCTGTGACAAGAATAGCTTAGCAAAACCTGTCCAAACTTCCAACAGCTCTCCCAACCGTTTCAGACTTTCTCCCTGTGGCTCCACTTGGGACAGCGGGCCCCCAGGCCTGGAGCCCCCTGAAGAACCGGACCAGCACTGGCCAGGCCCCGGCTCCCCTTCAGGGTCTGGTCAGAGTCCCGTCTCACTCGCTTTAGTTGGAGGGAAGTTGAGCGTGTTAGCCCAGGGTTCATGTTAGGAGTCATAGCTCACCAGATCTGGGTTTGAAAGCTGACTCTTCTTTCCTGGTCTCTGTCACCCTCCATCAGTTCAGTTCAGTTCAGCCGCTCAGTCGTGTCTGACTCTTTGAGACCCGTGGACTGCAGCACACCAGGCCTCCCTGTCCATCACCAACTCCCGGAGTTCACTCAGACTCACGTCCATCGAATCAGTGATGCCATCCAGCCATCTCATCCTGGGTCGTCCCCTTCTCCTCCTGCCCCCAACCATCCTGGCATCAGAGTCTTTTCCAAAGAGTCAACTCTTCACATGAGGTGGCCGTCGCCGGCAATCACTGACATGCTTAAGGCTTCTCTTTTGTGGTCCAAAACGAATGACTGGATATTTGTTCTCTCTTATGAAAAATGGGGTTTGGAAATGTCTTTAGCTCCTGATGCCTGGGGGCTGCAGAGATGCCCAGCAAGACCCTCATTCGTCCAGACACAGGGTGTCTGAGAGTCTGTCCTTCTGGGTCTCTGGAGCATGGCCAGACTGTCCTTGTCCCCTGGCGAGGCTTGCTGCCCACCCTCGCCCCATTCTTGTCAGATCTGTTGCCGGGGAGAAAGCCCTGTTTCTACCGTGGGCACAGGAGACAGATCTGCGCGGCCCAGCAGCCCCCGTCCTTTCCTTCTGCTGTTCTGTCCTCTTCCCATAACCGGAGCCTGAACTTGGGCTTGAGCTTGACCCTGGCCCTTGAGCATGCATGTCTAGCATGTGCAGCCCAGCCCTAGTTCTGGGGAGAAAGAGGCTCCCACTCTCACAGGTGACCCCCTGAAAGGCCAGCCCTCCTGTTCCCTGGACTTGCCCCTGCAAGATCCACAAGACCCCTAACTCTGTGGGTTTTGGGCAAAGTCTCCTCAAGAGTAGGAAAGTCTGTTCTCAATGGCTGTTATAATCATTAAATTTGGTGACATGTCTAAATGGCCTGGTAAATGCTTCATGATGTTTCAAAAAATTTTTTTCTGATTACAGGTTGGTTAATCTCTAAAACACTTAAATGCTGGACATGGCAACATTAGACTCATTGTGGATCCTGGATTATCAAAGACGATTTTTTTTTTTTTTAGAAAAAGGGGATGTCTGGCTTAAACGGTGACTAGGAGGCCCAAAAACAACATGCATTTTCTCCCTTTTATGAAAATGCAGAGGATGCCTTGCTGACTTGAGCATTGGCTTCAGCGACACCAGATTTAAACACTGTGATATCTCCTGGGAATGGCCTTGGTCTCAAGACGTCTTTTCACCTGTTTCAATTTTATTCACTATTAAAATCCTCCCAGAAAGGGCTGGGAGGAAAGAAAACAAGAGAAATACTGGCATACTCTGGGCTACTGAAACAACATCAGATGGGTGCATGAGGCTAATCCCATCTGCTGAGTATCCAGAACCCAGACAAAGGGTCGGGGATTTCCCCCTTTGTTGTTGAAGGCTGTCATGTCAAAACCTATTACAGTGACTGACACAATCAACAAAGATGTGCTGAATGAATGATACGCACTTTACAAGGAGGCAAGCAAGCCTTGGGGAACATTCTCTAAAAGCACAATTCAATATCGCCCAAGTCTCTCCTTCCAGCTACAATGCGTTAATTACTTAAAACTCATCTAGTTAAGCCTTAAATTTAAAAAAGCAGACAAAATTGTTTTTTTTTTCCTTTGTATAGTTTTTATTTTCATGTTCAAGTCTGGCATTCTGTCACACCATCTGAAAGAAGTCACTGTCACCTTTCAAAGATAAGGTCAGGTGAACAGAGAAAGTGGTGCAATGACCCTCACGGGAGGAAAGGCAGCATTCACACCCACACGAGCAAATTGTATTCCAATAACTGAAAGTGGAGTTGGAAATGGAATGGTAATCTGGTAGCTAACGGAGGAGTCTCATCCTCACGCTTTGCTGAAAAGATGCCTAGGTACATTCATCAACTTTTCTCTCTGAAATGGGATAGGTAAAACAAAGGAGAGACCTAATCCATATTTCAAAGGAGTGAAAAGAAATGGGCTGAAATCCAATTAGTTCTTTGAGAAAAAGAAAGAATATAAATGAGGTTTGTTATGAGGCTTTTGGAAACTAATGATCGAAGGTCAGCTGTAGGAAGATGCTCTCGGACTGGATGCGGTTTATCGGCGCCGCGAGCAGAAAATTCAACCCTGGGTTAAGGCTCCACTTGATCGAAAAAGGCGTAAGTGTGCTGCAAAGGTCTGAACGCGCTGCACATCGGCTGGGGGTGTGCAGAGTGACTGCTCTGCCTGGCTTTTTCTGTCTCATTGCCATCCGTTACTGGGAATGTCGTCAAGCCGCCACACTGGCTCGCTTGGATTGGCCGGCTGTGAGCAAGAATTGATAGTTCGTTGGGCCGTAAGCACACACCATCCACCTTCTTCTCAACACAGACTTATCCTCACACAGGTGTGGGTGTGTGTGCAGGTCTAGGAAAACCAATGGAAAAGACATGACTTAAGATAATGTCAGACTCCTATCACCATCTTTGACTTCCCTCTGCAGTCCTTATGGGAAGAAAGCACATGTTCCAAGGTTTACAACTTCTTTTCCCATTTGCCTCCATTCTGCCCTCACCAGACCCAGACTTTCTCTACCACTGGACAAATCTGTACCCGTGGGCCAGTACTTTGGCCACTTGATGTGAAGAACCAGCTCACTGGAAAAGACCCTGATGCTGGGAAATATTGAAGGCCGGAGGAGAAGGGGATGACAGAGGATGAGATGGTTGGATGGCATCACCAACGCAATGGACATGAGTTTGAGCAAGCTCCGGGAGTTGGTGATGGACAGGGAGGCCTGGCGTGCTGCAGTCCATGGGGTCGCAAAGAGTGGGAGACGACTGAGCGACTGGACTGAACTGGGCAGATCGCGCTGTTAAGGCTCAGATTCCCTGTTACGCACCATGTCGTAGGGTGACTGTCTTGTGCACAAGGAAACGCTGCCTCACTCCCACACATGATTCGCAGACGCCCTGACTGCACTCTCACGCTGTCGTATACAGGGCGCTGTCAGCTTAAAGAGCTTCGGGCAGCCCTACACACACAGGGAGCTTTGTGGTAACGTTCACGCTGTGATCCACGAGACGGGGGTGTGCCCGGCTTCCTAGGCTCCCAGCCACCCCTCCCAGGGGCTCCTCAGGCTTCTTGTTTTCCCCTCCTCCTCACGACGTTGTTTGCATGCGTCACTACACCTCAGAGCTTTGCATTGTGACAATAGTTAGGAGTTAAGAGGAGTTGGGCTGAAGCGCATCCTTAACTAGCTATTTTTGAAAGTTATTATGCAGCCAAGAGAATGGAGAGAAAATCATTTAAGTCCATATTATGCATTATATGTCAAAAGAAATATAAGAGATAAAAATCAATCAAGAATTTATTTCAGAAAAAACAGGAAAAATTTTTAAATTTTTCCACAATTTTGGAGAAAGCATGTCAGACAAGAAACGAAGCTATGAAAGTACTGATTGATAGATTTTTTACTATAAAAATGTTATGATCATCAAAGATGAAAAGCAACATAAATGAAAGAAATAAGGAAATAATAATAGAGAAGACATTTACATCAAGTAAACTATAGAGAGAAGGTTAACACCTGAAATAAACAGAGTTCTTCACAAAAATAATAAAATCACACAGACTATAGTAAATGAAAGAGCCTAGGATAGGAATAAAAAATTCACAATGAAATATAAATAGTAAGAAGAAAATGTCTATACTCTTAGTTATCCAGGAAATGCAAATTAAAGCAAGACTTGCAACCATTTTATCCCTGTGAATCTTTTTTGAGAGAATAGCGTTCTATTCTCCTGGGTCTGTTGGAATATTTTCATAAATAATAAGCAGTAATACAATGATACCGTCCTTCCTTGGTGAATCGTATAATATTGGATATACAAGCAATTGAATAATATTTCAATGTCCACAATGTTTCAACCAAACTCTCATTCATTCAAGAAATATTTATTGAGCATCTATGATGAGCCAATAACTCTAATATTCGGGGAATTTCATGATTATTGCCTTCATTGTTCTTATAGTTGTTCTAAGGAAAAACAGATACCCCTATTTCTGAAGAAAACAAAAACACAAGTTCAAAAGAATACACGCACCCTACCTCCACTGCAGTACTACTGACAGCAGCCAAGACGGGCGCCACCTCGGTACCCATCAACAGGAGAAGGAGTGACGAAGACGTCGTCGGGCCCCCCTGGTGTCTCAGCGGCAGAGCATCCTCCTGCCAAAGCAGGCGGCGCAGTCACGACTCCTGATCCGGGAGGATCCCACGTGCTGCAGAGCAACTAGGCCCGTGGGCCACAAGTGATAAGCCGGGCCCTGGAGCCGGTGCTCGGCAGCAAGAGAAGTCGCCGTGCTGCCTGAGCCGCAGCGCAGCCCCAGCGCACCCAGAAACGTAAATGAATGGACAAAGAAAAACCGTGAAAGAGTAAAATGGCCCACAGCGGAAAAAAAAATGTGGTACGTATACAATGGAATATGACTCGACATTAAACAAATGAAATCTTATCATCTGTGACACGGCTGGCTCTCAGAGCGTATTACGAGAAGTGAAATAAGTCTGACAGAGAACGTCAAATACTGCGTGGTTTTGGAAAGAATAAAGCAGTGCCATGGGTGGGCACAGTAATTGCTGCTTCTCCAAAGAGGCCCTGGTCCCTGTCCCCAGAACCTCTGGCTCTTGCTATCTCTAGGGCAAAAGAGGCTTTGCAGGTGCGGTTAAGAACTTTGAGATGGGGAGGTTATCTCTGGTTATCTAGTTGGATCCACTGCTTTCACAAGGATTCTGATAACAGGGAAAGAAAGCAGAGACAATGAGGAGACGAGAGGATGGAAGAGGTGTCACGTGAGAAGCCAAGCCTCCACTGGTGGCTTTGAAGAGGGATAAAGCGGAGCGTCAGCCAAAGAACCCCAAGATGAGGAAGGGGATTCTCCTCTAGAACGTCTCAAAGGAACGCAGCCCTGCCCAGTGACGCCCTGTCAGACATCTGACTTACACAACTGTTAGATGATAAATCTGCATTCTTTTAAGCCACTTAGTTGTTAATAATTTGCTACAGTAGCCACAGAAAGCTAATATAATGTTCAATAAATATTTATTCAAATCAAACCAGAAGAACTTACAAATATATAATATATGATGCATTAATCATACATGGAAAGAGAATTTAAATGTGAGAGGTTCCAGCTATTAAGCTTCTGAATGTCATGTTTCAGAGCATAAGACAAAAAGATAGGGCTCAATTCAAGATTCAGAAAGACGAAAATTCCCCAATTAAATGAGATTGTCGAAACCACATTGAAGACACGTTATGCGTCAGCTTCTTTGAAGCATCTCTTGGAATAGGAGAGTGCTCAGAAAAGACAAAATATTTGAAGGGACATAGAAATTACTACATTTCTATTGCTTTAATATTTTTTTGAACTTGCATTTCTGAAGCACATTAAGAACTGATGGAAGGCCCATTTCGTGGCTTTTCTTGTGTAATCAATGCCTTAGGAAGCCCTTCTCCCCTTTTCTGGGTCATGACTCCTCAAACTAGGCAAGCCTTTTCTTTCAAGATATATGCTTGAGAAATAATGGCTATCTTTAATAAGAGTATTTTGCAAAATATTGACATATCTGATGAGATAATCAAAGGACATGGTGGCTTTTTCCCAAGGTAATTTCTGTAAATCTAACTCTGACCCATGGCCACAGTCAGCTGATTTAACGCTGAAATCTGTCGCTGCCAGTGCTTTTCTTAATCCCCGAAGAATAGTATCTTACTAAAAACCCTTAATTTCCCCCAATAACCATACATATCTACTGCTTTATAACTACATTTGGAAAATAATATAATTCTTTCTGAAAAAAAAGTATTTTCCTTTATTATCATTTAGTTTCTAAAAATAGGGTGGAATTAAATGTCATGTACCTTTGGAATTCATTTTATAAATACACTTGGTAACTAGGAGACTCACATTGCCATTATTTATAATCTAGGAATTCTTTCCATGGTAACTGTTATAAGGTCACGATTGTGGCGTTGCAGTGGAGGCTATTTAAGAATCAACCAGAAAAGCCTTTTCCCAAGAGGTGGTAATGTCTGATGTCTCCATCACCCAGACTAATGAGGTGAGGCTTACTGATTTCAGGGAGTGGCCCCACCTACAGTTCATCTCTGCCTTCTTGCCATGGACCTTCTTTGGGCCAAGAAGTGTTGCCAGCAGCACCGGCCCTTTGATTTCAGAGCCTTGGAGACTCGGGGTGCCATTTTTGTGTGTTCCCCCTCTTGTGACACCATGAGTAGGCTGATCATATTGGCATATCACAGGGCTTGCCAAAGTCCAAGACATGGGGGAGAAGTAGGAGGCAAGGTCACGTGTGGCTGAAACTTCTCACATCTCAGAGCCTTGCTGGGCAGCCCGGAGGGGCCCCAGGAACAAGCCCCAGGGGACAGGTCCCAGCCATCAGCTTGTTCTCTGATCCCACATGAGGTGGAAATCGGCTCAAAAGCCACTCAAAGAGTGCTTGCTCTGAGACGATGTCACAATTCATTCAAGCTAATGAGAGAGGCAACCTCTTGTCCTTATGCTGACAATCTTTCCCATGCCAACATCTACCCTAACCCCGCTTGAAGTGGAAAAGACACTGAATTAGGATGGACGTTGATGACAGGCAGCAGCCAGCAAGATCCAGGGGTCCAAAAATAATCCAAGGGTTTTGTTTTCTAGCAACCAGATTAGTCACGAAGGACTTAAGCCCCATTTGAAGGCTCAGTGTGTAAAGAATCCATCTGCAATGAAGGAGACACAGGAGATGCAGGTTCAATCCCTGGGTCAGGGAGATCCCCTGGAGGAAGGAATGGCACCCCACTCCAGTACTCTTGCCTGGAAAATCCCATGGACAGAGGAGCCTGGCGGGCTGCAGTCCATGCGGTCTCTAGCTTCAGGAGATGCTGGCAGGAGAGCAGGTGGAGACAGAAAGTCCAGCCAGAGGGAAGATGCCTCACTTCTTCTTGGAAGATGGAAGAGCATCCAGGCCATTTCATCACCACCCGAGGACAGCGGCCTCACAGGAGAGGGTTATTCTAGTCCTATCCTGACACGCATTACAACATTACACGCATTGAAAGGATCACGATGCCAGGAAATGTTAAGAAGTGGATGTGCCAGCTGTGGTCCTCCCTGGGGGCTCAGTAGTAAAGAATCTGCCTGCAATCCAGGAGACTGTCTACAATGCAGGAGACACGGGTTCAATCCCTGGGTCGGGACGATCCCCTGGAGTAGGAAATGGCAACCTACGCCAGCTCCAGTATTCTTGCCTGGAAAATTCCAGGGACAGAGGAACCTGGCCAACCCCAGTCCATGGGGTCACAGAGATTCAGACAAAACTGAGCAACTGAGCACACAAACAGCAAAAGCACAACTGTTAGAGCAGCTAATTTAAAACTCGGTCAACCAATATCCGTGATCCTTTGGATTCAATGACTCTCTCGTTTGTGGCTGGTGGGAGAGTAGATGGTAGAACTACTGTGATAAAATAAATGACTTGGTGGTCACTGAAAAATTTGAACACGCATCTACTCTGTAACCCAAGAACTTCACTCCCCAAGGAAAGGAAACAAAAGAGCACCAGAAGATTTATGCAAAAGTGTTTGCAGATGATTTATCCACGTTCCATGCAACCCATAACACACTGACATCTATGGATGGACACTCGAGGGCTGGGGGCGGTGGCTGCAAGAGTCGCACTTGCTGCCGTCTGATTTTTTGTATTATTAAGATAGTTTACCATATTGCCTACAGTGTGATGGAGCCTGCCAGGGTTCACGGAAAAACCTTTACAGTTTTACGCTAAGCTTTGAAGCCAATTTTGGATTCTCTTTGAATCAGCAAATTCATGTCTAGAAATGGATCTGAAGATAACAAGAATGTCCTTTACAGGGCTATTTATAACAGCAGAAAATTAGAGGCAATTTGAATTTCCTAAAATAGGGGTTGGGTTGTAATGATTACGGTGCATCTCTATGAGCTTTGTCAACAGCATTGAAGAAGAATATTCAACGCCACAAACATGCACTATCACCCAAAAGGCGTGCACCCTTGTGTGACATCTGGAAGGTCGTGTTCTGAAATGCCAACAACCAATGTCTCTTTATCTTCTGTAAGAACATGTCCGAATTTCCCAAGAGGCCTGTCCTCTCTGCCTTAGCGCTCTTTTTGGAAAGCTGTGGGTGTCACCAGCATTGCCCTTCAGGACATGGGGGCAAAGGAGGCTGGTGGAGACAGGCGAATGCTTATGCTGCTTGCCCTGACTGAATCGTAAAGTCTTTGCCACTAACCCGGGAGTCTTGCATCTTTTGCCAACATCTACGAAACTCCGCCCATCTAATCTGATGACTTGTGAAAAGGGTAACACCTCTGGCCCTTCGTGGCTCTTTGCAGCTCAGATGGAGCCAAAGGCTGGCATTTTGGATAGAGACACTGCTCCACCGGTTTCATCCACTGTAGACACACTCTATTCTTCCCAACTTCCGCCAGCCTTGAGCATCACTTCTTCATGAGAGATGCTGGTTATTTCATGGGTTTTAACTCTGGATAGTGGTCTCCATATTTCTCTCCGAGGACAGGGGACTCTCACATCTGGCGGGACAGGAACCCCAGTCCCAGAGACCACTTCTCTCGTTCATCACAGGGCTTTTGTATTTTATTTTATTCCTAATTTTTGCTTTTATAGAAGTATAGCGCATTTGCAGTGTTTCAGGTAGACAGCACAGCGACTCCGTTACATACATCCTTTCTCATTACAGGTTGCTACAACACTGTAAAGGCTTCCCTGGTGGTTCAATGGTGAAGAATCCATCGGTCTGTGCAGGAGCCGTAGGTTCAATCCCTCGGTCAGGAAGATCACCTGGAGAAGCAAATGGCAACCCACTCCAGTATTCTTGCCTGGGAAATCCCATGGACAGAGGAGCCTGGCAGGCTATAGTCCATAGGGTCAAAAAGAGTTAGACGTGACTTAGCAACTGAACAATAAGACGAAGAACCCAACATAGTAAATAAAGCTCCCAGTGCTATAAAGAGGTCTTTATTACTTACCTATTTTATATAAAACAGTCTGTATCTATTAATCTCAGACTCTTAATTTACCCCTCCCCCACCTTTCCCATCTTATTCCCATCTGCAACTTATTTTTTATATTCTTAGGGCTTTGGGGGATGTTCATTTTAAAAATCACTCCTCTATAAAGAGATGCATCTTCCCCAAAACATCTGAAGACCCAACTCCAACCAAGAAAAAATTAAAGTAATCAGACAAGATGCTGGTGACACTTACCCCACAAAAAAGTCAGAAAAGTTCATTTAGTGTACATCTCACAGATTAATCCTAGTCTCTAATTAAATCAGTTCAGTCCAGTTGCTCAGTCATGTCTGACTCTTTGCAACCCCATGGACTGCAGCACGCCAGGCCTCCTTGCCCATCACCAACTCCCAGAGCTTGCTCAAACTCTGCCATCCAACCATCTCATCCTCTGCCATCCCCTTCTCCTCCTGCCTTCAATCTTTCCCAGCATCAGAGTCTTTTCCAATGAGTCAGTTCTTCTTATCAGGTGGCCAAAGTAATGGAGCTTCAGCTTTAGCATCAGTCCTTCCGATGAATATTCAGTACTGATTTCCTTTAGGATAGACTGGTTGGTTCTCCTTGTAGTCCAAGGGACTCTCAAGAGTCTTCTCCAACACCACAGTTCAAAAGCATCAATTCTGCTGTGCTCAGCTTTCTTTATGGTTCAACTCTCACATCTATACATGACCACTGGGAAAACCATAGCTTTGACTGGATGGACCTTTGTCAGCAAAGGAATGTCTCTGCTTTTCAATATGCTACTATGTCATAGCTTTTCTTCCAAGGAGTAAGCATCTTCTAATTTCTAATTAAGTACACACATTTAATTGATAACAGGGACACGTACGTGAGAAACAAAGGTAGATGTTGTGCAGTTTTTTCCTCTAGATACTGCAGTATCTATATGAGATGATGGATTTTTACTAATTTATTGTGATAATCATTTAATGATGTCTATGAGTCAAATCATCACACCACACACCTTCAACTCTACGTGCTATATGGCAATCATATCTCCCTAAAGCAAAAAGGACGAAAACATTAGAAGGGTTTTGCAGTGACGTGGGACTGGGGTTACTTTGGCTCCCAAGGAGACTTCTAGCTATGTCTGTAGATATCTGGGCTTGTCACAACTGGGAGGAGGGGGGCTTCCCCGGTGGCTCAGATGGTAAAGAATCCGCCTACAGTTCAGGAGACCTGGGTTCCATCCCTGCCTTGGGATGATCCCCTGGAAGAGGGCATGGCAACTCACTCCAGTCTTTTTGCCTGGAGAATCCCCAGGGACCGAGTAGCCTGGCAGGCTAAAGATCACGGGGTGGCAAAGAGTCCTTAGTCCTGAGTGACTAAGCACACGCACGGCTGTGGGAGGAGCTGATGATGATGATGAGTGGACAGACCCAGGGGCTCTGAGAAACACCCACGAAGCACAGGACACCCCCCACAGCAGAGAGCCACTGAACCTGGATTCGGCACAGTGTCGAGGTTGAGACACCCGAGATGGAGGGACGAGTGACTCTCCAGGCCTGGGTCAGTGCAGGGGGGCAGGGAGGTATGAGGTCTGAACTGGAAATACGGCGGCCAAGGCGAAAGCAGCGGATGCAATCGGAAAACGTTTCGGGGCAGAATCCACAGAACCAGGAATTGACTAGCCCTGAGCTCCTAGGAGAAGGCTGGGTTCAGGGTGCCACTCGGGTTTCTGAGGAGAGTCACCCCCTCCCTGTCACAGCAGGGGCCACATCTGGGAGGGACTCTGATGAGTCTGACCCAACAGGGCTTTCTAGTACCCGGCTGGAGCTCGCTGTCTGGTGAATGACTGAAAATTGATTTTGAAAGCGTTTGAAAGCCCCAGTGGAGGGATGGAGCTGTGCTCTCCAGGAATGCATCCCGTCACAGCTTTTTGTCTCCCTCGTAGCAATGGTTGATGGAGATCTTCTTTGTGTACGTTTGTTTGCTTGGTCTGTGTCTTCCCTCTTGAATGGCACTCCATGGGTGCAGGAGTCTGGTCCACCCTCCTGGTTGACATGCTTCCAGAGCCTAGAACCATGCTTGTCGCCAAGTCACCGCTTCACTGCTCGTTCACACGATCATAGAATGAATACATGGATGGATGACCACACACATGCCCACATAAAAGAACGTGGGTATGGACCTCAGCAAAGCTCAAGGATGGAAATACGGTTTTCTGAATTTATTTAGTTGTTGCTCTGCTGGGTCCTTCATTGCTGCTTGGGCTTTTGCCTAGCTGAGGTGAACGGGGCTACTCTTCCTGTGGTGTGCAAGCTACTCACTGCTGTGGCTTCTCTTGTCATGGGGTATGAGCTGTAGGCTGCTCAGGCTTGAGTAGTCGTGACACATGGGCTCAGGAGTTGTGGTCCCGGGCTCTCGGGCACAGGTTATTCAGGAGTTATGGGTCCTGGGTGCTATAGCACAGGTTATTCAGGAGTTGTGGTCCTGGGCTCTCGGGCACAGGTTATTCAGGCACTGTGGTCCCGGGCTCTCGGGCACAGGTTATTCAGGCGCTGTGGGTCCCGGGTGCTGTAGCACAGGTTATTCAGGCACTGTGGTCCTGGGCTCTCGGGCACAGGTTATTCAGGCGTTGTGGGTCCTGGGTGCTATAGCACAGGTTATTCAGGAGTTGTGGT
>NW_024070208.1:82690034-82694849 GCF_014754425.2 Oryx dammah | reverse complement strand
GTTGTGGGTCCTGGGTGCTATAGCACAGGTTATTCAGGAGTTGTGGTCCCGGGCTCTCGGGCACAGGCTTAGCTGCTCCACTGCACGTGGGATCTTCCCGGATGGGGGATCGAACCCGTCTCCTGCATTAGCAGGTGGATTCTTTACCACTGAGCCCCCAGGGAAGCCCTGGGATGGAAATATGACTAGAAATGGTGAGGTGGGTATTGTCCCCGCAGTGAGCATGGTGAGACTTATCTTGGAGAAAGAGAACCAGGCATAGGAACCAAACCAAGCTTGGGAAGCACCCGAGAAACACATGCGGTCAGGAGGAGAAGTCGGGGAAACTATCACAGAAGGAGCAGAGAGGTGCCCCCTGGAAAGCTACCAGACCTTGAGCGAGGTGCCCTGGGAAGGGGAGTGAAGGAACGGTAAGGATGCTGTGACATCGGTGGACAACCAGGAATGGCAGACCTGGTTTAACCTGCCCAAAGGAGAGCATTGGTCCCCTGAGATGTTTATTCAAAGCCTGTGGCCCTCGTGTATATGCAGCTCCTTAGACGTGGGCACCACCCTGACCGGAACCCGACCTTACGAGGCCCTGCCTGACTCAGCCGTGGAACACCCTCCTCACTCTCCTGGCTGAGTCTTGATCTCGTTCGCACCCCCACCCCAGCCTGTCCTCCCCGTTTGTGCATGCTCCTTGCTCTGTCTGGGGCACCGCCCTTTCTGGCGGATTCCTACTGGTCACCCAGGGACTCCCTTGCAGAGGGTCCTGTTCCCATTTTGCTCATATCCCCACAATGCCTCGTATACAGTTCAGTTCAGTTCAGTCACTCAGTCGTGTCTGACTCTTTGTGACTCCATGGACAGCAGCAGGCCTCCCTGTCCATCACCAACTCCTGGAGCTTGCTCAAACTCATGCCATCCATCTCATCCTCTGTCGTCCTCTTCTCCTCCCACCTTCAATCTTTCCCAGCATCTGGGTCTTTTCAAATGAGTCAGTTCGTCACATCAGGTGGCCAAAGTATTGGAGTTTCAGCTTTAGCATCAGTCCTTCCAATGAATAATCAGGACTGATTTCCTTTAGGATGGACTGGTTGGATCTCCTTGCAGTCCAAGGGACTCTCAAGAGTCTTCTCCAACACTGCAGTTCAAAAGCAACAATTCTTCCGTGCTCAGCTTTCTTTATAGTCCAACTGAAGCATTCAGTGATGCGTAGACTTAGTAAGGGAAGAGATTAGAGAAAGCAAAATTAATCCACTCTTTATGCAGTGTGATTATTTAAGGAAATAGAAGTGTGAAGATATGAACACCCCCAAATACGTCGGCCTACAGCCCGTGTTCCTTCACCCTGTCCTCAGGGAGAAGCACTAAGAGGTCTTGTGAAGAAGTCTTATCAGCCTCAGATAACATTACAAGAGCAACAATTAGGCGGATGTCTGCCAAGCACTTTTCACGTGTCAGGCAGTCAGCTCTGTAACATGACTTAATTTAATCCCGGTCAACACTCTGCTGCACCTCCGCCTGTTTACAGAGGAGATGCTGTTGGACTTGTGTGCCTGGTATTCTGGGCACCCGGTAGAGGACCAGGCTCCTGGTACGTGCTTCATAAGCATTTGCTGAAAGAAGAAATGAACCCCTTTCACATATGGAGAAACTGGCTTGAGAGGCATGAAGATTTTGCCAGGTCTTATCCCCCAGTCAGGGAGTAACCGAGCAGGCACCTCCCTGCTGACTCCAAAGCCCCCGGGAAGATGGCCGATCTCCTGACGCCCTGTTGGTGGTCTGACCTGAGCATCCTCCAGAATTCTCAGAATTAGCCAGTCCTCACCCCTTTCATAACACATGTTGGATTTCACCCTCAGTCTCCTCCCCATCCTTCCACTCCAGTTACTATGGAGTCCCTGTCCTCTGTGGAGGTGTGTGCATGCCAAGTTGCTTGAGTCATGTCTGATTTTTGGGACCCCTTGGACTGTACGCCATCAGGCTCCTCTGTGGGATTTTCCAGGCAAGAATACGGGAGTGGGTTGCCATTTCCTTCTCCAGGGGATCTTCCCCTCCCAGGGATCAAGCCTGCATCTCATACATCTCCTGCTTTGGCAGGTGGGTTCTTTATCTCTAGCCCCACCCGGGCGCATTGTAGCAACCGAGCCAGAGCCGAAGGGTCCTTTTCATCCTGGTGAGTCTCGTGCTGTTGCCTTTGTGAGGGAAACTAGACCCGCCCCTTCCCCAGGCTCCCTCTCCTGTTCCTTCCCAAGAATCCCGGCACCAGTAACTCCAGGAAGTCATCTCCAATCCATTACCGATTTTCACTTCTTCACAGATGAGTGATGGCTTCCTGGGACTATCGGCTTCAGTGTTCTCGAGAAGAGAGCGAGAGCCCGCTTGTGTGGGGGTGGGGGGAGCGAGGCTTGGGGCACGGCCGTGTGTGTGCAGGCATGTTTCAAGGGTACTTGAAGCCGCAAGCACTCACATCATTCTGGTTTTCACATATGCCTCGCAAGCATGAACTTCGTCTTAAAATTGCAGTGTTCACACTGCGCAGATCAAAGATTCCCTGTTATTTAATCGCAGTAAAGAGCCTGTCCGTGCCGTTAATGAAAGCACGTCACCCTATACGCCTGTTAACAGTGATATAGACGAAGTGTGGAAAGTGCTCTGTAGGGAACAGTCTGATGCTGGTCCCTTTGGGGATGCTTGAGATGAACTAATAGGTCTCTTTCATGTCTAATTTATATGATTCTAATTATAGAGTCATTTTCATTCCTGTGGTTATTCTCCTCTGCCAGCATAAATGTGCTGTACTTGTGACCCAGCCATCACTCTCTCCTCTTTGCAACTCCCTCTTGGGTCTTCTCTCAAACTTGGATGTCACTCCTTTTAGGAGACATTTTGCAAATTGCAGGCTTCTCCCCAGCAACACTGTACGTTTAATAGAGACGGAAGAAGCCCAAGAGAGGACGCTTTCTCTGAGATCAGTGTGAAATAAGTTTGAAAAGAGGGCAATGGTAGAGAACAACGAGGCAGAGGAATGTGGCGATGTAAGCCACGTACCAATGGGAGAGTTGGACCATAAAGAAGCCTGAGTGCCGAAGAATTGATGCTTTCAGACTGTGGTGTTGGAGAAAACTCTTGAGAGCCCCTTGGACTGCAAGAAGATCAAACCAGGCAATCCTAAAGGAAATCAACTCTGAATATTCATTGGAAGGACTGATGCTGAAGCTGAAACTTCAGTACTTTGGACATCTGATTTCAAAGAGCTGACTCATTGGAAAAGACCCTGATGCTGAGAAAGATTGAGGGCAGGAGGAGAAGGGGGTGACAGAGGATGAGATGGTTGGATGGCATCACCGACTCGATGGACGTGAGTTTGAGCAAACTCTGGGAGGTGGTGGGCAGCGAAGCTTGGCGTGCTGCAGTCCATGGGGTTGCAAAGAGGCAGGCACAGCTAAGCAACTGAACAACAACAATGGAATCTGTGATTCTGTTCAGTGGTCGTGACTGGACCTCACGTAACACGTTTATGTTCAATGTTTCAGCAAACACCTCATACTATTGCAGAGAGGATGGAGTATGTTCCAAATCCCAGACCTGGTAGCTTTTCATCTGCACTAAAAATCAAAAGATGACAAAACGGTCCAGAAAGAGGGTGTGCTCCCTGGCTCGTCTTAGCCTGGGCAGGCTTGCGGAGAACAGAGAGCTGACTGTGGAAGCCCTTAGGACAGGCATGATCAGCCCAAGGAAGGATGCTCTGCAGATAGCTTCTGAATCTGGGCAGTTTGCTCTTGGCTTCTGTCCAATCAAATGGCAGAGGAGACAACCCAGGGAAGAGATGAAACCGTGTTCTCTGGATATATGTCCAGAAGTGGGATTGCAGGGTCAGAGGGTACTCTGAAGAGATATACGCACCCCAGGGTTCATAACAGCACTATTTACAACAGCCAACACTTGGAAGCAACCTGAATGTTCGTTGACAGATAGATATGCATATATACAATGAAATACTACTCAGCCTTAAAAAGAATACAATAATGCCATTTGCAGCATCATGGATGGACATAAAGATTATCACACTAAGTGAGGAAAGCCAGACAAAGACAAATATATGGACTATATGTGGAATCCAAAAAAAAAAAAAATACAAGTAAACTTATTTACAAAACGGAAACAGGCCCACAGACATGGAAAACAGACTTATGACTACCAAAGGGGAAGGGTGAGGGGGTGAGTTGGGAGACTGGGGTTAGCAGATACACGCTGGCGTGCTGCAATTCATGGGGTCTCAAAGAGTCGGACACGACTGAGCGACTGAACTGAACTGAACTGCTGGGTGCAAACTAAGGAGAGCAAGGACCTGCTATACAGCACAGTGAATTCCTCTCAATATCTTACAATAACCTGTAAGGGAAAAGAACCCAGAAAAGAATATATTATATATACACACTGGTGGTGGTTGTTTTTTATTCACTCAGTTGTGTCCAACTCTTTGCGACCCCATGGACTGCAGCACGCCAGGCTTCCCTGTCCATCACCAGCTCCTGCAGTTTGTGCAAACTCATGTCCATCGAATCAGTGATGCCATCCAACCGTCTCGTCCTCTGTTGTCCCCTTTTCCTCCTGCCGTCAGCGTACAGATGAAACTGAATCACTGTTCTGTACCCCAGGAAGTAACCCAGCATTTTACATCAACCATGCTTCCATAAAAAATAAATAAAAATGGATGCAGAAAGGTGCCCAGAGCAGGTCGCAGACCTTTTTCCAGACGCCGGATTGCTGAGATGGGCTTCCTGGTGGCCCTCGGGGCTTGCGGGTGAGCTGTGTGTGTGAGGGGAC
>NW_024070208.1:82508556-82690024 GCF_014754425.2 Oryx dammah | reverse complement strand
GGTGAGCTGTGTGTGTGAGGGGACAGGTCGACAGTGGGCTTCTCCCCGGGCCCACGGCTAAGGTCTCCACGTGCGCACCCTCCTTGTGTTGTCTTTGTTTTTATTTACCCTTCCGTAGCTGTGCTGCTTCCTTTAATCTCTCTGCAGAGGCTGCACCGTGTTCCACTGTGTTTCAGTGGCGGCAGACTGGCAGACATAAATATTCAGCTTTGAAAATCCACACTAATCAAACAATTTCCCTATGTCGTTTGCATATTTTGGTGACTAGGAGATGAAATTAACTCACCAAGCAATCTTTACACACACACACACACACACACTTTCATCACTGGAGAATTTTAGAATAATATCCTGAATGATATGCGTTTTTCTTTTATACAAAGACCCTCTCTTCTGATGGGTGTTTTTGTCTAAATTTTGACCTATTGAAAAAAAGGAAAGAAAACAAAATACTCTTGCAAAATAGTTTTAAGTGTGTTTAAAGTGCACCATGGTTCCTTGGACCCATTAAAGCCGTCTGTCTCAGCAACAAAAGATGGAATCAACAGAGAACACAAGTGGAATTATGCATGTCATTTATAATGAACCTCATTATACAAGGGGGCCTCATTCTATTATAAAGCACTGTAGTTTACAATCTTATTGCTATTCAGCTTTGAATAATGACAAAGAAAAAAAAAATCCCCCCACCCATGTCAGAGCTAATCTTTTTTAATGCTTGCAATTTTGTATTACTTGTATATTTCCCTCAAGGAAAATTTCCCCATCACTATCATGCCACTCAGCTGTGTGTACACCTGTCACCTTAATGACATTTAGCATCTTGCTTTCACATGTCCTAAGAAAAATGAAAGAATTCCATATATCTTTCTGCCTCTGATAAGTCAGACACAATGGCCATCTCGCAGTTGAATCTGGCATCAAATTTATAAACAATAAGGTCTATTTACCATCCCGGGTAAGCCTCTAATTCCATCAAGAGTGTTTATGTGCCTTCTTTGACAGAATTATAGCTGGGGGTGCGTTATGTGGCCCAGTGCTGTGTCCTGGCTGTTTGCGGGGCTTCGAGGTTTAATAAGACTATTTGCCATCAAACCCCTTTTCTGTACATTTTTATTACCCTACAATAAATTCAGAGGGGGAGAATCTGGTGCGCGCATATTCGGAGGCATTTTGGGGCTGTTATTTTCAAGCACCAACTCGTAAATTGCAGAATACGGTTTTAAACGCCTGAGCGTTTCAGCCTGGTGCAGCTCTCGTTTCTAATACAACACCCTGGGGTCAACGCATGTCCCCTGCTTACCTGGGCTGTTCGTCAACATCATTTATTTATCTGCACAGAGAAGAAAGTCATGTTGGGACCAGTGGAGAGATAGGGAAGAAATAGAAAGATTAACCTCTGTTCTGAAAGTGGTGCTATTTGTGTGCTTAAGGAGACAGAGGGACTACGTGTGTGTGTCTCAGGAGCGCTCAGGAAGCCTGAACAGCTGAGGGTGAGTGCAGTCAGCGGTGAGCTGGGCTTTGCCGCCTGTCCCTTCTCTTCCTCTCTCTTCCTGCACCGCCGCCTCCTCTTCCATCCCAGGCAGAGGCCGATTTGTAGGTCTGGATTCCAGCTCCATCACTTCCTGGCTGACTGTGAGGTGGCTCCTTAACACCCACAAAGCCTCATTTTCCTCAGCTGAGGAATAAAGAGAATAGCGCTTCCTGCACCACACGTATGTGGGTGAAATTCACTCACGTGAGATGTGCCTAGAAATCACGGCGCTCCGTGCCTAAGGACCACCTAGTCCACGTTAGCTTTGCTTTCCAGCTTATACCCATTTTTAAAGAATTTATTTGATTGAAGTATGGCTGATTTATAACGCTGCGCTAATTTCTGCTGTACAGCAGTGAGTCAGTTATATATATATATATTCTTTTTCACATTCTTTTCCGTTGCAGTTTATCCCAGGAGACTATAGTTCCTTGTGCTGTGCCGTAGGACCCTGTCTATCCACCCCATACACAAGTTTGCATCTTCTAACCCCAGCTTCCATCCCATCCCTCTCCTCTGCCATCCCCTCTGGCAGCCACAAGTGTGTTCCCTATGACTGTGACTCTGCTTCTGTTTCACAGAGAAGTTCATCTGTGTCCTGTTTAGATTCCACATGTAAGCGGTATTGCACAGTATTGATCTTTCTCTGTCTGACATACTTCGTTTAGGATGATCATTCAACTTACATCCATTTCAATGAGACAACGAGAGCGCTGACTTGACCCTCGAGTTTGGTGGTCAGCAAGGCCCTAACCTGTGTGGGTGAAGGGTTCTGATTGTCCAAGTCACTGTCTCAACAGTGATCGGAAGCAAACGGGAGACCAAGTCGGAGATGAGTCAGCGATAACTGACCCCCGACTCCTGTACGACCGTCTCCCCACAGAAGCATTTATGAAAAGGTGGGATATTAGCTCACAAAAGGCGGAAGGCGCGAATACATCCCCCAACACTGACATCCTTGAAAACTCTAGCCAGTCACAAAAGAGCCTCTACCATACGATTCCATGTATACAAGAGGTCCGGAGTTGGTAAACACATGGTCAGGAAGTAGTGGCTTCCCAGGTGACTCAGTGGTAAAGAATCCACCTGCCAATGCAGGAGACGGGGCTTCCATCCCTGGGTTGGGAAGATCCCCTGGAGGAGGGCATGGAAACCCACTCCAGTAGTCTTGCCTGGAAAATTCCAAGGGAATAGGAGCCTGGTGGGCCAGAGTCCACGGGGCCTCAAAGAGTCTCATACTCAGATTCGTGGTTGGCAGGAGCTGAAGGGGCTGCTGAGGAGTCAGATCTTACAAATTCGGTTTCTTTGGGTAGGGAGGAGAATGAGAGAGCTGTGATATTTACCCAGCTCTTTGACAGTCGCAGGAACCACACGAGGTACACTTGGAAAGCGTGGATCTTATGGGATGTGAATTCTGTCTCAATAAATCTGCTTTGGAAAGTATCAGAGCAGGGCCACCATCAGATCCTGAGTTTCCATGCACGGATGCATGCTGCCGCTTCAGTCGTGTCCAACTCTTTGCAACCCCGTGGATTAGAGCCCGCCAGGTTCCTCAGTCCATGGAATTCTCCAGGCGAGAATACTAGAGTGGGTTGCCATGCCCTCCTCCAGGGGCTTTTCCCAACCCAGGGATTGAACCCGCGCGTCTTCTGTCTCCCGCATTGGCAGGTGGGTTCTTTACCTCTAGCGCTACCTGGGAATCTAAACAAGGATCTTTCCGTGGTTTGGTAACTAATGAATTGTTTAATGATTTTTCTTTCTGGAGTTGATTCACTAGAAATAAATCCAAATAGCATCCACCTCATGAACCCACATAGAAATACACAGGAGATGTGAGGGGCAATGTTTTCCTTCATTCTTATCTGCTGGCAAAAATCTTCTAGTAAAGCAAGACACCCAAACAAGTATTAACTAAGATAACACCATGACACATTTCGATACTATAAAGTATTTGAAGAATCAAAACTCCTGAAAGTTTTTATCAAAAAAATGTTGATGAAGCAAACAAAAATAGAGTGAACCACCAGAATTCCTAGCACTATTTAATAGTTAGAAATGATTGTGTGTTTTAGACACTAAATAGTAAATAGAACTTTTAAAAATATTAGCATCAATAAGTGTGTTTCATTGAAAATTAGAGCGATGGACCCTGTTACCACAAAACTTTGATCTTTCCAAATAAGACAGTAAGTTTTTTGAAAATCATAAAAATCAAGGCAGTAAAATTTCAATCATTATTGATGGCAAGTTTTCACCTAAAGCTCTTTTAATAATTTCATGTGAAATTCAATATTTTTGAACTTAGTGATGTTTTCTAGTGATCTTGGGAGCTGTAAGTGATGTTATCGGAAAAAAAATCAAACCTTGTTCTTCGTACATGGAAAAAATAAAGAGGCTCACAATAAAAACTTATTGGATTTTGTATAGATGTTATCCAGACAAAGTAATAGAGACAATCTGAAGTCTCAACCAAAATTTAGAAACATACACTTTAAAATTTGGTGACATCAAAGTCATGATAAGATCACTATTCTGAATGTGTTATAAAAGGTGCAAATTGTAAGTCTCCTGTTTGCTACTCCAGATAAATCTCATATTTGTATGATGTGCCAAATAAGCGCTAGAGAAAATTCAATAATATATCTGAGACAACTGGGATTTAAACAAGGAAAACTGGAAGACAATTCAATGTTGATAGTATATTAGGTTTAAAGTTGCAAAACTAATTTGAAGATTGCATCACAATTTTTATACTCACTTTTAATAGCAATTGAATGTGGAAACAGTTAAACATCAGAAAATATTAATCATTCCTTTTAAAATTTGACTTTGTTAAAACTCCTTATGAAAAAGATGTTACTCTATTTTTTCTTTAAAGCAGTAAAACCATTTCTTTCTGTTAATAGCCATCCAAAGCATTAAAGTTACTCTCTTTGACTTAACAATAAAGAAGTGTTTTCAGTCATCAAGGCCGATCTATTTCTGCAAATCTCTTTGGATTGAGAGTAATCTATTAATAAAATTAAGTCAATGAATGGATGGAGCTTGCCGATAAACAGTGTCTGTGACTTGGATAACTGAGATATTGAATGTTCTACGCAAACCTCAGACTGTATAACTGAGGCTAGAAAATACTTTGAGTGTAATCACTGTTTGTGAAAAAAAAAAAATCGGAAGGAGTAAGGATTGAGCAGTGAGATGAATAACATGGATGATAGTGTAAATTCTCTGCTTGCTGAAGCTGCAAGGAAGCTAACGACTGTCCAGGGACTGGAGGTGTCAGTGGAAGATTTTGACGCATCAGTTCTGTCACGTCACGACAGCCTGGGTCACCCCCGATCTGATGATTGCAGTGTCGAAAGATCGTAGAAACAATTCCTCACCTATCAACAAATCTGGAAATTAGTGTGATCATTTGGGAGAGAGTTATGCTAAAATATCATGTGATAAGCACCTTAAAAATACGTGTAGTTTAAGTCAAGTAGTTAATGGAGAGAGAAAGATGTGTTTTTCACTGTTTGATTTCCATATGGATTCATATGTATGTAATTCACGTGATCGTAACAGTTTAAATTTGCAATGTCATTCACCGTATGACTCAGGGAACCTAGAGGGGTGGGATGAGGTGGGAGGTGGGAGGCAGGGTCAAGAGGGAGGGCACATATGTACACCTATGGCTGATTCATGTACGGCAGAAACCAGCACGACATTGTAGAGCAATTGTCCTCCAATTAAAAGTCAATCAATAAAATACCATTTCTCCAGAAAGAGACATCAAACAAATTGATAAGAGCTGAAAATTCAGAAAGCTGAATACGTTATTTTTTTCTTCTCAAAAAGTTTTGGTTTAGTGCAATCGCAAACAAAATTCCCTATGGAAAATCTGGGCTGGGGTTATAGGCAGAGTGAGTCTGAAAATGATCAAGATCAGCCACATGAAATTGAACAGTAAAATTTTGAAATAAAGTAGCTAGAAGCATTTTTGCCTAGACATAAAGCTCTGATAGGCAAGTCACTTTGGTCCTGGAGAAGGGATCAGTGGATGAAATAGATGAATAAGAAACACAATGGCATAGTGACTTTCCTGACGGTCCAAGAGTTAAAACTCCACCCTTCCACTGCAGGAGGCCAGAGTTAGATCCCTGGTGAGGGGACTGGGATGCAGGGAGCAGCTAAGATCACGCATGCCGTGCAGAGTGGCCAAAAAAAATAAAAGAAACACGGACATATTGCAAAAGCAGCAAATAATAGTAATAGCATCATGAGGTTATGAAAAACAGAAGGATTACAGTTTTCTGAAGCACTGTATTATCTGTTGAGAAAACAAAAACAAAACCAGATCAGAGTCTATCTTTACATGTGGTGCAGAATGCAGGGGAAATATTTCTCTGTTCTCAAGACGGTCAAGAATTTTACAGCCAAAGCAACGGAAGAGAGCGTGATGGTTAATCAATACCGTCAGCTACATAAAAAGCTCCTCTGTTTCACAAATCAGCATAAATAATATTAAAAGGCAGCAACAACCTAGGAAGAACTGCAGCTAACACGGCAAACATTAGATTACTGTCCGGGATGCAGAAAAACAGGGTATAAATCAATAGGTGAGACAGTAATGCACCTAGAAGGGGAGTTGGCAATGAATGCGAGCCAGCAGTGTGTTAAAGGAAAAGCTTAGAACCAATATCTGCGAAGCCAGCTTACCTTTGCTTGCAAATGAGCGACTTTTCTATCATGTTAATAAGATTGTTTCCCCCTGAGGACATTTACAAAAATATGCTGTGATTTGCTGTGCTTTCCACTGTAAAGTTGCTATTATCCCCCTTTGTGATCAATAAGTATCACATAGAGAGATAATTTGAGACTATGGAAATAACTCGATTCTCATCACATTTTGGGAACTACTTTTAAGATCCAGCCATGATTTTTGCTCGAAACAGTGTCTGCTGTGGTGCTTGTCAAATGGAGGTTTTCTTCATTCATCATTTTCTCCCCCTATATTTATTAACTGGGGTTTTACTGAAAGGTCAGACATCTCCACTGGTGGAGGAACCTCCCAGACGTCACCACCAGTAGCATGCTGCGTTAATGCCTCAGGCACGCCCCAGTCTTTGGGACCCCACAGACTGTAGCCCGCCAGGCTCCTCTGTCTATGGGATCCTCCGGGCGGGAATACTGGAGTGGGTTGCCATTCCCTTCTCCAGGAGATCCTCCTGACCCAGGAATTAAACTCAGGTCTCCTGCGTTACAGGCACACTCTTCACCATCTGAGCCACCAGGGAAGTTCCAATGGGGTCTACCAAATGATGATTTTCTATTTCTAACTTCCCTTCTCCTTGTAATAATTGGGGTTTTACTGCGAAGACAGATTTTTTTTCCAGCAGTAGAGAAACCAGGCAGAAGCCACATTACCAAATGATCAAAGTTACCATCAGCAACGGAGCAAGTAGACACGTTTCTAGGCACCAAGCACATAGTGTCTCCTCTGTTAAGAATTCAAAACTGAAATGCCATTATGGGGAAATGCCAGGCACACCAACATAGAGGAATATTAGATAAAATAACTGACCACTATTCCTCCCAAGTGTCAAGACCTCTGAGGACAGACCCAAGAAAGATCCAGATTAAAGGAAATTAACAAAACACGGCAACCGACTTCCTTTCTTAAATTTTATCCTGGACCAGAAAATGGACATCAGTGTGTAACGACTGGTGAAATGTAAGTTAGATAACAGTATTGTAGCAGTGCTCTTTTTTTCTAAATTTTTAAAGCTATTATCATAAGAAGAATTGGGATGAAGGATATACAAGAATTCTTTAAAGTATTTTTCCAACTTTTAAAATTCAGCAAATAAAAAGTCAAAAAGGAAATGAAAACATAATACCTTTTTGAAAATAGTTTATTGATCTCCTTTAAGACACTTAACACTGTTTCAGCATTTCTCCACTTCAGTCTTCTGTATAATTTTCTTAACGAAATAATCAGAGTTGCAGGCAAAAAACATATTACAAACGTTTTCATAACTATTTTTATTTTTATGTAAATGCACTAAATTTACATCCAGACTGCCATTGAAACAACAAAAATTGTGTCTAAATATTATTTGATGGCACGGTATTTGGGAGCTGGGTGGAAGAGGAATCCTAAACCAGTCTGAGAGCCTCAAAAGAACACTCATCCAAAGATAAAAAATAAGTTGAAAATGTTCAGATCTGTTTCATTAGTAAACAGGTCTTCTGCTGAGTTGCTGTTCAGGAGAACACCAGCGCCCGTAAAGCAGCCCATGGCGCGGGTAGGAGCCGTGGCCGGGGCGGAGGGGTCCTCAGCCGTCAGAGGTGGGCAGGCGGGACTCCGGGAGCAGGGAGCCGCCTCGCCCTCCCCGCTCTCTCATCGCTGAGTCCGTGGGCGCTCTGACGGGGTCCATCCGGGTCACCCTTGATGAGCCTCCAGGCAGACAGTGGAACAGAGAAAGGTGGACAACGGATGTCCCTACTTCGCGGCTGTTTGATTATCTCCATTTTTAAAATGTTGTGGAAGCATAGTCGATTTACAGTGTGTTAATTTCTGCTGTGCAACAAAGTGACTCCATTATACACGCCCGTATCCTGTCCCATCTTCCTTTCCCTTTCCGTTTAATCACAGGATATTGAACGCAGCTCCCTGGCCTCTACAGTAGGCCCTTGTTGTTTATCCATCTTGCGTACAACAGTTCGCATCTGCTAAACGAGGGCTCCCAGCCTTCACTTCCCCACTTGGCAACCAGAGCTCTTGGATCTTTCGATCTTCCACTTCTTTCCCCATGGACCTCACCAGAAGATTCCTGTTTATCTCAGGGGCTCCACTGTAAACCTGAACCCCAATCCGCCCAGGCTGGCACTTGACCGGTCAGAGGAGGAGGAGCCGGGAGTTAGCAAACCCTGTCTCGGGGCTGAACAGTGATGAACACTCCCGGGGAACTTGTGAAGAGGGATTCACTGACCCCTCTGAGCCTGAGATGAAAACAAACAAAATCCAAGTCTTTCTCAGCAATGTCTCCTGGGGAAGGGGTTCCATTCTGAATGTCAGAAGCTACATTTTTTTCTGGGCATCGCTGATATAAAATCTTTGATTCCTCAAGGCAACTGTGTTTTGGGGAGACTCCAGTGACTGTCTCACTGGGGAAATGAGAGATACCCAACATGTTCCTGTTTATGTTTTTCAGACTATTCCTATTTCTCTAGGAACAAATCGAACTGGAAATAATGTAACACATTAATACTGGGTTTTAGTCAAGGGATGGTATTGTGAGAAATTCTCACTTCTGTTACACCGTTATTTTTTTTCCAAAATGTTTTTACTTTTATGATCAAGGAAAGAAACCTTTTTTTTTTTTTTCAAGTGACCAGAATCATACTTCATGATAGAACACCGAGTTTGAGAGGTTATATTTGGGAGAAATGAGGCATGTGGCCCATCATTGCCCTAGGTACTCAAAAGGTGAGTGTTAGTCGCTCAGTCGTGTCTGAGTCTTTGCAACCCCATGGACGGTAGCCCACCAGGCTCCTCTGTCCATGGGATTCTCCAGGCAAGAACACTGGAGTGCGCTGCCATCTCCTTCTCCAGGGGACCTTCCTGCCCCTGGGATCAAACCCAGGTCTCCCATATTAGAGGCAAATTCTTTACTGTCTGAGCCACCAGGGACGCTCAAAACTCTGATAAATTTTTATCTTTAGAGGCACAGATAATTACACCGTATTAGCTTTTTGCAGAGTCACATTTTCTGAATTCTGTGACAGCCTTACCTTTTATTCAATGTTGCTGCTCTTTGACGATTTATGAGACTTCACATGCATATGTTAAAAGATATCTTATAGAATAAAATTGCTCTTTTCTTTGGAACATCTGTCTCCCTTATGTGGCAGTTATAGGGCAATTTCCTGGGAAATTTATTATTAAAACAGAAGAAGGAAAAGAAGTCTCAGGATAAACTATGAAAATTATGTTGGGTATGGCATGCTTAAAAGATGAGGTGCCCTGAAACGAAAATTCTGGAAAGTCTTTTCCTTTTGCAATGTTTTCTTGATTTTATGCAATAATTTGAGCTCCCTTTTTGACTAAGTTTCTCAGGATGGGGTTAGTTTGAGCATGTTCTAAGACAGCCAAGCTTGAGTACACACGAATATTTGGGAATTTTAAAATACAAAGATATCCACTTTCTTTCCCAAACTGTCAGCTAAACAGATATTTCCTTCAAGACAGCATAACATGTGGCAAATTAAAAGGCAGTTTCTGCAAGAAGCTGTTTTGTATCCCTGAGATGTCATTTTGTTAGACCAAATGACAGTGACTAGCCAAGAATTTGCTCCTTGGAAAAACTGGCCAGCAAGTGCTATTAAACAGTCTCCATCTTTACCTCCCTCCCTCCCTCCGTCCCTCCCTCCTTTCCTTCTTACCCCGTGTCCCAATTCTTTCGCGTGAACACACACATACACACACACACACACACACACACACACACAAGCAAGCAATTAAATGCCAGTAAAGTGCAAAGAACAAGTCAGGACAAGAGTACTTTTTCAGTTCAGTTCAGTCGCTCAGTCGTGTCTGACTCTTTGTGACCCCATGAATCGCAGCACGCCAGGCCTCCCTGTGCATCACCATCTCCCGGAGTTCACTCAAACTCATGTGCATTGAGTCGATGATGCCATCCAGCCATCTCATCCTCGGTCGTCCCCTTCTCCTCCTGCCCCCAATCCCTCCCAGAATCAGAGTCTTTTCCAATGAGTCAACTCTTCGCATAAGGTGGCCAAAGTACTGGAGCTTCAGCTTTAGCATCATTCCTTCCAAAGAACAGCCAGGACTGATCTCCTTTAGGATGGACTGGTTGGATCTCCTTGCAGTCCAAGGGACTCTCAAGAGTCTTCTCCAACACCACAGTTCAAAAGCAT
Source organism: Oryx dammah (assembly GCF_014754425.2). Taxonomy (NCBI): domain Eukaryota; kingdom Metazoa; phylum Chordata; class Mammalia; order Artiodactyla; family Bovidae; genus Oryx; species Oryx dammah. The sequence goes on along the minus strand of NW_024070208.1, from coordinate 82,679,565 downwards.
CCATTCTTCAGTGCTCAGCCTTCTTCACAGTCCAACTCTCACATCCATACATGAACACTGGAAAAACCATAGCCTTGACTAGATGGACCTTTGTTGGCAAAGTAATGTCTCTGCTTTTGAATATGCTATCTCAGTTGGGCATAACTTTCCTTCCAAGGAGTAAGAGTCTTTTAATTTCTTGGCTACAATCACCATATGCAGTGATTTTGGAGCCCCCCAAAATGAAGTCTGACACTGTTTCCACTGTTTCCCCATCTATTTGCCATGAAGTGATGGGACCAGATGCAATGATCTTCGTTTTCTGAATGTTGAGCTTTAAGCCAACTTTTTCACTCTCCTCTTTCACTTTCATCAAGAGGCGTTTTAGTTCCTCTTCACTTTCTGCCATAAGGGTGGTGTCACCTGCATATCTGAGGTTATTGATATTTCTCCCGGCAATCTTGATTCCAGCTTGTGCTTCTTCCAGCCCAATGTTTCTCATGATGTACTCTGCGTATAAGTTAAATAAGCAGGGTGACAATATACAGCCTTGACATACTCCTTTTCTTATTTGGAACCAGTCTGTTGTTCCATGCTTATTATCCAGATTAGACAGAAACAAGGATGTATAGGTTTAGGATGTGAACGAAAAAGTTACAGTCTTTCCTGTTCTTTCAAACAGGTTGCATAATCCTGAGTCCTCACCATGTATCTCTTTGCATTATTATCAGTCGGATGGGAGTAAAAAAAAAAAATAAGGCAAATGACTTCACGTTGGCATCTGCAAGCATCAAATACTCAAGAAGCTGGTCAAACCTGTAGTGACTCACATTAATATGTGAGAAAGACTAGCTAAGAAGATGGGTAATTGGAGAGGGCAGCAGCAGGTACCCTCCTCAAAACTGAGGAGCAGGTCAAGGTCTTAAAACGCACCCACATGGTGATTTTTTAAAATTAATTTTGCAAATGTAGAGAAGGAATTAGATACTGTAGATCTTATTGGGCTGCACGTTCTTATCCTTTCCTGACATAAAGGTAGCTAGCTGGCTCTTTTTTCTAAGTGAAAAAGAAAAGACATCTCTTTAAAATTTATCTTCTAAGAAAAATAAATGAGTTCTATGGAGTAGGTTTTATTTTTAGCTCACTAGGAGCTAGATAGCAAGATGTCTTATGCCAAATATTTCTTCAAAATATACCTTTTGGGGAATGTTAGTTAGTTCTTTGAAATAGGAATCTATGATGAGTTCAAAGGGAACAGGCCATAGTTTTTTTTTCCTGAGAGATCCTTTAAAATGTCTGAGTTCTGAATTTTTGTCTAAGTACCATGAAAACTAAAATAAAAACTCTTTCACTCTGAACAGTCAAAAAAAATAGCAAGTTATTCGTCCCACGGTGTCTGATCTGGAAAGTCTGTTAGCCAAAGGGCGTTTTCGTTCTTTGAAGATTTCATTGTAGCAAGTAGAATAACACGTGACAGAGAGCATGCACACACAATATAGGGAGCACGCAGCATGTAAACTTTTATGGAGCTAATTCCCTTCATTAAATCGGAGAAGGCACTTTGAACGGCTGGGTTAACACCTGCAGAGTCATAAGCTTCGCGTGGATTATAATATTTCTATTTGATGTTTCATGGTTTTTGGAATCACAGGGCACATCTAAGGTTTTGACTTTTAAGGTTAAAGCTGGTGTATTTACAGCCAGGCCTAATTGGGAACTGGGCACCTCGAACTGTGTTAAAGCCACCGTGTTTTACCTTCGCCTCTGTCTTTTTTGGATAATCAGGCTCACTCTCCCACCCAACAAGGAAAACTGTGCTCATCGCTTGCAAGCAAAAGGCTCTTTCACAGATAACAGCGGTGCTGCGGGAGGCTTTGCAGGCAGCCTGCCGCTCCCTGGCGGGCAAGGCCAAGTGCTCTGCGAAAGGAAGGGACGCACACCGCATATGGAATCCCACAGCGACCCTGGCATCATTGTAGCCACAAGCACTTTTGGAATTTAAACGTTTTTTTTTTAAAGGACGTCTCAGTGGAGGGTTATGGGAGGCCACTTCTGGTATTGGGAAAAACAACCAAAATATGTGTTCTCTCCCTGTCTAGACAGAATGGTACTGTCCCAGACAGAAAGGTCTCCACAGGCCAGACAGTCCATGTAGCAGCAGTGTCCAGAGCACTGTGATGCCCTGGTGTGAGGCTGTGTCCTCAGGATAATTAACAGGACCGCCAGGGAGACAGCTCGAGCGCGCGCGTGTGTGTGTGTGTGTGTGTGTGTGTGTGTGTATGTGTGTCTGTGAGTGTGTGGTTCTCAGCACGAGGCTCACGTTCTTGGACGCACATTCAGACATGAGCCCAGGGCGATAGCGATCCACGTGGATCTGTAGATGCTGTGAGTGCACGCAGAACATTATTCTGAGCCCCAGATTGGTGCTAATGGAAAAACACAATTTGGTCTCACTATTTTATTTTTAAAAAATCGGTTTTCAAACTCAGAATTTCAGCCATGGTATCGTCAACATCTAACATTTACTTGGATTTTGTGTCCAGAAGAAAAAAACAATGGTTCAAAATCCATATCATTTGGAGTATGCATGTTTTTAAATCTTAACGTGGTAAATTGCACACTTCCAAAAAAAAAAAAAAAAACTTTTCTCCTCATTTTTCACCTGGTTCCCAGCCACAAAAGACAATGATGACTGAGCTTCCCTGTGGGGGAAGGTTTTCCTGGGACACAGGCACACTTCTATCATTCCAAATCACTATTTGATGTTAGGAGACCCAAAAGAAAGTTTGTGTGAATTTGGGGTACATTTAATTCTTAAGGTCTTACTTTGTCTTAAACAGACCCCTCACTGAAGATCAGAGAGAACAGCAATTTAGTCCCTTTTTGCATATTTTTCTGTTTGAAGAGCACAGTAAAATGTACCTGGCTTTAAATAACTTACGTGTGCTGCTTTGTACATGGAGAAAAAAGTCACAATGTATCTCAGTTTATTCTGATTGGTTCCTTTAAATGATGGAAATGGCTTCCTCTGCTTACAGACCAGTGCAGTTCATCTCCTTTGTCCAGAGATGACAAGATTTGAGAAACACTGCCGGAAATAAGGCCGTGGGGCTCGGCCAGCGTCCCGAAGATGCTCACTTGATATATCGTCAGATTTCAGAAGATAAGAGCTGTGATTTCCAGGTGCAATTTTGAGTCTTCACGGGCAGATGCTTCTGCTGAAAGCTTCCTCCAGGAAATCTTTCCTGATGTATCCCAGTGGATGCACTCGGTAAAGAGCTGTGGCCAGGAACAGAGCTGGCATCGTGCCATCTTGCGGCTCTGGGTCCAGGGACAGGAGGGAGCCCAGCGGTGGCTTTTGGTGGAAGGTGGCCTTCTCCCCCCAGCAGTCCTGGAGTCAGTGAACAATTTCATCACCAGGCAAGCACAGGTTCTGTGACGCAGAGCACGGAGGAACAGGCCGCTGCCTTTGAGATGAGGTGGTAGGCGTGCAGACTTGAGCCCACCAGGAGGGCAGCCTCGCCAGGTCCTGGAAGAGGTGACCTGGGGGAAGCGGAGTGGAGGGTGCGCCCCACGTGCCCAGGAAGCAGCCTCAACTTGGTCCCCAGGAAGAGGGACTGCCTCCACGCCTGCCCCCACGCCTGCCCCACGTGGCAGCGTTGTTGCCTGGCCTTTGGGCTGGTGGCCTGCCCACCGGGTCTGTGTTTGTCCTTGGTCACCTCGCCCTCCAGAGTCCAGCCGGGGACAAGCTGAGGATGTGTACAAACACACCAACGGCTCCCCGAGCTGCAGATGGCCACCAGCAGCCCAGAGTCTACTTTAGCCTATTCTGTAGACTCTGGACGTGTGGACCAGCACTTAATTTTATGCCTGATGTGTAATCTAAAATTGTCCTTGCAAAAGAAATGCCTCGAGGTAGGTTATTAGAATGGGGAAAGCTATAAAAACAGAGTGGTGAAAACAATGGAAGATCCCCAATAACAGCTGAATTCCACAAATCACAAGAAAAAGCCATTGGACTGAAATTGAACCTTCAAATACCAGTTTGAAAAGTACAGAAAGGTTATACCTGACGCAGAAAAGCTGAAAAATTGGTTTCTTTAAATCTCAGTCTACAAACTTTAAACTCTATTTTTGATGTTTATATCTTTAAGAAGGATATTTTAAAGTATTTAAGTAGAAAAATATCCACTGTCAAAATCAGTTTCTACAGATAAGAAACAATTTATCTACCATGTAGCTTTCCACATGGAAAGATTTCTCAGTTCTCTACATTGAGCACTAAAATAATAAATGCATTTTCTCAAAAACTATACGTGTCCAGCAGTGTATGTCAAAGTACAGTCATTAAGCACAAAAAACTAAAAGGCAAATCCTTCCCGACTTGGATATTTCTGGTTTTTTCCAAGGTCTGTACTAGTTTGAGTTGCTGTTTTGTTTTTTAGTTGCTAAGTTGTGTCTGACTCTTTTGTGACCCCACAGACTGTAGCCCACCGGCCTCCTCTGTCCATGGACTTCCCCACCAAGGGTACCGCAGTGTGTTGCCATTTCCTCCTCCAGGGGATCCTCCCGACCCCAAGGATCAAATCTGCACCTCCTGCATTGGCAGGTGGATTCTTTCCCACCGAGCCGCCGGGGAAGCCTGTACTAGTTTAAGGGAGGCATCTAACTGAGAAACTCATGGAAAAGTGTGCAAAGTGGTTATCCTGGAAGGATAGGGTTCTAAGGAAACTGTACTTTCTTCTGTATGAGGTTTGATATTTTCTAAGTTTTAGACGACAGACCGTCTTAATTTAGAAATCTCTGGAGCACTTATTTTAAACAGAGATTGTGTGTTGCTGGGCTGGAGAGAAAGCATCCTCCTCCCGCCCTCCTCCCCTGGTTTCCAGGCTGCTTTTTTCCCCTTCTCCTTCTCACTCGACACTTTCGGGCAGTCCGGGGCTTACTGCTCTCGGGATCCATCTCCGGGGCTCCTCATCTTATGCCTCTGATCCCAGCACATTCAACTGACTCTCTGTACCCTGACCGCCTTGATGACGCCCGAATGGTCAGCCAGCCTCCCGCACCGTCCAGCCCCTCGGTGGAATCCCTTAGGCACGTCACAAGAACCCCTGAAACTCCAGTTTCGGAGCGGCGTTCACCTGCCTCGCCCTACCTCTTTCTAGGTGGTGATCTCCTCTCCACTGGCCGGAGCTGCCGTCCGGTGGGAGGACTTTGATGTGAAACCTCGCCGTCCCTCTACATCTGCCCTCAGCAACGCCATCAGTTCCTGCCTGTGCCCCGACTACAGGGCTTTCTCCCATCGCCGCTGCCAGGGGTCTCTAGATTTGCCTCCTAGACTTCGAGCTCGTCTTCATTTGCCACCAACTTATTTCCTCCCAAGGCTGCCAGAGTGACTCCTTCAAAAACCACCTCTGATCACGCCATTCCTCTCTGTCACGTCCTTTGATGGCCCCAGATTGCCCCTAGATGAATTCGGACGTCGTGGTCCAGTCAGCGAATCTCAGCCTCTGCAATCTCCCCTTCTCACGCTGGACTTCCTGAGCCTTCAGGTTACTAAATTACTTGCTGTTTCTATAATGAGCCTCATGTTTTCAAACCCGCGTTTTCAGTGAATGCGGCCCCTCTCCCAGAATGCCCTGCTCGACAAAACTCCCCCTTCTTATTTCAGAACTCAGACCTATTGTCCCCTCCTCCGAAAAGACTTGTCTGAGCAGAGTTGGGACCCTCTCCAGGGTTCATCACGCCCAAATAATTCCCTGCAGCCACTGTTCTCTACTCCCCAGCTAGAGCTCTTTAAAGGCAGATTTTTTTTTTTTTTTAATAATTCACTGTGCGGTTTCCAGCCTTCTTCATAGTGCCTGGCACATAGCTGACACTCAGTAGACATGTATTGAGTGAATGAATGGATGTTGTTGCTGCTCAGCCAGTAAGTCCTGTCCGACTCCTTGCAGCCCCGTTGACTGCAGCATGTCAAGTTTCCCTGTCCTTTACTGTGTCCCAGAGTTGGCTCAGATTCGTGTACATTGAGTAGTGATACCATCCAACCATCTCAGGGATTCTCAATGCACGTTTAAGACTACAAGTAACTAGGTTCGGAAACCATTAAGGGGCCGAATATGACCCCTTGTTGTGCGTTTCAGGACACACCATGTATTTCCTGAGCAGCTGTCCCATATTTAAAGCATCTCAGGCCTAAGGTAATAATAAATGATATGGAAAGGCAACTAAATTTCAGACAGAATTGTTGGGCAGGAAGGCCGCCCCCGAAGAGACTGAAAAGCTTAAGTCTTGAGGGTCACACAGGGTCACAGGGTGACTGACTGCTGGCTGACTGTAGCCAAACCGTTCAGTCTTTGCACCTCCGTTCCTTCCTTTCTGAAACATGTCTGGAAGGTTTATAAATAAAACGCCTGCACTACGCGGCCATCTCTTTGGGTAGGGTGGGAACCTTAGAGAAACCAACATCCATGTGTAACCACTCTCAGCTTAAGAATTTCTTCTTCCCCGTAAACAGGTCATCTGATCTCAACCTTTTCCTTCAGATTCTCAGTTTCACTGAGTACGTTTTGTTGGGTGCTTTTCTTCAAATAGCTCAGCACCTTTGCGTCACTTCTTGTCTCCATGTGCATAGTTCCGGGCTGTTGGCATCGGTATTTTATTTTCCTTAACTTAATGTTAGCTATCTGAGACGCCTAGTTACACCTTTTGAAACAAAATCAATGTTTAGAAACAGTCACCAATAATCCTGAACCGGTGTGTATCACTTAAAATCTGAAGATTCACTGAAAAAACCAGTAACACAGACGGAATGTCTCCGTCTCGCTATTTAACATTTTTTTCCTTTGAGACTGATCTACTGTGCACTTAATTACCAATAATTGCCCACCAGGTATGAGATTATAAGAAGTAAATGTCAATAATTAGCAATCGTGTGAGACAGTTTAATTTTTTCCTTCGGAGAGATTTATTTCTAACTGCCTCTCTGGTGCATAGCCGTTGAAATATTAGATAATGGATTTTTATTGATTTTTAGCTGAACACGGAAGAGGTATGAAATACATTTCCATAACTTTGATGGTCAGGAGACTCAGAGTATATTGATTGGATGGATGTAATACATGGGTTTGTTTAGAATATTCACGTCAGGAGAAGAGAAAGCACGTTTCGGCAGATAGATGCCACGCTCCGCCCCAGAGGAGGAGGAAGATGACGGGGAGCAGAGGATGAAGGCGGGGCGGGAGGTGTTCCGGATCTGAGGCCAGGCGTCAGCCTGACTGTGTGTTTCAAAGACCCGCTCATCACGCCCACTGCGTTGTGCTTCTGGGCAACCAGAGTGCATCGCACAAACGCTTGGTAACCTTAGCCTCCTCCCCTTTAAGTGACTGAGGCCAGGAAGCAGCAACTGCCTCTTAATGCGTTTGTGGGAAGAGAGCTTAGGAGAGCGCATGACGGCTGAGCCTGACGGCAGTGCGGCCAGGAGACTGTCTCATCAGAGTCACTTTCAGAGAAATGGTCCTCCAAGTGAGGTGCCAAAGGGGTCCCAGGGGCTGAGTTCTCGTCCACATCTTTTCTTCCCCAGAGACACCTGAAAAGTTCATTCAGAGGTGAATGGAGTGGACCAGAAGTGCGGTGTTAAAGCATTTATCAGAGACGGTTTGGGCTGGATCGTTCAGGCCTTTTGTTGTTCAATCGGGGAGTTGCGTCTGACTCTGAGACCCCATGGACGGTAGCCCGCCAGGCTCCTCTGCCCATGGGATTCTCCAGGAGAGAATACTGGAGTGGGGTGCCGTGCCCTCCTCCAGGCGTCTTCTCGACCCCGGGGCTGAACCTGCCTCTCCTGCATTGCAGGCAGATTCTTTACCACTAACGCCACCCGGGAAGACACGTGGCTCTACATTCCGTTCGTTGTGTCCTGTCTTAGGATCGGTCTTATCTCAATATAATGATTCCAGGCTCACGCAGGGTTCTATCTTTGTGAATCTTTTCTAGGAAAATGCACTTTCCCACAACTTCCAGAGGCACGAAGTAATAATGGACTTCACTGTTGCCGAGTTCCTTGAAGATCTAGTTCAACCCCTGAAGATGGGGAAGTGAGGTTCAGGGCTTCTTGGAGGCGTCTCTTGATACTTGCTGGCAGAACGGCTTCCCTTTTGTGTCCTTAAGTGTTGTCCCTTCCATGGGGTGTACAACCCCTTGCAGCTCTCTGGGGTCGGTCTGTCATTCTCTGCCTCTGTGCCAAGTAACGCTGGAAGGCCAAGTCACACGATTCTGTGCTGAGATTCGGAAAAAACAGAAAACGTCGTGGGATGTGTATGCTATCCTTAAAGCCTCTGCTTTAGCTCTGAGTTGCCTGCTTTGATGACTTATCTTTATTTTCTCAGAATGCGGGTTTATTCTTTCCAAAGCCTTTAGGAGATAATAAAATAAGGATGGAAATAATAAGAATATATTTAGAAACCTAAAGTGACCCAGTATCATCAGGGTTTAGTCATTTCAGAGGAACATATCCAAGAAATTCAGCCCAGAATTAAACTTGGGGAATAAAAATAATATCTTAAACATTTGTGGTAGACCAGGGCAGAGACTATGATTGTTAAGATGACCCCTCTAAGGAGACTATCCCTGCATTGCATTAAATATCTTATTGTCGTTGCTCTTTAATCTCTCAGTCGCGTCCAGCTTTTGCGACCCCGTGGACTGTAGCCCACCAGGCTCCTCTGTCCCTGGGGTTCTCCAGGCAAGAATACTGGAGTCGGTTGCCATTTCCTTCTCCAGGAATCTTCCCGACCCAGGGATGGAACCCGATCTCGTGCATTGCAGTGGGTTCCTTCCTGCTGAATCCCCAGGGGACCCCTTGAGGAATTCTCGTGACCGCTATTTCCCACGGCATAAAGGAGGCGATGCAGGTAGAATGTTGTGATTGAGTGAAAGACCTATCTGCTGACCTGTATGCTAAGTGGAGCAGCCCTGATGGATTTAACTCAAATCAAATTTGAAAACACATGAACAAAAAGAATCTGTTGGAGTCCTTCCCTTTGCCTTCCTTCAGTTTTCCTGTGTCAGAAGGGGAAGAATCAATAGATCCAAGGGCTCAGCGTTGGATGCTCACTGCCTGCCCCTCCCCTGCTGCGGCTGTGTGCACCTTGCCGTCTGGCCTCTCTGTTTGTTTTGCAATTTCCTATCCTTCATCATCGATTCCTTGTTTATGTGACTTCGCCTCTCATTGGACGATGATCCATACCTTTGGAAGCTGTCTGTGGCTTTCTATCTGAGTTGACTTAAGTCAACAATCAGAAAACAAATTGCCACCTAATATTGTCTCAAGATGAACCGAGGATTAATGTCTGGAAAGACAGTTCTGTGCGCGGCGTGTCAGGGTTGTCATCCCCCCTGTTGTTTGTAGAAATGTACGAGCCCTTCACGCCAAGATGAGGCTCTAGGCAGTGGGAATAAATTACTCTGAGCCCGTCGTCCTTCCTACCAGGAGGACGTGTGGACTTGCTGGTTTTTCTGCCCTGTGGTTCGCAGCGGTGGCCTGTTTCCAGAGGTGTTTCCTCTCCCATTGCTGGCCTGCTCCTTGGTCTCTGCCCTTACTCCGTCTTCTTACAGTGTGGTTCAACCTGTGTGCTCCACATGAGTTTGTTTTTCCACTAGCTGTTTCATGGTAATATTATGTCAAGATGTCTCACCATACCCTTGTCTTTCTTTTCTTTGCTTGTGCATGCGTGCTAAGTCGCTTCAGTCATGTCTGACTCTTTGCGACCCTATGGACTGTAGCCTGCCAGGCTCTTCTACCCATGGGATTCTCCAGGCAAGAATTCTGGAGCAAGTTGCCATGCCCTTCTCCAGGGGGCCTTCCCAACCCAGGGATCGAACTCAGATCTCATATGTCTGCTTTGGCAGGTGGGTTCTTTACCACTGACACCGCCTGGGAATAGTGTTTCTAATTTCTCTACTGGAACCTTCCATGGTGCCTACAATAGTCCTGGCTTCCTGCCTGTTGCCTTACTGTCATTACCAATGGTCTTCCCTTTCACACTGAAAAGGGAAAGTGTTGAAATGAAAATTATAGTGGAGGTTTCTCTACCCCCCAGATCATGACATCTCTCAGATTTTATAACCATCTTCTGAGGATCTTTATTCCAGGTAAAGACTGATTTGATAAGTACTTAATTTAGGTCCACCATCCTCTGCCATGTATGAAATCATAAAATGAAGCCAAGCTCTGAACCTAAGACTAACTAAGTCCTAAAGGGTGATTCTAAATGACAGACAGGGCGGGAGAAACATTTTCGAGCCTGCTGAACTTTTCTAGTCATTGCTGTTGACTCTGAAGCTGCTAATGGTTCTGGGCTTGGCAGCGTGATCACTGGTAGTGACCATGTCGTGATCACTTTATTTTCCTCTTTCCCCCAACGCGTTTCTTATATTTGCACAGATGCAGCAAACACTGCTCGTAGCACGAAGCTGTGTCCATGAGGGCATCAGATAAACCCTCCACTGTTTATTCTGAGGGATGGAAGTAGAGTCGCAAAAGACAGGTTCAATAATTAAATCTTGAAACAAACAAAAAAATCAGATGCTATTAAGGCTTGGGAAAAAAAAAAGTGATATGATAGAAGCTGAAAGCCGCTAATGGAGCATAGCTAAGGATGAGAGACCCAGGAAAGGTCCTCAGAGATGGAGGTGGCCTTTAAGAAGAGAACCAAATGGTCCATCCCCTTACTTGTAGCTGGACAGGGCTCACCCATCATCCCCTACATTTTTCAGACTTCCCTTTGGCTAGCTGTGGTGTGTGAATAAGTTCTAGCCAATAGTTTATAAGATGAAGCATCGTGTGCAGCTTATGGAATGCAGCCTTAATGGGAGGCATGAGCCTCACTGTTTACCTTTTCTGTTTCCTTATTCTGCTGCTTAGAACGGAGTCTTGGCTCCCGGAGTCAAGCAGCCATCACGCGGATCAGAGCCCAGTGCGGAGTCTGATCAGAGGAAGGTCCTAGAAGGACCCCGGCTCCCTGGTTCTTCCATATATCTCCCTGGCTCTCTTCAGCTCTGCGCTGTGCTGAGCTTAGTCATTCAGTCGTGTCCTACTCTTTGCGGCCCCATGGACTGTAGCCCGCCAGGCTCCTCTGTCTGTGGAACTCTCCAAAGAAGAATACTGGAGTGGGTAACCCTTCTCCAGAGGCACTTCCTGACCCAGGAATTGAACCAGGGTCTCCTGCATTGCAGGTGAGTTCTTTACCAGCTGAGCCTCCCGGGAAGCCCCCTGTTAAGCTCTTGATGCTTTAAATAAAAAATTGATGGCATTAAGCCACTGGCATTTCAACTTTTTTGCCTCACTCAGTTATGTCTGATTAAAATAAGCGCTAACAGCCCCAAATGCAGAATGCTCTTGCAATGCCTCGTGTCACCCAGGCCAGCAGCTCAGAGGAGATTATCTGGGGTCAGAGACTTGGACCTGAGCTCAGGAGAGGATTCTGGTAGGGTGGGCTGGGGGCAACAGTATTTCGAAGACTCTAAGACGAGAAAGAACACATATCATCAAAAAGCCCAAAACTGTGGCTTGAGCAGAGGAAACCCATGGTTAGCAGGAGCCTGGAGAAGCCGGCAGGGCCAGATTATCTGTGACCTTAGAAGCCATGGAGCAAATGTTGATCTTTATTCTAAAATAAAATGGGAAGCTATTTCAGAGTTGTATGCAGGTATTTTGATGATCAGATTGGGGTGTTTAAAATATCACACTTATTGCTGTAGGAGAACTTACTGGACCTGAACAAGGATGGGTAGAAGAAGACCATCTAGGAAGTTAGTTGGGTCACGTTTGGTCCATGGGCAGGGGGAGGGGCCAGGAGGTGGTGTGGGAGGGTCAGCAAGAGGGCAGGGCTTCTGGCTTCATCTGGATTTCCCTTGGATGGGAATGGCCTTCTCTGCTCCCTGCACATCTCCGTCTGTAGCGTGCCTACTGTCCTCTTTCCATCTTTGCATTTTCTCTCCCACCCAGCAGAGTGCCTTGCTCACAGTAGGTTCTCAATACATATTTGCTCACAGTAGGTTCTCAATACATATTTACTGATTTAGTTAAAGGGTGGGTGAAGAAAGCACGTTTGTATAATTCTCCCCAAAGAAACCCAAGGATGCTCACAGATCTTGCTGCAAAGCTCCTGGGAGATGTTTTTCTTTGCTGACTCTGTCATGTAGGTTGCTATGGCAGCATCATCTGGAAGAGGGGGTCTGATGTTGCAAGCCCATTTGCCTATGAAAACACCTCCTGTTGCAGAGCTATCAGCATGAGCAACAAGGATGGTGCAATCCTGGCGCTTTGGCAAATGGAATTTCTGGAGGGGAAAAAAAAAAAAGTACAACTTTAACCCACTTGCTCTTTCGCAACCGTGTAGCAATATCTGTAGGAAGCCAGTGGCTTTTCCCCCTTGGTAATAAAGTAGGTTGAAGTAACAAGGTTTGAGTAACAAATGATTTCGCTCTGTCTGGTTAATTATTATGGGTGGTTTATCCCTGGATTGAATGCTCTATGCAAGTATCAAGAAATGGAAATGGGAACAGAAAACTCCATCCTGTATTCTGAGAATTGCTAGGGGCTGGTTGAATCAAATGTTCCGTCCGTAACCGTGTTGTTCCTGGGCAGTGTGCGCCTTCAGGGTGAGACATCCGAACGACAGAAGCTCAGGACAAGACAGGGTGATGTTCAGAAAGGCCCCCAGTGTGATGTCAGCGTGACCCACCAGACAGAGGTAAAGCAGGGTGCGCAGACCACCACCGGGTGCTGCTGCAAACCGTGTCCTCACAAGGACTCAGAAGGAGCCCATTTTTAGGGGCTCCTTCAGCACCCATCAGCACATTCATGAAAGACAAAAGTCAGTGACCCTGCTAAACGCTCACAGTGACCCCGAAAGAGGCAGACATTGCAGAGCCCCAAGGGTCAAAGATGCCCACCAGAGGCCTCGGAGCAACCTGGAGGGGCGGTGTTTCCTCCCAGCAGGCACTTGGTTTTCTGCTTACGCATAATTGGTGACAGCTCATCAGGAATCACTCCGACTTCAATACTTCCTGGAACCAGGTAAAATGCACGAGTTAAGAAGAAAATGCACAAATGTTTGTGTTCTCTCTCTTTTCCACACACATGTGCACACACGTACACAGCTTATCCCCAATCCATATATTTGGGGAAGTCACAACTGTCTGAATCATGCAGTGTCCAGCTATTAATCAGCAAATTTAAATAACTAAAAACATCAGAATAATTGTCATCCAGTGAAACGAATAACCTTTGAAAGACAATCGCTCCATTTGGAGGCTATATTATGGTTTTTTTTTCACTGCATGCTTGCTTTTGTTCTAAATCTCATCTTGTGAATGTCAGAATTCGTCCTTTGTCATTTAAAACAGAATGTGTGACTAAGCAGATGTAGTTTCCCTTTTTTTTTTGGTCACAAATTTTATTTTAATTACAAATGGCCTATAAACTCACTGCAGAAAATGTATACAACGCACAAGAATAAGAATACTGGAGACGCTGTTTTGGAGACTTTGTTTCACATTCTGGGTTTTCTGAAATTTGCACCTGGGGACTGGCTGAGATAACAGTGAACTTTGATTGCACACGTGTCACGCGTTACTGTGATATTGTACCAGCACCAACTCAGCGATTTTTCCAATTCTGCGTGACTTTGAATTTTCTTATTATGACGTTCTTCTGTATATTCTTTTCTATATCATTAAAAATTCTTAGTAAACATAATTTTTAACGCCTGTGCCTTTTATGGGGTAGATATATCAGGGCAGGTTTATGTCATGCAAACACGTAATGTTTCCAGTTTTCCATTAATGTGGATAATGTAAACATTGTCATTTACTATAACTGTATTACAAATATTATTCTGATGAAAAATCACGTTATTTTTTATATAAATCCTCAAATGTGTTTCTGATTGTGGAATTAAAATAGATTCCCAGAAGCCAAATGCTGGCTCAAAGTCTTGGAATATTTTCTATATATAGTATTTTTAAAAGGGAATTTTCACAGCAGAAGGTATTTCAGTTTGACCAGATTGGCTAAAGTGCAAGGCCTGAGTATCAGTTAATTATTCAGTTTCTCCCCAAACAGGGGAAGAGGGTGATTTGGAGCCCCTTGTGGGCTGGATATTTGCTTCTAATCCTGCTCTGGTTTTATTCAAATTCCCTAAGGAAAGTTGAAGAGAGCACACACAGTGCTCAGTGTTCCAGTGATTTCTGGTGACTGGGGCAAGGGGGCCCAGGCTTCCACTGTGAGCCCCCAGGTGCTGCCCTGGGGGCCGGTTTGTCAGAAAGGCATCCTGCTGGGCGGGGCCTCGTGGGCGCCTGGCCGGGACGTCTGGGGGCAGGGCTTGGGTGTCTGGTGCCTAGTCAGCCCCGCCTCACCCGCTATGCCAGAGGACAGGGTTTCCAGGTCCGCCCCCCTCAGAGCACACTGGCGCCAGCAGCGTTGGTCAGGCCCCGGCGAGCATCTCTGAGTCATCGCGCCTTTGAAGCCTCATCTGCGCCTTCCACTGAGAGAGACCAGGTTCGAGGTCCACGTGGAAAGCCGCCGGCTTCCTACATTGCTGACGCCATCTCTTCCTTTTCTGCTGCTCTTCCTTGAAAGTCAGGACCGTGCTTAAAATAGAAATGAGGAAACTTAATATAGATGCAGCCTAACTGAGTGAGTCTTCACACGGGAACCAAAACAGAGGAAATGAGATGGATGTTCATACGCAGAAACCAGTTTGTTCACTGTATCCCACGTCACGCTGACGAAAGCCTCCCGAGATAGTGGAGTGATATTGGGCCTGCATCACTGGGACAAGAATCGAGCGCCTGTAAGGGCAATGAAGGAGGAAGAGGCTCTGTGATTCGCAGAGTGTGACGGGACCTCCGATGAGCTCTGGAAACTTTACTCTGAGCTGATCATTAAGTGATAGGAGAAGTGCTGGCAAGATTTTGGATGCAGTGAGCTATTTTGCATATTCGGTGATGGAGCCAGACCGTGCACATCAAAACTCAACTCGTTCTATGAGAAGAAAAACACGACTTGATTTTAATAGATTTATTGGCACGTGATTAGCAATCACAAAATGCACATATTTAAAGTGTGCAGCGTGCTAAGATCTGGCCGTGTGCACACCGGTCACCACCGCCCCCCCCCCCCCCAGTGAAGCCGATGCAGGTCCATCGTCTCCAAAGCTTCCTCCTGATCCTCTGTCATTCCTTCCCACCCGACCCCCCAACCTCCTGCCCCAGCAAGTACTGTTCAGTGTTCCATGCTTATTGATTAAACTGTTGGAAAGGACCAAAAGTAGCCATTCATCCGCTGCTTTAAGAGCAAATAATACTCTAAACAACACATGTTTAAATAAGGATCGATGATGCTATAGAAAACCCATCAATCACCTCGGGTGCTGGAGAAGTCCAGTTGGTTGCTCCATGAAACATCGCAGTGTTCCGAAACTCGGGAACCTGAGCTTCCTAACCCTGTCAGGACTTCCTCGTGACTCTTCCTGGAACTTAGTGATCATTGCGTTTAGCCATTCTCAGACCGTTATTATAATAACCTTCTAGGTTCTGTCTAGGGATGTACTTTAAATTCACCCACCTGCCCTTTGCCTTAAGGGAATCTGCCTTTCCTTGGGGGGTTTGAAATGCTGTTTGCTCACTTTTGTTTCCTGCCGTCCTTCCTTCTGCTCTCTTTTTTTCCAAGATCACGAAGAAGCCCCAGCGATCACACTTACAGAAGTTCTCTGGCCCCTGAGACTTCATTGCGGGAGCTCACGGCTTGTCTCCCTGCTTCTCCCACGGTGGGTCTCTAGTCTCCTGATGCGGCTCTGGGCCGCTGGCCGCCTGTGGGTCTCAGCACGCCATTATTTCCAAGATTATCCTCAGGACAGAAAAAGAGGGAGAAAGAAAGAGAGAAACGAAGGAAGGTGCGAGGGGGAAGGAAAGGAGGGAAGGAGGGAGGGAGAGCTGCCGTGCTGAGTGCTTGACGCCTGGCCTCACTGGCAGGTGCTGCTGTCTCTGACTGGCCAGGGGCCGCTCTGAGGCCCGAGAGTCTGGGTCTGGCTTTCCCGACTCTCAGACACACCCTTTAGGCCTCCTCCAGCTCTTCTCGGCCGTGTTATTCTTTCCCTGCGTTTTCTCCGTTTATTGGACCCCTTAATCAGCTCTGCATTCTCAGCAGCGCCCCACGTCACTGTCCCTCACTAAAAGATTCCCACTCTTCACAGCTCTACCTTGCAGTGCATGGCGGTGACCTAGAACTTTCAGCAGCGTTCCAGCCTCATTCAACTCACGCCCAGGCCCTTTGTCTCTGTCTTATCGTGTCCCTGAAAAAATAGCAGTTTGGGTTGGGGTTACTCCGGCTCAGCTGGGGCTGGGCAGCGGGAAGCCTGCAGGAGGGAGGAGAGGGGTCGGGCGCCGTGAACATCTGGGGCGGAAGAAAGGGTTTTCTGGAGCCGCTCCCTTTCCACGGCACAGGGGCTAGGAGGGAAACGTTGAACAAAGGCCACATTCTTTAAAGCCCGCGTGTATTCCTCGCCACAGCCACCCAGGCGCTCTGGGACCCCACGCAAACGTGCAGCGGCTTCTGCAGGGGGACTCACAGTGAATATTTAAGAAACAGCAGCAACAAAAACAAGAACAGAAGCACCACCGGCTGGCAGAGCCCGAAGCTCAGAAGTCTCAAGGTTCTTCTGCAGTTTGAGACCTTCCTCAACAACACGAACATTCTGCTTGGTGAGTCGGTAAGAACGCTCGCTCTTTGACGCAGTGAATCCCTGTCTTTGTCAGGTTGGGGGGCTGACATGGTGGACAAAGTCTGTGATCTGAATTTCTCCAACCAGGTGAAACCTAACAAGCACGTGGCTGGGGTCAATGTTGGGTGAACACCCAGGATTACCGGACAGATGTTAGCCTCCACCTGGCTGGGTGCTCACAGAATCCCCTTTATCCCCTGAAGGATTGCTAAAACCAGCAATTAGGAACAGTAAACGCCAGTACTTTGCCTTGAGGGGACTGGGAGCTTCAAGGCAAAATATCTAAGAGCTGTGAAATCTGTCATTAAACACAGCCTTGGTCTTAAATGTCCAGAACCCTCTCCTTGCCCTTGACTTTTGGCAACAACTTCTTTCTGAATTTCTCTGCCTCTGTTTAACAGTTTGTTTTCTTAGGGAATAAGCTCTGTAAGCAACCAATTGTTTTTCATTCCTGTGTTGTTCTTCCAGCTCTCTTAATTGGGATAAATGAACGTATGGCTTGACTTTTAACCTAATTTCCCTTGTGCTTAAACCAAAAGAGTGTACCACTATTTGTGTGTGTTGTGTGCACTGGTTTATTATCAATTCCAAGGACTTTACCAGTATGACCTGGGAGATTCTACAAAATGAGAAAAATTGCTCTCACCCTTTGCCGTACCTAAAATCAATGGTACGACGAGGATAAAATGGAATATGATATGCCAGACAGTACTATCTTTACTGAAAGACTGCTTGCAGTGGTATTTTGGACAAAGAGAGTTTACTAAGTATCTTTTGCTGAAAACTTTTCGTAGTACAATGGATAATGGTTATGTTACTCATGGTGGTTAAGCTCTGTAGTCACCATGAACACAAAATGAGTGAATTTCAGGAATACTTAAGAACCATCATTCCTGTAGAAAATAGTTCCTGTAAGCTTCTGCTTATGACATTTTCACCAGCCAACCGATTCATACCTTTGTTTTATGTACGTTTCCGTTTAAAGGTACCTTATTTAATAGATACCGATGGTTCAATAATGATAAGGTTGAACTCATGGTTCAACCGCCTTCAACTCAACCGCCTTGTAACTCAGTCCCAAACAAAGCTGAACTAGCAAAGGTTTTCTCTGCAAGGCTTGTCTCAGCCTTCTCACGCTTAGGAAGAGCAGACAGCACTTCAGTGCCACACTTAAGAGCCATTTTAAGCAGCAAAATCACCCAAGAAAGCACATGGCGTGGATAATGTGGCAAAGGCTGTAAAAGGACCCCAGTCTCCAGTCTGAGAGCTGAGGCGGGAAGGCAGCTCAGTTCAGATCGATCGCTCACTGGTGTCCGACTCTTTGCTACCCCCATGTACTGCAGCACGCTGGGCCTCCCTGTCCATCACCAACTCCAGGAGTTCACTCAAACCCATGTCCATCAAGTTGGTGATGCCATCCAGCCATCTCATCCTCTGTCTCCTCCTTCTCCTCCCACCTTCAATCTTTCCCAGCATCAGGGTATTTCTCAGTCAGTCAGTTCTTCGAATCAGGTAGCCAAATATTGGAGTTTCCGTTTCAGCATCAGTCCTTCCAATGAATATTCAAGACTGATCACCTTTAGGATGGACTGGTTGGATCTCCTTGCTGTCCAAGGGACTCTCAAGACTCTCCTCCGACACCACAGTTCAAAAAAGGCAGGGTGTCCCTTGTGTGTTCTCACCTGGGAACACGCCCGCCAGGCCCACTTCAGATTTTTTCAACTACGTCCATGTCCGTGAGTGAGTGAGTAGCACAGTGTTAATCTGGGAGTTACAGAGAAGTGTGATGGGCTGATCTATTTGCAAATACAGAATCCATGGCTAATGAGGACCAGCTGTGCTTCTGGAAGAGTCACCGAGGCGTCTGTATTCTTCCTATACTAATATATTTTTTGCCAATACTGATTATCTCATTTCTGACTATTCCAGCCTTCCTGACTTAACTTTCTCTTCTTAAAAAATTTTGTGGAACTAAAAAAAAAAACCTTTTATTTTTTCTGGTTCCTTATTCTCCACACCCAGCCTTCAATTCAGAATAACTGCGTTTTGGTTGTTTGTGTAAACAGTGATGGGAAAGGATGCTCAGAGGTTGCTATGGGTGTGCCCCTCCCCCAGCTTGCATCCCCGTACCTCGACATCCCCCAGCTCACCCTCCAGACACCCTGGAGGCTGGCTGAGTCTTTTTGCCCGTAGACATTCTCTGTCCAGAGGAATATGCTACATCCCCAGAGGGCAGAGCAGGGAAGGGGCAGACAAGGCACCTGAGAAGCGATCAGATGCCCAGCTCCTCACCCCTCAGTGGGAGGATTCGGGGGCATCTCCCCAGCAGGACTTGGCCCCCCTGGCCCCAGGGCTCACCTGCAGCCTCCCATCTCTTCATGACACCCTATGGATTGCCTCTCTCATTAATTCAACCCAGGGACTGAACCCATTTCAGGCATTGAAATGCCAGGGTTCCTGCATTGCAGGCAGATTCTTTCAGATCCACCAGGGAAGCTCTCCCATTACCATCCTTTATTCAAGCCCTTAATGCAGGGTCCTAGTGCAGTGCCCCTAAGGCAACTCATACTCAGGTGGAAACACTTTGGGGGTGGGGTGGGAAGCTTAAGGAAAGATTTGCATTTCTGTATGATTGTTTAAGCTGAGAGACACCAGAGGGCCCAGCGGAGAGGCTGCCCTCCGCACCTGGCCTCAGCTCCCACGAGACCCTGGCCTCCGTTCCCACTGCTGAGTTCCGCGGTGCCCTTGGAAGTTCCCTGGGCTGCTCTCACAGATCCCTGCGAACTGGTGCAGGTAAGGCAGGGAAAGGCTTTCTTTCGCCACGGGGGCGACCAGGAGCCTAGAGCCCAGGTGCTGGCAGGGTCGTGAAGGCTCTGAAGGCCTGTCCCTTGGGCTCTGGGGTGGCCAGCGGTCTTGGGTGTCCCCTGGGCCATGGACACATCACTCCAGGGTCTGAGTCATTACATGTCAGTGTCCATGTCTTTGCCCTTCTTCCTATAAAGACACCAGCTGTTGGACTCGGGCCCACCCTAGGACCTCATCTTACCTGCATTCCATCTGCAAAGTCCCTGTTTCCAAATCAGGTCATGTGCACAGAGGGCTGGGACGTGAGCACGCCTTCTGAGGACACCCTTCAGCTGGGAACCGTGCCTGACTCCCTGGACTATGAAAGGCAGGCGTTGGGCGGCACGATGATCTGAGTTCCACTCTAAATTGTGCAGTTGCAGGATTCAGGCGTCAACGGTAAGTGTTACTAGCGCTTCCGTGGCTACTGTTTCTCTTCTCTTTACTCTCTCCCTTTCCCATTATAACCACAGTAGAAATCAGACTGTTGCTGTTTAGTCGCTAAGTCGTGTCCGACTCTTGCGACCCCATGGACTGTGGCCCGCCAGGCTCCACTGTCCATGGAATTTTCCAGGCAAGAGTATTAGAGTGGGTAGCCGCTCCCTTCTCCAGGGCATCTTCCCGACCAGGGCTGGAACCAGAGTCCCCTGCACTGGCAGGCAGATTCTTTACCTCTGAGCCACCAGGGAAGCCCAGATATCATATTACAGTTCCTCTAAAAAGAAAAACACATATCACCTCACATTAAAATATAGAAAAAATAAAGCATACATCAAATTGACATCTCTTCCAATAATTACATTCTCAACTCTAAGCATTTAACTTTCGAATTCAACCTCAGATACTCACTGAACATTTATAAAATATTTTGAAAGCACTGGGTGAAGGTAACAATTAGTCATGACACAGATTTCCTGAAAGACCATTATGTTACTTCAGATCCCTCGCTCAGGTACAACGTGTTACAAAATTAATGTCAGAATGTTATCTGCCCAGGACTCCAGTGGGCTTGCAAGGTTCAGGGTGCCTTCCCCACAGTTTAACTGCTCCTGCCAGGGAAGGGATGAGTAGAACTGACTGTATTTTATTTTTCTCTAAGCTGTAGTGTGTTTTCTGCACGACGGGGGACCGGAAATGAGAACAACAGGTATGAATCATATCATTAACCCCAGGGAGCAAAGTTTGAGTGAGTCTGCTCTCCTGGAAGGCTGTTTTTTTCTTCTGTTTATTTTGCGAGATTTTTACTTTTTAAAAAGATGCTCTGTTTACGCTATAGCCACCAATGGAAATAAAAGCAAATTATCCTTGGAAGGAGGTAGGAAGTGTTTGTAGCCCTGGGCAGTGGGGCCCCGGGTGTGTCCACTGAGAGGAGAGACGACGGCCGGCTCGAGGGGCTGATGGAAGCTATGTGGCCACCGAGCCCTGCCCCAGTGATGTCTCCTGGGTCTGGGGACGGGAAGTCCCGTGTGGTGTCGTTTTCAGCTGCAAAGGGAGGCAGATGCTCCCAGATCGATATCGTGGTCCAGTGTCAAAGGGGTCTTGTGGTCTTACTGGGCATCTTTAACCAAAGAGAACAGCAAAAGTTTTATTCCACGGGACCTGACAGGAGCCTCCAAGGTCTTTTCCCTTTTCTCAGTCAAAGGGGTGAATGTAGGCTCAGCAGGTGATGGGATTCCTTTTTTTAAAAAAATAGTTTTATTTATTTATTCCATTTATTTGGGGCTGCGCTGGATCTTCGCCGCTGTGTGGCTAGTCTTTAGTTGCCACGAGCGAGGGCGCCTCTCTGCTGCAGAGTCTGGGCTTCTCACTGCGGTGCCTTCTCTGGGTGTGGCTCCCAGGCTCTAGATCACAGGCTCACTAGCTGTGGTACCTGGCTTAGTTTCCATGAGATCTTCCTGGATCAGGGATCTGACCTCCGTCTCCGGCATTGGCAGGTGGATTCTTTCCCAGTGAGCCGCCAGTGAAGCCCCTGGGGTTCTTAGCTATTTGGAAACCTCCTTCAGCTGAAAGCCAGGACGATCACTTTGATATGATTATATTGTTTGTTGGGGTCACATGGAGAATGAGCAGACAGCAGCAGTAACCCTTCTGGCCTCTCCTGACTTGAATGGAAAGTCAAGTGGTTGATCCGTTCATGTGCTGACGAAGAAGCTGGTCAGCATCCTGCCATTTCATGAGGCTCATAAGCTGTCTTCTCAAGATGAACAGTTACATACGAGGAGTCTCGATGCATGATGAATGCGACTCTCGCCTTTAGAAGTTACCCAGGCAGTCAGGTAGAGAATTGAGGTGATCTGCTCTGAAAGACAAAAAGGGAAGTTTTCTTTCTGCATGAACAGCATAGTCGGCCTAATCTTTCACTTCACACTGTGGTCGCACAGGAAGGTGGACACTGCCAACAGGAAGCCTTCCAGGCTTTCATTGGTATTTTTCCCAAGTGCCTCAATCATCAGACCATATTAGTGTTTCCTGGGCACAAGCAATATGATTGGAACGTTGTAAGAGCCTTCTCCGGTCCCTCCAAAGTCATTTTCTACAGGTATTTCCCCAGGTGGCAGAACATGGTCTTATTGCCACATGTCCAGAAAGTGAGAAAGTAGCAGCGTTTTGCACACTATACATTTTAAGAGCTGGAGGTTTAATGACATCCCTGAGGTCACCCCAGGGCAGGAACGGTGGATACTGTTTGCTTAGTCTCCAGACAGCTCACCCGATTGCCTACATGGGGAACCCCAAAAGTCGTGGTTTTAACTCAACTAGATTCAGACAGAGGGCGTCTGGCTCCCGGATCGCTGGGCCCAAAGTCAGAGACACATGCCTTTCTCGGGCAATTGGAAACTTTCCAGTCTCTCTCGTCAGGTTCCTTAACACGTATCTCTTCGTCACTCAGCTACCCTGGGGACTTGTCTGGGTGAGAACACATTCAGAAGGACAGCAGTGTGCTGGGACCCCAGTTCTCAGCCTCATTTTGCAGGTCTCACCAACCCAGCGCAGAAGGCCCCTTATCAACACGTTTCCATTTTTCTTGCAAGGAGGGTTTTCAGTAAGAGAAAACAGGCCAATAGCCTGATTTAATAAGAAATAACAGTACATTTTTCAGGTCCAGCTTTGGGTCATGCAAGCCTTCCAGCCAGGACTGGAAAATGGGCTGACCTCCAGCACCTGCTCTTAACTGTCCCAGAGCCCGGAGCTGCGTTGAATGGATACACCAAGGACGTAAACGGGGTGCCCGGTGTGCTGGTTTGAATCCCCCAAATCTGGAGGTCCATCGTTCCCAGATTCTCGTATCATGTGTGTGCAGTGAGCATTTCTTCAAAGAGCCCTTAAACGTTCACTAACCAGACAGCATGTTCCTGCCGCATTCTCAAGTTCAGTTCACAGCTGCATTAGGCTTGTGGCGCCCAGGACGCTTGTGACATGCACAGAGCGGAGAGAGGCACGTCGCCACGTGGCCCCGGTCCCTGTGGAGACTTCTCAGGAGCGCACGCGGGGAGCCCTGTGCAGAGAGGGAAAGAGCCACACGCGGCCGCGGAGCTCCGGAGAAGGCCTGCAGATAGAGACGACCTGCTTTCCCTCTTTCATAATTAGCCCCTGTGAACGTGTACTGCTGCTGCTGCTGCTAAGTCGCTCAGTCGTGTCCGACCCTCAGCGACCCCATGGACTGCAGCCCACCAGGCTCCTCCGTCCGTGGGATTTTCCAGGCAAGAGGATTGGAGTGGGGTGCCCCTGTGAACATGTCAGGAGTGGTTTTTATTTCGCGTGGGAAAAAAACCAACAAAACTATGCTGTTCATGGGACGGTTCATTTATTTGTGAGGCAGGCACCAGTTGGGTTGGAGGCGGCCTGGGGATGCTGCTGGCGACTGAAGCCAGAGATGAGGAGGTCACACCCTGCAGGCTGCGGTGGCAGGTGGAGAGGACCCAGGCCCGGGAGACACAGGAGCGGGTATGGGTGTGGCTTTATTTGAGGGGAGCTGGTGCAGTCACAGGCCCAGGTGTGGGGGCCGCTGAGAGCTGCCCAGGGCCCTGGGGGGCAGGGGATCGTCCCCCACCGCTGGGGGTCCCTGTCTGGGAACTGCTCCCCCTGGACAGAGCGGCCTCGGCCGGGTTCAGCCCTGCCTGCTGGCAGCCTCCTGCCTCGGTCCACTGCTGCGGCTCTAACAGCAAGGTCTCAGACGGGGGCGGGCACCACCCGGGCTTAAATTCGCACACCTCCAGAGGCTGGAAGTCTGACGTAGGGGTGACAGCGTGGCGGGGGCCTGAGCTCGGAGGTCAGGGGGACCGTGTGTTGGGTTTCTGCTGCGAGCCCCCCTGCAGCCCCAGGTGCCACACTTCTGACTTCGCACTGTGCCTGCACGTTGCAGAAAGACGGCGGGGGCTCTGGGGTCCCCTTTACAAAAGCCCTACCTCAGGGCATGGAACTCCACCTCCCCAACCTACTTGTCTCCCCAAGGACCGACTCTCTAATTCCACCACCTGGAGGTGAGGATCTCAACGAGTAAACTCTGAGAAGAAAGGAGTGTTCAGTGTACACACCTCTGTCCAACGGCTGGTCAAGGCAGGCATGCACACTTCACCCCTGTTGCTCACGTCCTAAGCATCACCCTGCCCCATCCCGACCATCACTGAGCCCCATCCCGACCATCACCCAGGCCCCTCCTGACCATCACCCAGTCCCGTCCTGACCATCACCCAACCCCATCCTGACCATCACCCAGTCCCTTCCTGACCATCACCTAATCCCCTCCTGACCGTCACCGAGCCCCACCCTGGCCATCACTCAGCCTCGTCCTGACCGTCACTGAGCCCCCTCCTGACCATCACCGAGCCCCGTCCCGGCTCCAAGGCCCTGGTAAGCTCAGTGCACTTGCCGCCCAGCTCTGCCTCCCTAGACAGCGTCCTGCCCCTTGCCCCCTGCAGGCGCTGCTCCTTCCCCTTGTCCCCAGCGGGCTTCCTCTGTGCAATATGTGTCTCGAGTCTGCTTCCTTGGGAACCTGAGCTATAGGTGTTCTGGTCAGGGGCAGCCTGGGAAAGCGGCGGGTCAGCTCGCTGTGAGGGCAGAGACTCAGGGCGACTGGGCCACGGACAGCGTCCGGCATTGGCAGGGCTGCTGCTGCTGCTGTGACTTCCTGCACAGGCGACCTGGGCTGGGGGGAGCGGGAGGGTGGGAGACCGATTCACAGCCTTAGCGGCTTTCCAGGCTCCAGGAGCAGTAATCACAAAAGAGTCCAGTGTCCTTGCTGGAGGGAACTGATGCATTAGAGCAGAGGTTCTCAGCAGGACTGATTTTGGCTCCTCAGGGATATCTGGTGATATAAGACTCATCACAACCAAGAGGGGACAGTTGCTACTGACTGACATCAAGGGGCAAAGTCCAAAGATGCTGCTGAACACCATGCAGTACACAGGATAGCCCCCAAAACAAAGAACCATCAGGACAAAGGTCAACAGGACCAAAGCCGAGAAACCCTGCATTAAAGACAGTGAGAGGCAGGGAACTTCCCTGGAGGACCAGTGGTTAAGACTCTGAGCTTCTAATGCAGGGGCCACCGGTTCAATCCCTGGTTGGGGAGCTAAGATCTTGTGTGTCCCACAGTGAAGCCAAAATTCTTTTTAAATAAATAAATTAAAACATTTTAAAGATAGTGAAAAGCTAAGAATGATTAAGTTAAGGCAAGTGTGAAAGTCAGAGGCCTATGTTGCTGAAGCTGAAGTTCCAATACTTTGGCTACCTGACGCGAAGAGTTGACTCATTGGAAGAGACTCTGATGCTGGGAAAGATTGAGGGTGGGAGGAGAAGGGGACGACAGAGGATGAGATGGTTGGATGGCATCATCGACTCAGTGGACATGAGTTTCAGCAAGCTCCAGGAGTTGGTGATGGAGAGAAGTCTGGTGGGGTTGCAAAGAGGTCAGACATGACTGAGTGACTGAACAGCAACAATGTGTTATTTACCAAATTTTTGTGTGCCCAAATTCCTGTGCTGAAGCCCTGACACCAATGAGCTGTGATTAGGAGGTGGGGACTTTGAGAGCTGATTAGATGAGGTCGTAAGCCCCCACTGTGGGATTAGCGCCCTTGTAACAAGAGGAACTAAAAAGCCTCTTGATGAAAGTGAAAGAGGAGAGTGAAAAAGTTGGCTTAAAGCTCAACATTCAGAAAACGAAGATCATGGCATCTGGTCCCATCACTTCATGGGAAATAGATGGGGAGACAGTGCAAACAGTGTCAGACTTTATTTTGGGGGCTCCAAAATCACTGCAGATGGTGACTGCAGCCATGAAATTAAAAGACACTTATTCCTTGGGTTTCCCTGGTGGCTCAGAGTGTAAAGCGTCTGCCTGCAATGTGGGAGACCTGGTTTCGATCTCTGGGTCAGGAAGATCCCCTGGAGAAGGAAATGACAACCCACTCAAGTGTTCTTGCCTGGAGAATCCCATGACGGAGGAGCCTGGTGGGCTACCGTCCATGGGGTCGCAAAGAGTCAGACACGACTGAGCGACTTCACTTTCATTTTCACTTTACTCCTTGGAAGGAAAGTTATGCCCAACCTAGATAGCATATTGAAAAGCAGAGACATTACTTTGCCGACTAAGGTCTGTCTAGTCAAGGCTATGGTTTTTCCTGTGGTCATGTATGCATGTGAGAGTTGGACTGTGAAGAAGGCAGAGCGCTGAAGAATTGATGCTTTTGAATTGGTGTTGGATTAGACTCTTGAGAGTCCCCTGGACTGCAAGGAGATCCAACCAGTCCATTCTGAAGGAGATCAGCCCTGGGATTTCTTTGGAAGGAATGATGCTAAAGCTGAAACTCTAGTACTTTGGACACCTCATGCGAAGAGTTGACTCATTGGAAAAGACGCAGGAGGAGAAGGGGATGACCGAGGATGAGATGGCTGGATGGCATCACTGACTCGATGGACGTGAATCTGAGTGAACTCCGGGAGTCGGTGATGGACAGGGACGCCTGGTGTGCTGCAATTCATGGGGTCGCAAAGAGTTGGACACGATTGAGTGACTGAACTGAACTGAACTGAACAAAACAAGAGGAAGCAGAGAAGGCAGTGGCACCCCACTCCAGTACTCTTGCCTGGAAAATCCCGTGGGCAGAGGAGCCTGGTGGGCTTCGGTCCGTCACACAGAGCTGGACTCGACTGAAGTGACTCAGCAGCAGCAGCAGCAGCAGAAGGAAGTGGCGCTGGGGCTCCTCCTGCCGAGTGTGGACACAGAGATGGGGGCCGCCTGCAAGCCAGGACGAGGGTCCCCCAGGAGCTGAATCTGCCACAGCTTGACCTTGGTCTTCCAGCCTTCAGCACTATGAGAAGTCAGTCCAGTCTACGGTGTTAGAGCAGTCTGAGCTGACCAAGAAGACCTCCTTGGCAAAACATAGAGAGACTACCCTCTTCTCTAGCTGGAGGGCAGAAGAAGCTGAGAATGGAGATGAGCACTTGGGGGTTAGGATAGCAGATCCCAGAGGAAATGGGATTCCCACCTCCAAGAAAACCTACTGAACTGCCCCCAGTCCTGATTTCAAAGCAGCCGGGCCTTAAAATACATTTCTTGGTGGAGAAATATGGTTAGTGGAGGTTAGTGGAGCTATTTACAAGATGAACAGGGAAAGCAATGAAGGAGCCATGAAAACCTTATTCATTTATCCTTTCGGCAAAATACCGTTTTGTCCCTTTAACGACTCTGGAAAACGTTCCCACAATATGAAAACATGGTTGTAACAGTATTGAAATATGGTAAATGCTATAAATGCCGTATCAAATGTAAAAAGTTATACAATGTAGAGAAAATGATTTAAAGTATGTAAGATGTTTTCTTAAGAAATGAAAAAATATATAAAATACTGTTTTTTTATATTGTTAGAATGTTGGAACTGTGCCTTGTGACCCAATAAAATGCCATTTCTGAAATATTTTTCTTATTGACTGTAAATCAGTAAGAGTACTACCCCTTAGGGCTTCCTGGGTGACTTAGTGGGTAAAGAACCTGCTTGCAATGCAGGAGACATAAGGGAAGCAAGTTCAATCCCTGAGTCGGGAAGATCCCCTGGAGGAGGGCATGGCAACACGCTCCACTGTTCTTGCCTGGAGAATCCCACGGACAGAGGAGCCTGGAGGGGTACGGTCCACAGGGTCACAAAGAGTCGGACACGACTGAAGTGATTTAGCACGCACACACACTACCCCATTGCCATAAATATAATTTGGATAGCCATATGCCCTGCACAAAGGCTCCGGGCTTTGGGGGAGGGCTAGCATCCAGCCCAGAGAGGGTCTCCAATTCGCTCTCCTCATCTGCAGCAGGATGGATTTTCTAGCTGGCAGACAGGCTCAGCTATGCTGAGAAAGAACCTATAGAAAGTTTCAGGATGTGCCCGCCAAGAGGACAGCTCTAGACTTACTTGCTTTGCAAAGGGGTCCCACAGACACGTGATTAGACCCCTACGCGGGGAGGGCCTGACCGATCGGACCGGAGTCACCGTCTTCCCTTCTGTGAACCGGGATGCATTCGTGCATCAGGAGCCGGCAAGGGCTCCACCTCTCCTCCTAGCCCAGCTTTCTAGCAAAGATCCTGCTCTCCTGCTCTGCTTTTCAGGCATCTGCAAGCAAGCGCCAGGGTGAAACGTGGAAGGCAGGTGCCAGAAAGCCGCTGACACGACCCTCCCGGGTGCCGTGACCCACGCGAGCAGGGCGGGGGAGAGGAAGTGAGACAGCACAGGTGCCCTGGGGCTGGGACTGCATCCGTCCGCTGCCTGGAGGGAGGAGGTCGCCACGGAGCAGAGTTACACTCCGGAATGCTGGCCACGCTCCGGTCGCCCTTGGGGACACGGCCGGATGTCAGAGGAGCAGGACCCGGAGGACTGCTGAGGGCAGAGAAGTAAGGCGCGTGGCCCCTGACAGGTGCTCCCGACAGGTGAGCTTTTGCCCCATCCGCTTTCCTGAGAAACACGGGTGGGCTAGTGAGGGTGGGTGTGGATGGCCGCAGGGGCCTCTCGTGGCCCTGGGAGGTGATCTGGGGGGAAGAGGGGGTGAGGGTGCGGAGGGGAGGTTTTACTTTCACCCCCAGGACCAGGGAAAAGCTGCTGCCTGTGGGGAGGGCGGGATGGCAGCTGGGCTGGCCGAGAGCCGGGCTCTGCACACGGCGTAAGGCGCATCCTTTCCCTGCCCGGCCTCGGGGCTCCCCTCCAGTCCTGAGGGGTCCACAGATGGCACCATGGGGGCCCTCTTGGCCCAGGTCTTCACCTTCTGGTTGCTTCTCCATCACTGTCCGGCGGTTGCTCCTTAAGGATACGACCCAGGGGTGCTGAGCCCCTGAATTAAGCAGGGAGATCTTGGAACTGGGAGGGTTTCCCTCAGACTTGGAGAGGAACAGGAGGCCCCCAAAGCCCTTCTCCAGGTTGGTGGTGCTTCAGAGGCTCCTGTCCTGGAAGAGATGGGAAAGGGGCTCGGCCAGGACCCCCTTGGAGCCCAGCAGAGTCCCGTGGACTGCATGAAGCCCTCCCTTGAGTCAGTTCCAATTTGGGAATTCTGAGTCCAGTGACCCAGTTGCTTTCAATGGATTTTTCTATTTTTGCCACTGCCTCTGCAGCTGATCTCCAGCAGCATATTGGGCACCTACTGCCATGGGGAGTCCATCTTTGAGTGTCCTATATTTTTGCCTCTTCATCCTGTTCATGGGGCCCTCAAGGCAAGAATACTGAAGTGGTTTGTCATTCCCCTCTCCAGGGGACCACGTTTTGTCAGAACTCTCCATCATGACCTGTCCACCTTGGGAGGCCCTACATTGCATGGCTCATAGCTTCACTGAGTTAGACAAGCTGTGGGCCATGTGATCAGATTGATTAGTTTTCTGTGATCGTGGTTTTCATTCTGTCTGCCCTCTGAACTAACTCATTTGAAAAGACCCTGATGCTGGGAAAGATTGAAGGCAGGAGGAGAAGGGAATGATGGAGGGTGAGATTGTTGGATGGCATCACCTACTCAATGGGCATGAGTTTGAGTAGACTCCGGGAGTTGGTGATGGACAGGGAGGCCTGGCGTGCTGCAGTCCATGGGGTCACAAAGAGTCGGACACGACTGAGTGACTGAACTGAACTGAACCTGCTGCTGAGGACAGATTCGAGCATTTTCCACTCTTTTTACAGCTCTTGCTACCTAGATGGAGATGCAAATATTATATACTGGCGCGGGCTGTTCAAAATCAGGGCACCAGAGAGATCAAAAAGGGAAAGAAACAACATCTTTCTGAGGTGTGTTGTCTTTCCTCTGCCAGCCAACGACACTTAATGTCACTGAGGTGGGCATGTGGGCGTGTTTACTACAAATTGGCATTCTGGGGACTTTCTTATTTCAGTGATCTTTGAAAACTAACCCACTTCTTGGGCTGAAGTGTCAGCTGTAGAGGTTCTGTACACAGGACACACACACACACACACACACACACACGGAAGATTTTCTTTCGTGACAGCAACTTTGAATATGCACTAAAGTTGATTTAAAGAGTATTCTGAAGACTTGTTAGTAAACTTTAGCATAGACTGAGGGGATGGGACACTGAGATATTATCTGATGGATTTAGCCAGAATGGAGAATGAGTTGAGATAATTTTTCAGTCGGTTGGATGGATACAAAACGTGACCTCACGGCTCGTCTCCTTTCAGCAGATGGAGACCAATGCCCAGATCAGAGCATCCAGGACCAGAGGGAACGCTACATCCCCTCAGCCTCCCGGGGACCTGCTGGAGTCAGAAGCCATCTAGAATTAAATGACAGAGGAGACAAAACCAGATTGGAAGTACCCGATGTAGCATTCGTCTGTCATTCCCATCCTCAATACCTAGCGTGATATCTGACGTCCAGTACCTGCTGGAAATACGCTTCTCCAGTGAGTGGACACAGAAGTGAGCACATTTCTCTGTTTTCTTCTCTTTTTCTTCTTTCTCAGTCCTGTTGGTCTGTTATGCTCTGTGCTCAGTGGCACAGTTGTGTCTGACTCTGAGACCCTTTGGACTGTAGCCTTCCAGGCCCCTCTGTCCATGGAATTTCTCAGGCAAGAATACTGGGGTGGGTTGATGTTTCCTCCTCCAGGGGGTCTTCCCTGCCCAGGGATCGAACCCGAGTCCCCTACATCTCCTGCATTGCAGGGAGCTTCTTTACCCGCTGAGCCCCCTGGGAAGCCTCGTTTGTCTGTTATGACTGCACGGAGGCAACCCCCTGCGTGGCGTTCTTTTCTCACTGGACCACCTTGTCCCTCGGGGCCTGGCCAGAGAGACCTGCTGTGGTCGTAAACCTCTTCCTCTGGGCTTCTCCTGACACTACATGTGCTTGCTAGTGGACATTCCAGAGTCTCGGTGAGAAGCTGAGGGTGGGGCAACACGAGGGGGCAGGTGATGGAAAGGGCCCCCTGGGGACCAGATCCTGGGAGATTTACTCTCCTGAATTCTGGGAAAGGATGGGCTAGATGAGCAGATGGTTCCCACAGTGTAGGGGTCCAAGAGATTGTTCCGAAGTAAGCCTGGCCCTCAGCTCCAGAGCCTCCACCACTGACTAGTAACTAGAGGGGCCATGTTAGTTCTCTGGGGCTGCTGCGAATAAGTGTCACAAACCAGGCAGCTTAATAGACATTTGTTCTCTTGGAGCCCCGGAGGCCAGGATGTTGAGCTCAGGGTTCTGGGCAGGGCTGGTCCCTCCCAAGGCTGCGAGGGAAGCTCTGATCCCCCGGCTCCTCTCTCCCAGCTCATGATGGTTTCCTGGTCATTCTTGCTCGTCCTGAGCGTGGACACGCATCCCTCCCAGCAATGCCTCCATCCATGTGGCTTCTCTGTGGCCAGACTTCCAGGCCCCATAAAGCCACCAGCCTTACTGGATCAGAGTTCACCCTAATGGCGTTATCTCACTTTGATTATCTCTGTAAAGATGATTTTCAAATATCATCTTCAGAGGTTTTAGAGCGTAAGGTTTCAACCTGCTTTTGAGGGGCTAGGGAGCTGGGCAGAGGGTGAGACTGCTCAACCCGTGACAGCCTCCAGGGAAAACTTTGCTCGGCCAGCTCACGACCTGCCCCAGGGACATGTTCCACGTCCCTCGTTTATCATGACCTACCTGCCAAGGACCCTGAGAGAGCTGGCTGTTCAATCGAGGAGTGCTTCAAAGCAGCTTTAAAATTAAATATTTATCTTGATCTTTTATAACCCTACTTACACAAGGGGCAATTACTGTGATGCTAATTAGTTTTACCAGCATATAGTTCTTGGCAATAAAAGGCCTTGGTGCATAATTAGTTTGCAAGAAAAAACAACCCTGGCAAATATTAAATATTTAAGAACTCAAAATAACTACACGTTGTACTTGACCATAGGCTGGACGGTCCTGGCTCCAGAATGCGCTGATGGTTTAAAGTGTTCATAAAGCAAGCGCGTGTGCACCCCTTTAGATCTCACCTGGAAGCAGCCCAGCCTGCAGGCAACCCCCTCTTTCCAGCAACTCCCCTTCCAGCCCCACGCTCCCAGCCTGTCCATAGGCGAGATGGAATGAAGGACGGCGCCATTTCAGCCGGATGGCAGGTGTGAGTGCCGTGTGGACAAGCCTTATCATGACCTTCAGTTTCACCCGGGGGCTCTTGAGATTAAGGCCGCGTGTTCTGCCAGAAGCTCAGTTTCTTAGAAATCATCTTTCCAAAAGCACTGGCTGCGCTTAAACGGCGACACAAATGGGACCATTATGCCGTTATTATTGTCCTCATCATTTCCAGGACTTCTTTCAGCACCGCTGCAGTGACAATCTTGGGTCCCCGTGCCCTGGACCTGTACAGGCAGGCCACGGGGCAGGGAGCGTTCCCCTCACGTCCTCTGCTCCTGGAACTGTTGGTCTCTGTGACCCCACCCCGAGCGTGGCCAGACTCCCACCCCTCACTGAGGAGGATGCCCAGCAGAAGGGCTAAGTGAGGTCAGCTGGTAAAGGACGTGACCTTCCTGCCCTCCCTCCTCTCCTCTGTGCCTCCTCAGTCGCTGACTCTGATGAAGCTAGCAAGGCCCATGGACAGGTGCTGAGGGCAGTCTCAGGGCCACAGCCAGAGAGGGAGCCTCAGGCGTGAGTTCATCCCATGACTGAGCAGGCAGCTCAGTTCCGCTCAGTCGCTCAGCCATGTCCGACGCTTTGCGACCCCATGGACTGCAGCACGCCAGCCTTCCTGTCCATCACCAACTCCCAGAGCTTGCTCAGACTCACGTCCATCGAGTCGGTGATGCCATCCAGCCATCTCCTCCTCTGTCGTCCCTTTCTCCTCCTGCCTTTCAGTCTTTTCCGGCATCAGGGGCTTTTGAAATGAGTTAGTTCTTTTCATCAGGTGGCCAAAGTATTGGAGTTTCAGCATCATCCTTCCAATGAATACTCAGGACCGAACTCTTTTAGGATGGACTGGTTGGATCTCCTTGAAGTCCAAGGGACTCTCAAGAGTCTTCTCCAACACCACACTTCAAGAGCATCAATTCTTCAGTGCTCAGCTTTCTTTATAGGAGACCCTCTTAATAGGGCTTACAGTGATCAGAGACCTGGGTGTATTTCCTTGGTGTTTCAGTGGTAAAGAACCTTCTTGCAATGCAGGATTTGCAGAAGATATGGGTTTGATCCTTGGGTCGGGAAGATCCTCTGGAGAAGGAAATGGCAACTCACACAAGTATTCTTGCCTGGGAAATTCCATGGACAGAGGAGCCTTGGAGGGCTACTGTCCAAAGGGTATCAGAGAGTGGGACACAACTGAGTGACTGAGCGTGCACTCATAGACCTGGGGGACATCTCGACTGCAACCTGGGTGGTGTCCAGGCTCCTGATCCATGGGAATAGTTTACATCTGTGAGGAACTGACTTGTGTCCCTGTAAAATCTACATGTTGAAGCTGTAAGGCTCATCACGGAGCTGCCAAGACTTGCACTCAAGTCTGCGGGGTGAGAAGAGATGGTTGGAGGAAACCAGCTTCTAACAAGTCAGACAAAGAAAAAAACTGAAGAGAGCCACTGAGAAGGGGTCATGTGTGAGAAGAGGAAAATCAGTAGTGTCCCAGGGGTTTTCTAGGTTGGAATAGCATTCGATGCCAAACACAGCAGAGACATTGGGTACATCCTGGGCTCTTGGGAAATCCACAGTGACAAGTTTCAGAGTTTTAAGAACAGAAGCAAGATCCCTGTTCACTGAGTGATAGGTGAGCAACTTGATTGTAAAGTGAAAGGGAAATAGGGCGATGGGTGGCCTGATCACCCCGTGGTGAATTCTGGTGTGCAGACCCTTCCCTACGGGATTCTTCCTGATCTGATGCTGGAAGTGCCTTAGTTGAGTCGGGTTTTGGATGTCCACATGCTGCTCTCCTTGAACGTTTTCTTCCTTTTTCCTCCATCTAGAGGATCAGTGTGGACACACCGTCAGATGCTGACCGCAGGCAGCATGTGAGGGAAGTGCTGAGGTCCACATGGGACCATAGAGATCAGACTCGTGTATTTACACAGAGAGAGGGTGTCTCAGAGCCCAAGCGCCCCCAGCCAGGTCTTCCAGCCACCCCACCCCGCCAAGTCCGTGAGTGCGGGGCAGTGTGATTCTTGAGCCAGAGAAAGTTTGGATTGGAAAAGACGGAGCTCAGAGTTGCTTGAGATTTCCATCTTTGTAAGATTCTGAGAGTTCAGTTGTTCACTTCTAAGTCTACCGTAGAATGCAGCATGGCAGGACTGAACCGCAGCCTCGACATAGCACGGCCCGGGGTAGAGGCAGCGGGGGCCGTGGAGGGGGCCCTGGGGTGCGGCCAGCAGCGTGTGATGCCCAGGCAGTAAGTAGCGGGAATTCCGAGACTCTCAGAACAATCACAGGGACCTGAGATTTGCTCTTTGTAAGTTGGGACCATATCAGCTGGCAAAACGCCCTGGAGGTGAAAAAGATCACGGGTGTGTCTCCTGATGGACCGACCTGCCATGACCCCAGTTAGCCATGCCCAGGCTGCCCAGGCGAAAGGAGGGTCTGGTCCTGCCCTATCACTCTCGCTGTTGTTTCTTGGCATTGTGCTTATTGTGAACCCACCCTTCTCTGCTCTCTCTCATTTCTGCATACTGTCTGTGGGCCAGCTGTGTCCCCAGAAAAGTGTTGTCTGAGTGATGCTGGGGCCTCTGTCCCACTGGACCTTCACTGGGTCCCGGCGTTGCTGCCGTCTCCCCTCTCCCAGGACAGCCCTGGACTGGTGGTTTGTGGTTGCTCAGCGTTTTCGAGTGTGCGGTTGTGCCTCTCAGTCCCCTCTCTCCCTGCTACCCCCGAATCTCCTTCCTGCTCTGTCTGGGGAAAGGCTGTCATGCTCTGGGTCGTCGTCATGCCATTCATTTGCTTGATTATTTTAGACAGGTATTCTGGGTTGAACTGTGCCCCTCATACAAAAAGGGAGTGCTAGTGGTAAAGAACCAACTGGCCAGTGCAGGTGAAGTCAGAGACAAGGGTTCAATCCCTGGGTCAGGAAGATGCCCTGGAGGAGGGCATGGGAACCCACTCCAGTGTTATTGCCTGGAGAATCCCATGGACAGAGGAGCCAGGCAGGCTGCTGTCCATGGGGTCGCAAAGAGACACGACTGAGCAACTAAAACTTTCACTTTCCCTCCTGGTGTTAACATTAATGGCTATCAAGTAGATCTTTCTTTAGTTTCCAAGTGAAAGTGTCAGACATCTATGTCATCAATGGGATTGATTAATCCTGCCCCCTTGGGCCTTGTGTCCAGCATGTATGGAATAAACAAGGATGCCAGCTTGGCCTTGTAACATCCACCCAACCTTACCACTTTGTGTGAAAGATTGATTCACACAAGCAGAAATAGGAGGCAGCATACAGGTAAGCTAAAAACTGAACAAGGATCAGGGACAAGGCCAAAAGAGAACCAGACTTCAGTTTAAGGGAGATCTTAGGACAACTGAGAAAGGTCAAGGCCGCACATCAGCACAGGACATCACAACTATTTCTTCTTCCGTGAATGTGTTTCTCTGTCCTGAAGAATTACGAGAGTCAGGTGTCAATTCTCATAGTTACTTTGCGTATGTACAGCTATCTAGATCATTTCAGTTGGATAAGCACCAGGTATCTGGGATATGAAGACATAAATAAATACCGTGCTGTCTGCACATTAAGTCATATTTTGCCCATGGGTCTGGCTATAGTTTTGTCTTAAGAGTAGCTCAGGTTAGATCTACAAATAAAGGGGGAAATTCTGACAGAGCTGAGTCATGTTCATTATGTAGAAAGCAAGAGCTGGAGCTCCTTCTGAAGGTCCACTGGAGTCTGGTGGCCGTGTGGGTAGTTTGAGTTGCAGTCCTTGATGAGACAGTCTATTATGAAAAGTGAACTAAGAACTCGTGGCCTTTTCTAATGATGAAGCATTGCATAAAGTAGAAACCTAAGAAGGGGCAGAAAGTAATTGAATTTCTCCTTTTAGTTCTCTGGACACCATGGTGTTACACGTTGTGACACCATTCCCCATTTATCTACCTCTGAGCAGACAGAAGCTCTGGATATACCTATATACAGTAGTGATACAGATATATTAACCACTGATCCATGGCCAGCTAGTGAGCGGGCCATATTTCACAGGTCTAATGTAATCAGAAGCTACAAAATTTAATCAAGGTCTACAATATTTCATGCTTGTGAGGCCATTACTTTGAAATACTGTTGCTTTTTTTTTTTTAAGCACCAAGAAAAGACCAGTACTTACACTGGATTTTAAAACCAATACTATTGAAATATTCAAAAGAACGTAGATGAACCATGTAACACTAAGTTCAGATGATTGGAAATCTTAATCTGAAGACATTCTCCAAGTAGGAGATGAAGAGCAAAGTTGTCAGTTGTTTTTATTTTCACTGCTTCCTCAAGTAGAAAATGACTGGCAGGTGGCCAAGGTATTGTGCGCGGTCAGAAAAGAGAGAAATATTTCTATTATAATTATTGCCTTAAATGTTTTAGGGAACAGATAGCAGTTCAATTTTATAACAATTATAAGTAAGCCTGTCAAACCTTTCTGGACAAAAAAGTATTGCCTTAATGTAATTTTTATGAATTGTTTTTAAAGCCGGAATATCATGGAGTGCTGCTAGACTAAGTGCAACATACTGACGCGGGACACCATTGCCAACATCCTGGGTCCTGTTCCTCCAGCACCAAAGCGTTCAGTTTAGGGCTTAGAGACCTCATCTTTACGAGGGAAGATTTATAAAGACCTTTCAGAAAGTCACGAGAGTTCTTTGCAAGTTAGCAACAGATAATTCCCATAGTAAAGAGAAAACATAAATTGGAAAGATGCATGTACCCTGACGGTCAGAGCAGCTCCGTTTACAGTCGCCCAGAAGTGGGAGCAGCCTCAATGCCCATTGACTGATAAATGGATAAAGGCAGTGCAGATAGATACACAGTGGAATATTACGCAGCCATAAAAAAGAATGAAATAAGGCCTTTTGATGCCACATGGACGGAACTTCAGGTTACCATACTAAGGGAAGTAAGTCAGAAAAAGAAAGACAAATATGAAATCATTTAAATGTGGAATTAAAATATGATACAAATAAACTTATTTATAAAGCAGAAACATACTCATAGACACAGAGAACAGACTTGCGGTTGCCGAGAGGGAGGGACTGAGTGGGAGAGGGGTGGACTGGGAGTCTGGGATTACAGATGCAAATATTAGACAGGTTGAATAAGCAACGGGCTCCTACTGCCTAGCACAGGGAGCTATATTCAATATCCTGTGATAAACCATAATGGAAAAGAGTATGAAACAGTGTGGATATATGTATAGATATATATATATCTAGGGGCTTCCCTCATAGCTCAGTCGGTAAAGAATCTGCCTGCAGTGCTGGAGACCTGCTTTCTGTCCCTGGGTTGGGAAGAGCCCCTGGAGAAGGAAATGGCAACTCACTCCAGTGTCCTTGCCTGGAAAATCCCATAGGCAGAGGAGCCTGGTGGGCTGCAGTCCATGGAGTCGCAAAGAGTCAGGCAGGACTGAGCAGCTAATACACACACACACACACACACACACACACATAAAACTGAATCCCTTTGTTGTACATCAGACTATACAGCAAACAACAGCTAAGCTTCAGTTTTTAAAACAGAAGCACGTCAACACTCCATGGATGGATGATTTCTAAGGTTTCTTCCAGCCCTTACTGCTTTAGAATTCTGCTCCCTTCTTCAGGACATTTTAAAGAGCCCCGAGTTCTCCGTTCCCAACTTTTGGCTTTGCCCGTCTCTTCCCCAGACAACCCCTATCTACATCACTCACTGGGGGAGATTTATGTGGAAGTATTGTCAGAAAGACATACTTTTGTAGCAAGTGTCTTTCACAACACACCAACCCAAAGCATTAAAAAAACAAACAAACAAAAAAAACTTCGATAACTCTAAATCAGAAGCATGCGTCCCTCCTTCACAGCTCAGGACCGTCTTCAGAGAGTCCGGCACACTTTCCCGTTGTGGGTTCCTGCAAGAGCGAAGGAATACCTGTCTATAAATAGTGGCTGATCTTCATATCATGAATTTCCTGCTCCGAAAACTGAAATGCCTTGTAATTAACCAGCTGTAAGAACACATAAGACGGTACTAAATTTTCCTTAAGTACAGCCTATTTTGAAAACGGAAGCCAAAATCTATAATTAGGTTGGCATTAGTATTCGCTAGCTGCGTGTCTGGGAGGGGCACCAGGGCTGGGACCCTTGTGAAGGGCAGGCTGCCTGGGTGATGGAGCAGAAGACATTATCTGAGAGCGGGCGCCCCCTCTGCCCCCGTCTCCACGCCAGCACGGCCATCCTGTGGCCAGCCTGCCAATACGGTAGGATTCCACTTGGCAGGCTCAGCCAAGAGAAGCAGCCTTGCTCATCTTTGGAGCAGACGCCTGCCCACGTAAATGAAAGCAAGGGCTAATCAGATCACTGGCTTCCAAGATGACTGGCACAGGAAAACAGGCCATTGTGCCCATTTACATGAATAAGCATTTCATTCTTTTTCACGGAGGCTGCTCATGGGACAAGGGTCAGGCTTTTCCAGAACGAACTCCAAGAGAACCCTTCAGACAAGGAAGGAAAGGCACGTGCTTTGACCTCTGGTCTGTCTGTAATTGCGATTAAAAGTCACTGTGATTTTGTGACAAATACATTGTGTCTATGTCATGCTTAAAAAAAAAAAAAAAAAAACTCTTGCTATGTGGCTGCTGTCAGACCAATGTGAACACTTGGACAAGAAGAAAATAAACGTTTTCTGCTCACAGGTGGCTTCAAGTTTACAGCATATTCTTAAGCAAAATGATATTGGCAGTTGCTAGGGTGCTGTCTGATAATTAAGCTCTTCTGACCAATAAAAGGGAAAGCGTGTCGGACTTGGTAGCTGGAGAAACAAATCCTAATTACTATTAATGAGATTCATTATAATATGGAGTCTCCCAGCAGTGAATTTTAAATGTCCCTTGTCAGTTTTTCTATCAACATGGCATAGCAGAAAGCATCTGCTCAGGAGTGCCCATGGAATTGCATGCTTATTAGCTGATATGGTTAATCTATTTATTTGGGGACTCGTCATGTTGGTAGACAAGGGATCAATTCCTCCCTCAAATCAATTTTTCCACATAAAGCTGAAAGCTGGGGTGTATGTGTGGCATGTTTTAAAAATCATATATTAAAAATAATTGAAAGGAATTAAACTCTAATGGCTTTTTTTCTTCTTTCTTTTCTATTTTTTCCTGTTTGGACTAACATAAATGACCCTCGTTGCTTCTTGTTACCAGAGGGAGGGAAGCCCTATGCTAGTATATTTCAGAAAAATCAAGTATTTTTGTGAACAATACAATTCTAACTCTTTATTGGAGGGTGAATATTCGAAAAGTGATGCCTACTAAAATTGAAACGTGACCCAACTAGGTAATTTTAAATTCTCAGTAGCCACCTATCCAAAAATAAGAAGAAACATGTGAAATTGGCTTCAATGATGCTTTATTTAAGCCAACAGATCTAAAAGAGCTCTGTCAACACGGAATCAACATATACATGGCGACTGACCATTCTGCTTTCTCTTCTCGTATTTGGCACTTACAGACCTTCATCACCCTCCTTTCAAGGTCTCCACAGACTGGCGTGTTAGTGACATCACCTTGTATAACCCTGGTCCTGAGGAAATACTTCCTCTGATTCTTATTTGAGAAACTGGAAGGCAACGCTTTAAAAAAGAGAGACAACATTTAAAAAAGAGAGACTCCATTTCATTGAAGACGTTCAGTGAAACATTTTTTAGATAAAATCTTAGTGATTATGCAAGTGACGCATCTTGCAGCTGTTAAGCCTCGCCCTTCTAACATCTGAGTGATGTGTTGTTGCTAAAATGCAGACTTTTTCTTTTAAAGGTTAAGACTTAATTAAATATATTCGGGATGAATTCAGCAGCCAAAATTGCTTCAGATCTTCAGACTATCTAGCCAAGCTTCAGTGGATGTAAAACAATTTAAAATTTCCACGTGTAGAGACAAATAACTTTTCCCTATGTATATTGCATATGGAAATTAAGCAACTTAACACAATAACGTAGCTATTTATAGTACTTTTAATTAGTCAAACATATCTGAAAATATGTTCATAAAAATAATTTTTAAATATATTAATTTCATTCTCCATCTAAATCCTATTAATTTTTTAGTGTTATTTGAGAAGACGACCCAGAAACATTGCCTGCTCCAGTTTTCCTGACAATTTCAGTGCATCTAGTTCTAACCGGTGACAGCCAACCACTTATGCTCCAAAGGAGGCATTTTTTGGAAGACAGGGTAGGGGTGGGGGGTTGTTTTTCTGTTTTTTTAATTTTTGTTTTATCCTGGAGTGTGGTTAACAATGTTGGGCTAGCTTCAGGTACACAGCAAAGTGATTCAGTTATACATATACGTGCATCCATTCTTTTTCAAAATTTTTTCCCACTTAGGTAATTACAGAGCAGTGAGCAGAGTTCCCAGTGCTATACAGGGAGTCCTTAACGGTTATCTATTTGATGTACAATAGTGTGTACACATCAATCCCCAACTCCCAATCTATCCCTGCCCACCACCCTTCCCCCCGGTTACCATATGTTCATTCGCTAAGTCTGTGCCTCTGTATCTGTTTTGGAAATAAGTTCACTTGTATCTTTTCTAAAGATTCCAAATAAATGTGATACCATGCGATATCTGAGGCTTCCCTGGTGGCGCAGCATCGCAGAATCTGCCCACGGTGCAGGGAATGCAGGAGACCCGGGTTTGATCCCTGGGTCGGTAAGATCCCCTGGAGGAGGAAATGGCAACCCACTGCAGTACTCCTGCCTGGAGAATCCCATGGATGGAGGAGCCTGGCGAGCTACAGTCCATGGGAGCACAAAGAGTTGGACACAACTTAGCAACTAAACAATAACAACAACTCCAACTCTTATTGAGACCACTTTGTGCTCCACCAGATTCTCTGATCATGACCCAGTAGTAACTGTGAAGAAACCAGTATTGATTTTTAGCTATGTGAAGTACATTTTAAAATTTTGCCGTAACTGCTCCTTTGTGGGCCTTTAAACATCCTCTGAGTATGATGTTAAACATACTTCATCGTTAGATATGGCTTAACTACCCAGATTTGGCAGTATGTGTATGGGAACTCTTGCTGGTAAATGTCTGTAGAAAACCAAGAATCATGTGCTTAGCATTTAAACAATGTCGACACGTTTACCATCATTATTATTTGTTTCTGCAGAGAGCCCTGTGAACTACAGAGGATGTAAAACAGTAAGTTTGGCTGTGTTCAGGTCCCAGTGGCAGGACTGGGGCAGAATTCAGACCATAGCCCACAAGAAAGCTGTTCCCACTCTGGATGACTCACATACCCACTCAGGGCTTCAGGTGTATTTGTAAATATTAATATATATTTACTAATGCTTTGATTATCCTCATATTCTGAATACTCATTGGAAGGACTGATGCTGAAGCTGAAGCTCCAATACTTTGGCCACCTAATGCAAAGAACTGACTCACTGGAAAAGACTCTCATACTGGAAAAGACTGAAGGCAGGAGGAGAAGGGGACAAAGGAAGATGAGATGGTTGGATGGCATCACCGACTCGATGGACATGAATCTGAGCAAGCTTTGGGGGATGGTGAAGGACAGAGGAGCCTGGGTACAGTCTATGGGGTCACAAAGAGTTGGACATGACTTAGCAACCGAACAGCAACAACATTGTCATTTTCAAGGTTGGAACTGAATCACCAGAGGAGAAAGGACTCGCCACAGGACCAACAGCCACAGGACCCTCGTAGGAATGCTCACAGGAAGTGTTATCAAGACCAGTAGGGGCCCTTGGCTCCGGTTCAGGGTTAACAGATGATAGAAGGCAAATCCCCCCTCTCCAATGGTTTTTTCCAACCTTCTCTGTTAGTAGGATCGACCTTTCCGGTGAAGCTGGGGAAGGAACAGGAGTTGCATCCCAGACAGCTAAGGGGAGGGTAGCGGAGTGCTGGCCCTGTGCCAAGGATGGAGTCTCCAGTCCAGGGGACTTTTACTCCAAAGTGTGCAGAACGTAAATATGTGATTTTGCTGCTGCGGTTTTTGTCTAGTTGTTCAGTCATGTCCGACTCTTTTGTGACCCCATGGATTGTAGCCCACCAGGCTCCTCTGTCTTTGTGATTTCCCAGGCAAGAATACTGGAGTGGGTTCCTATTTCCTTCTCCAGGGGATCTTCCTGACCCAGGGATTGAACCCAGGACTCCTGTATTACAGGCGTATTCTTTACTGCTGAGCCACCAGGGAAGCCCAGATGTGTGATTACAAAGCCCATTTCAGCTACATTTGAAGAGTCCCAGTGAAGATAAAAGGTCAAAGTCATGGGTACCGGAAGCTTCCAAAAGACAAGTTAAAGTGGCTCAGTCGTGTCTGAGTCTTCGAGACCCCCTGGGCTTCACAGTCCGTGGGATTCTCCAGGCCAGAACACTGGAGTGGGTAGCCTTTCCCTTCTCCAGGGGATCTTCCCAACTCAGGGATCGAACCCAGGACTCCTGTATTACAGGTGTATTCTTTACTGCTGAGCAACCAGGGAAGCCCAAATGTGTGACCACAAAGTCCATTTCAGCTACATTTGAAGAATCCCAATGAAGATGAAAGGTCAAAGTCATGGGTACCGGAAGTTTCCAATAGACTTAATGACACTTCCTGGGAAAACTGTAGAGTGAATTATTAGACCATAGATTTATAGGTCCTTTGGATAAATAAGGAATGATTTTTGAGGAGTCAGCGTGGGCTCGCTTCCGGCAAGTCGTGCCTCGTTTTCTTTCTGAAGCTCTCACTAGTCTGGCAGCTCCTGGGATGACAGGGACACGGTGTATCTGGCTCTCATCAAAGCAAGTGACAGAGCCTTTTTAATGCTCATGGAACAGCAGGATGCCATGATCTGACTGATAGTGAGATTGGATGAAATGTAAAGGAGTGAATAGCCGTTAAAAAAAAAAAAGGTGATTAATGTACTGATATCCACCTGAGAGGAAGTTATTAGCAGCAAGGCGAAGGGCCCTGATGTGATTAAGTTCAGTCAAACGCTTTTATCATTCACTTACTTGAAGGCATAGAAAACATGCTCCTCAAATGAGAAAGTGATCTAATGATCGGGAGGAAGAATCTACTACAGGAGATGAGTGTGTCAGATTCAAATAACCCAGACATGCTAGCGTGAAGCTGAAACAAAGTGTCAGGCCCTTCTCCCTTAGAAATCCTTCTGAGCAAGGGATACGCCCATCAGCTCTAGGTTGCTGAGGATTTCTGCTTTTTTCATGGTGAAGGGAGGCTGGCACTTCTCTTGTAAGAAATAACTCCACAACAAGGGGCAAAAGAGAAATAAGTAAATTTCACTATTGATGAAAAGGAAGGAAGGAGAAAAATAGGAGAACAGGCTGTCAAAAGCAACAGACACAAACTTAGAAGTCATGGAAGGTGACCTCTGTGGTTTCAGGTCCCAGAAAAGTCCAACAAAGTCCACAGGTTTGCAGAAAACAGCAACCCTGAGGAGCAGACCCAACCACACACCCACGAGGTCTGCAAGCTAGTCTCACCAGTTGAAGGAAACTTTACCCACCTGTCTTAATCCCAGAGTGAATCTGGCTCTGAGAAGTGGCTGAGCACACAAATGCACACTGGTGAGTTAGAGTTCATTATAAAACAGCAAACATGGTGCAATCACGCTGAGATTCTTTTTGGTAAAATTCAGTGCACGCTGCAATACACAGTGTTCTCAAAGGTGTCATGAGCCATTTGCTTTTCTACTTTACTGGGGAGAGCATGCCTGTGAATCACATTTAAAGAGGGCAGCTTGATCCTTTATCAAGATTTGAAGTGTACATAATCTTTGATTCAATAATTCCACTTTTGGAAAAAATCTACTGATATATATGCATGTTGGCAAGATAATATGAAAAAATATAATATATAAAGTAGTATTATTATAAGCCTATAAGATATAGAATAAATATCAATTAGTCCATGCTGATATAAAAAATGATTGAATAATCCTTCACTGTCGTGTGGATAAAAATAATTCTGCTAATATGTAAGTTAGCACAAACATACTTAATGTTGGAGTCAGAATGGAAGGCTGCAGCTCAGGACTGTGTCTTGCATGGGGGCCTTCCTCTCAAGGCCATTTTCAAGAATTTCATTATGGTATCTTTTCAAGCATCTCCCATATA
This sequence comes from Oryx dammah, assembly GCF_014754425.2. NCBI lineage: Eukaryota > Metazoa > Chordata > Mammalia > Artiodactyla > Bovidae > Oryx > Oryx dammah. Next base: position 82,635,209 of record NW_024070208.1, on the reverse strand, counting down.
ACAAGCCTAGCCAAATGGTATGTTATTGTTCATTTGCTAAGTTGTGTACAACTCCTTTGCAATCCCATGGATTGAAGCTCACCAGGCTCCTCTGTCCATGGGATTTCCCAGGCAAGAATACTAGAGTGGGTTGCCATGCCCTCCTCCAGGGGATCTTCCCGACCCAGGGATCAAACCTGTGTCTCCTGCATTGGCAGGCAGATTCTTCACTGCTGAGCCACCAGGGAAGCCCATTGGCTAACTGGTCTGAGTGTCTGCAAAATTAAACTATTTGAAGAAGGTGATGTGTTCATATGGAGACCCAGAACGTGAGTACAGGCTCACACATTGGCAATAGAATCACTGACACACTGACATCTTGAGGAATTATTCCGCATGTTTTCTTTATTTGTGGTGAATCACCGAGGTTTATACAAGTTAAAATACAGGAGAGAATGAATTGTATGGTTTGTTTCTTGTTTATTTTTCTTCTTCCCAGGGGCAACACAAGCCTATAGAGGATAAAAATTCCATGGACCAGAATGTGACTTTTTATGAATTGAATTCCAAGAATAGGATCACTACAACTGGAACTGGAAAAAAAAAAAAAAGGTCAAAGACTGCAATCAAGCAAGTCACTCACATCAATATCCGTGTCTGGGCTTTCAGCCCATGAGCTGGCTCATCGTCAAGGCCAACTTTGCATGACCCTAAATTCAACAGGTGTGTTAAAGCTATGAGCACCACGATGTGCTGTTTCCTGGGATGATTTGGTTACATAGTCCTCCTCTCTCCAAAAAGGCTGAAGCGTTTATACCCTCAAAGCTAAAAACCTAATCTTCCTCATCGCCTGGTAACATCCCCTGGCTTTTAAGAGTTGTCTTAGGAAATGCCACCAAGAGTGGCAGACAAGAAACCACAAGAGATGGCAACACCTCCCCAAAGGTGCCATTTTGGGTCTCTGTCATGCTGTTGACCTTGCATTTTCATGCGCACAGAAATAAAGTCCAGATGTGCTCTTCTTTTTGCAGGAGCTCCCCAGGATTTCAACTATGACTCTAAAACCGCAGGCTCAAAGTCCACATTTTACAGGGGTCTTTGTCTTGTCGTGGTGCGGAAACTGCCCCTTTAGAGTGCAGGCTTTGTTCCTTTCTTATTGCAGCAATGTTCAGCATGTTGCTGTGTCCCCCCACCCTCCCGGTCTTTAAGGTCCTCATCACTCTTCTCTGAACAGAGACTTGCCTGCAGACCTATTTGCTATTGACCAGGGCTTCCCTGGCAGCTCAGCTGGTAAAGAATCTGCCTGCAATGCAGGAGACCTGGGTTTGATCCCTGGATCACAAAGATCCCCTGGTGAAGGGAATGGCTACCCACTCCAGTATTCTGGCCTGGAGAATTCCATGGACTGCAGCCCACGGGGTCACAGAGTCAGACACTCCCTCCCTTCCCCTTTCAAGGATCTAAGTTTTTCCCAGAGGCTTAGACCTTGGGATTCAAGGCAGCGGTCCAGCTTGTGATTCTGTGATCCTGCCCTGATTACCTTTCAAATGCATTTGGGCTAAGTTTGTGTCCATCCTTTGCTGACAGATATATCCTGAATCTTTAGACTTAAACTCAGTTTCTCAGAAAAACCCAGCCATAATGTTGTATTAATGAAGCTTATTCATTAGGTTATGTAGGATTCTTTTCTTCCATCGACATGAATATTTAGTTCCCATTCACAGTGAATTACATGACATATTGATGCAAAAGGCTTCCCTGGTCGCTCAGATGGTGAAGCATCCGCCTGCCAATGCAGGAGATTCAGGTTCCACCCGGGGTCGAGAGGATCCCCTGGAGGAGAAATGGCTACCCACTCCAGCATTCTTGCTGGAGAATCTCATGGACAGAGGAGCCTGGCAGGCTAGAGTCCATGAGTTCCCAAAGAGTCAGACACGACTGAGCGACTAACATAACACATTGACGCTGAGACTGGACTGTGCAGAGAACATTTGTTAATAAGTACTGTCTTTTAAAAAAAGTCACAAATCAGAAAAAAATTACTTTGGAAAGAAAGAGGAAAAACCTTTTGCTAACTTGGGAAGAATAGGGCTTGAAAGAATGCCAAGCTGTGGTTCCCAAGTATAAGCTCAAGGACTGTGTTTCCCAGTAGGAGGCATCCAGAAGGAAATGTGCCTTTGTTCCAGCCCCCTCCTTTCCCTCCCAGTTCCTACTGGCCATAGTCTCCTGGGGCAAAACCATTCCCTCTGTGGCCGCCCTGCCTGTGATGGATAAAGGGCGGGGGGTGCTGGGGTGGAGGGTGGGGTGGGCGTCCACTTCACTGGCCACACGGGCCCCTTTGTGGACCCAAGCATATGCTGTCTGTGTACATCCTCACTTAAGTCCCCAGTCAGACTATTTTCCTTCTGGCCTTTTACTGACTCCTGGGGGTTATTTGGGCCGGTGGGCCTGGACCAAACCTCCTAGGAGCCGGAAGAGAGGAAAGGAGGGGGCAGGAGCTCGGCCAGCGGCAGGCCGTGCGGGTGCAGAACGGCCCCAGGGCGGCCGGCGGCCGCAGCGAGGCCTGGAAGCGCTCCACGACGGGGCGTCCTCGAGCGTCCTCCGACCCCAGCTCCAGCCTCCCCTGGACCCCCCTCCCGGCGACTCCAGCAGGGTTTTGTCCGCGCAGCACCTAGACTGAGCCGCGGCAGCGGGTGAAGGTTTACAGGCTCAACAAGGACCAGCCGTGGGACAACCGGGGCGCCCGGCATGTCGTCCTGCCGCGGGGAGTGGCGCAAGGGCACATCCCTGCCAGTCAGAACCTGGTAAAACGTGGTCCTCCGGGGAAGGGAATGGCAAGCCACGTCAGTGTTCTTGCCTCAAGAGCCCTGTGAACGCAGCCAAAAGGGAAAAAGCCATGACACCGGAAGACGAGTCTGCAGGTCAGGCGGTGTCCAATGTACTTCCGGGGGAGAGCAGAGAAGCCGCTCCCGGAAGATCGCAGAGGCTGCGCTAAAGCGGGGACGGAAACGTCTCTCAGTTGCGCGTGTGTCTGGCTGTTTCAAGGAGCTTGGCTAATCGAAGCTGCTCTTCCCTGGCAGTTCCTAAAAAGGTCCCTTTTCGGCAACTGGCCAAGCCTCAAAATTTCTTCTAGGCAGCTTGTTTGCTTGCCCTGTGCGGGCTCGTGGTGATGGCAATGGACTTTACTTTTGAGCGATAATTTTGCATAGCACGGACACATGATTCAGAACCCACACCGGGTCTTCCCGTTCCTCATGCGGTGCCAGGCGTCGCTGTGGACTCCAGTTCTGCCAGACGTGTGAGTAATCTCCATCACAAAGGGAAGGAGCCGCACAAAAGAGTCAGCGCTGCTCTGAGAACGGGCTCTGACCCCCTGGGGCTTCCTTGTGGCCTGACAACCTGAGCTGCGGTGACAACCTGCACAGATGGTGTCGGCAGCTGCGGAAACCAGGTGCAGACCTGGACCGACTTCAGGAGGCCTATCGTGTCGTTAGGACGATGTAGACGCTCTCTAGAGAGGGGTGGGGAGGAAAGGGGAGTGGGCAGGGGTGCCAGCTGTCCCTCTGGTCTGCCTAGGTTGGTACCTACCCCCCTCCCCACACTCACACACACTTGCCTGTAATATGACCTTTATATCACCTGTACAAAAGCCTGCCTCTCTCTCTACCCGGGAGTCGGGATACGGCACAGGAGCTGCAAGGGATGGGGAGAGAGTTAAATTTTCACCAGAAGCACAGGAAATAGTAAACAGTTGCTCTCCTCTCCCGCCTCCTTGCCCCCGGTTTCAATTAGAGATGTAAATATATTCAAATATTCTGCCTGATACACCCTAGGGTGGTGCTGGAAATTTGCTGCCGTAGGCAAGATGGGGGGAAAAAAGAGCCACAAACCCACCTACCCCCTCACAGCTTACAGACCCTCCCATAATAAAGTCACTAAAACATTTTGCTGCCCTAGGCAACCACCTGCTTTTCCTGTAAAACCCATCCTAGGCCTGAATCCAACTCAACCGGGTGGATTCAGATCACAGGAAGACAACCTCAGGTCAGGGCGAAAAACAATTCAAGTGCATTCTAATGAATCAGTAAAACAGAACAGTTACCCCTCCAAACTAGACTGCTTTCAAGCTCTTCTTGTTAAACCATGGATCTTTAGTTCTTTGCTGTCAGGAAAGGACTGAAGGCAAAAGGAGAAGGGGATGGCAGAGGATGAAATGGTTGGATGGCATCACTCACTCAATGGAGATGAATCTGAGCAAACTCCGGGAGATGGTGAAGGACAGGGGAGCCCGGCGTGCTGCAGTCCAGAGGGTCACAAAGAGGCAGATGCAACTTACGGCTGAACAACAAAAACAACATTGCTGTCATATTTCCTTTGGGATTAGAAATTCTAGATTACTTAGGAAGAAGCAAAGAGGAATGAAGTGGGGTTTTTTGTTTGTTTTACCAGAAACAAATTTTATCTCTATTTCCTTCCCTTTTGATCACTTTTTTTATTTTCATATTATTGTATCACACGTCCCTTCCAATGTTACCTGGCTGGTCACTGAAAGTGAAAGTCGCTCAGTCATGTCCAACTCTCGGCAACCCCATGGACGTCCATGGAATTCTCCAGGCCAGAAGGGAATAGCCTTTCCTTTCTCCAGGGGGTCTTCCCAACACAGGGATCGAATCCACATCTCCTGCATTGCAGGTGGCTTCTTTACCAGCTGAGCCACAAGGGAAGCCCGGTCGCTACACATTTTAAAAAATCCCTTTGAAAAAGAACAAAAATAAGCAAATCAAAGTGATGGCTGCATCAAATAGCTTCTTGGTGTCCATGTATGTGCTGTGCATCTGTGAGACTTGCTTGCTGTGTGTGTGAGCAGTCAGCCCCTCCATTTGTGGGGGCCAAGTCAACAAGGCAAACGTAGCCTTCACACCTGTTATAAAAGGAGCTGGCAAATAGTTCATTCTGCCTGCCTACCCATACCCAGAAAGGTTGGATTTGAATTGGATATTCTCAGGTTCTTCTAACATCTAAGCTGGAATCAGGACTGGACTTCATGACCCAGCACCTCTTCTAGCTTCTTACCTTGGTCTTTGGTGTGCAGGTGGGCCCCAGCCTGCAAGTCCAGGTTCTGTCCATTCCCCACAAACAGTGCTGCCTCCCTGGGGTTGCAGGACCCCTCGGGATGATGGATGGGAACGTGTTACAGGCTTTGAATGTGAACTCAAGAGTGTTTCCTCAGGATTCCTGGATCCGGAGGATGCAGAGTGTGGACTAGAAAAGAAAGCATCTTGCCCTTTGGAAGAACGAGGCCAGAGGAGGACCAGAGGGGGACCTCCTTAGCTCAAGCCAAACAGTGACCTGCACTGTTGAGACCTTGTAAGCTTGATTCTAGCCAGGAGTCTGCACTCTGATTACATATCAAGTTCATTATCTTATTTAGTCCTTGCAACTCTTGCAGGGTGGGTGTCACTCCAATCAAGGGAAGGCAGCCTGGGGGAATTAGCTCCCATAGGGGTAAGTGTTCAGCAGAGATGACCCTGAGAGGGGACATGTGTCCCACTTCTCTCCACCACACCCAGGATGTAGGGCACTGAGTGAGCATCACGTAAGGATGGAAGAGGAGCAATGAGAGCCCAAAGCTCTCATAGAAGAACATTCTTCTACCAGCCTAGGAAGGAAGACAGGGTGTTGAAATGTCAGGGACTCTCCAATAGGAGATCAAAAACTGTGGTGCTGGAGGAGACTCTTGAGAGTCCCTTGGACTGCAAGGAGATCCAACCAGTCCATCCTGAAGGAAATCAACCCAACTATTCATTGGAAGGACTGACACTGAAACTGAAGCTCTAATACTTTGGCCACCTGAGATGAAGAGCCGACTCCTTGGAAAAGACCCTGATGCTGGGAAAGATTAAAGGCAGGAGCAGAAGGGGACGACAGAGGATGAGATGGTTGGATGGCATCACCGACTCAATGGACATGAGTTTGAGCAAGCACCGGGATTTGGTGAAGGACAGGGAGGCCTGGCATGCTGCAGTCCATGGGGTCGCAAAGAGTTGGACATGACTTAGTGACCGAACAACAGCATCTCCAATAAGAGGGGGAGGGGCTTGTAAATGACACAGAAGAGTCAGAGTTTCTGCCAGCGTCTCAGGACAGTGAAGCCACCTGTCAGGCGTGAGGGACTCCCCAGCCTGCTTTCCCCAGAGCCGTCCTCTCGAAGCCCTGGCCGCTGCAGGGCACTGGTGGGCCCGACCCATCCTCTGTTTTCTGTTCCCAAACTCCTCGAGCCCTCGCTTTCGAGTGGAGTCACACACCTGCTGAGCACCTCATAGCTGCTGCAGAAGGTGGTTTTTCTGGCCTCTGTAACGAGCTCATTTCTGCATTAGGAGGCCTCTCAGTCCAGTCAGGAAACTTAACACCTGGAGCTCCAGGTCTTTCTGAAATGCCCTGTAGTCTGATACGTAGATTTAGAGTCAGATTCCAAACCTGAAAGTCAGGGGTTGAAATGTCAACATTTCTCAGCCCAGGAGCCTCCTACCTAGGGGCAGTTTGGGTAGCGTTGCCATGGTAACCTCCAGCCAGTTTCAGATAGCTGACTGTTACCCAGTGCAGGACAAAGGAGGAAAGATCAGCTTTCCAGGCCAGGTCCGGTGTGAAGGCTGAAGAATGAGGAAAGCCCTATTTCCCAGCATGGAGGATTCTGCGGCTCAGAGTGGGGATACAGCACGGGTTTGCGAACACTGACCGCGAGCGCCCTCCAACTAGCACATGCCAAGTGTGTTTCCGTCTTTCTACTCTGCGGTCAGTATCCTTAAAACGTAAACGTCAGTGCAAAGAAATCCAATCTGTGAAATCCTTCTTTTGTGTTTAGATGGAAAAACAGACGCGGTGGCTGAGAAACATGTCTTCCCTTCCCACCTGCCTCCTGCCTAGTGGGCTTCCGCATCCAGGCTGAGAGCTGACGGGGCTCCAGTGGGTGGAGCTGCCAGCAGACACTGGGGACTCCAGCGGGGAGAGGCAGGAAGAATCCCACACTGAGAGATGCCCAGTGACGCAGTGGCCTCCAAGTACCATATCCATTGGCACCACCGATACTTGGAGCAAAGAAAAAGCTCTCTGGTCCTTCTTATAAAATCCATTTGTCTCAGAAAACATAAGAGGACAACATTTAGGGTCGAGCTATCCGGTTCAGAAACAGATCCGCTCTCTGATTTTAAAGGACCACAAATTTTGAACGGTAATATTGATGCTTTGAGTATTGACTTGCACAAGGTACACCCAGGAAGGAATCCTGATTAAATGTAATGGGAAAATGATGACCTGTGTACCCCTCGTTGACATCATTATGACATCAACCAGTTTGTCATCTTGCTAGATGAACAAATTTGTATATTAAAAGAAAAAACAAACAAACAAATCCAGGATTGTGGTGAAAGCAAAGCGGTTGTTAATTAAGAACTGAAACCATAACAATGATGCATGGTTATGACTCATCCAGGTCAAAAAACAGATTGTGAGTCTCGAAACCCTGCCTTGATTATTTGATATCATATGATAATGCAGCAGGCAGTGTTCGCTAAGTGCTTGCGTAGGAACTAAAGGCTGTAGGCTCTGGTTGCTCAGCCTCCGGGGCCGCTTCCTATGTGTCAGGAAAACGAGGCAGTGCATATAGGTGATTTTCAACCTCCACTGCACGTTAGAGTCACCTGGGAAGTATGCTTACAAGCGGGAGGCAGGAGTCCCATCCCAGACACGGAGAATTAAAATCTTCAGGCAGATGTGCTTTGCACTCACTCTAAATATTTCTAAGAGCATCCGGGCTTCAGAACTACTGTACAACTAGCTCAACTTGTCAAATTTCCATTCATTCCAGAATACCATGCCCTATGGCAGTGATTGGGCTTCCGAGGTGGCTCAGTGGTAGAGAATACACCTGTCAATGCCGGAGACTCAGGAGACGCAGGTTCGATCCCTGGGTCAGGAAGACCCCCTGGAGAAGGAAATGGCAATCCATCCCAGTATTCTTGCCTGGGAAATCCCATGGACAGAGGAGCCTGGTGGGCCACAGTCCAAGAAGGCTGCAAAAGTCTAAGCAACGGCAACAAAGGCAGTGGCTCCCGCCCCCGAGAACATCTCGTGAGAATCCCTTGGAGGTCCTGGCGCCCAGCAGGCTGCTCGGCAGCACTTCTGAGCTCCTGACCCACTTGCCTGAGTCCGGGTCTTGGAAACTGGGGTTTCTAACAAGTTCCTAATCAGTCCTGATGCTGCTCTCTGAGTACCAGCCTCTGAGAGTCTCTGTACTAGGGTATATTTACACACCCAAATTGCACACAACCAGCTTGCAATTTAACAATATATATGTGATAGTTTGATGTTATAATTTCACAGCCTAATGACTTCCCATAACAGAATCCCCCAGTCAAATGACTGCATTTCTGTGGTTGGTTCTTGGTGACACAGCCCAGGGAAGGAAGACCCTGGGAAGCATCCAGAGGCTTCACTCCCTGGAGGTGTCTGCAGATGGTCCCTAAGCATCACTGCTCAGCCTTTACTTACGATTGCTTGAGTCTTCACCCCAAACTGGCAAGACATTTCGTTCTCCAGACACACTTTCCACCTTGCTCCCCCCACCCCATCCATCGTCTGTGGTGCTGGCTTTGGGACCAGCACACACACGATAAAGCCAATGGGCAGCCTCACCTGTGCTATTTCCCAAACCTTCTTGGCGCCCCCGCTTCTGGTACCTGGAAGCTTCCTCCTCCCGGGTTCCCGTTGTGGAGCAAGGGCTGTGTGACAGGGGCAGCCAGTGAGTGACGAGCTGTGTGTCCTTGTCAGGCTGAGCGTCCATGACCCAGAAAGGAACACTTTACATCTGCTGCCTTCCCAAGCACTGTCTCCGCTCTCTCAGCCTCAGATGCAGAATGAGGAGACACTCCAAGTGATGGGCGTGGAAACGGGGATAGAGAAATGAACCGACTGCTGCCAAACCTCCGAGCCCCCCGGGCTGTTTGTGACCCCAGCAGAACCGAGCACATCCTGCCGTAGACGCTGGGGGCCTGGCTGCCTTTGCCTGTATTCACACCAACCAAGAACGCTTCCGGTCCTCGGAGTGACCGCTCAGCGTGCAGTCAGCGCTCTGCCCCCCTCTTCCGTGGGTCTGAACTTCTGCCTTGTGGACCAGGACTTGCATGCTTGCTACTCTAAAAATCTGAATACAAATTGCTGCACCTTCATTTCAAAACTGTTGAATGTTGACAAAAGAATAGTCAGTTCTGGTCTCCTACTTTCCCCAGTTAATGTTTCTTCACCTGTCATGTGGTAACAGACACAGAAGCCGCCTTCGGAAGGCTTGGTGTCAAAGGTCTTTCTGAGTTTCAGTGGATGTCAGGTTCCCAGTGGTCCAGAGCCCTCGACTTGGGGCACCTGGAGTCTTCTGGTGTGTGCTGGGATATCCCCTCTGTGGTGTGACTGTGCCCCGGAGCCTCCCCCATGCACAGCCTTCTCCACGGCCACTTCTCTTACTGCAGCCGGCTCTCTGCAGGTTTGGAGGAAGTGGTGTGTGTTTTCCTTTCAATGCATCTGGGCTAAAACCTGTATGCTATATGAGGTCCATCCAAATGTGTGATGTCATCATTTCCTGAGTGTCCTCTAGGTAAGTACTAGGCACAGAATTCAGAGCTCGACATGAGTCATTTGACCTTCACAACAAACTGGGAGTAAGTATTGAACCCACGTCACAGGTTAGGAAACTGAACCTCAGAAAGGGCAGGCTTGCAGCCCAAGATTCAGTCTTCACTGCTCAGTGGCTCAGTCACGTCTGACTCTTCGCAATCCCGTGGACTGTAGCCCGCCAGGTTCCTTTGACCATGGGGATTCTCCAGGCAAGAATACTGGAGTGGGTTGCCATGCCCTCCTCCAGGGGACCTTCCCAACCTGGGGATCGAATCCAGGTTTCCTGAAGTGCAGGTGGATTCTGCACCGTCTGAGCCACCAGGGAAGCCTATCTGTATCCCCACTTTGGGGGGTTCGCATCCCATTCAGGCCCCCACAGAGCGCTGCACACAGCTCTCTGAGCTGCAGGTTCTCATTCATTGCCTATTGTACACACTGTCTGTCAGCAGGGCGTACGTGTCAACCCCAGTCTCCCAACTCAGCCCGCCCTCTTTCCCCGCCTTGGGATCCATGCCTTTTTTTCTTGGTGTCGTGTCTCTATTTCTGCTTTGTAAATAAGATAGTCCATGCCATTTTTTTTTTTTTTCCACAAGAGGTTTTAAAAGTGCAGAATATAGTCCTGAGCTCTGGAACTCAAAGTTCTTTCAAAAACTGGAATGACTGAACCTCACCCCAAGCAGTGCTCAAAATAATAGCCCTTATGACTATTCTTGTTAGCGACCATCCACGGTATAGTATTTTCTCTGGAGTCATCCTGTCGAATTCACTTTATGTATCAGCAAATGGGCTCTTTCAAACAGTCGTCCAAATGGAAAAGATGATCCACTCGGCCACACAGAGTGAGAGCAGGAGGGAGCAGCCTGGACCAAGAATGTACAACGATCCTCATACACTCTGGATCCAAGGCTAATTTGCAGGGGTATATGTCTATTTTCATTTTTTCTGGAGATAATCCCATAATACAAAGCTTCTCCACAGGGAGAAAATTCCACGGTAGGGGATGAGGGGCCCCAGCTCTGCTCTGAGGATTCGCCTCTGGGCCGGGAGACTAATGTCAGGGCCCTGTTCCCCTAAGCCCCCACCACACACAAAGGAGATGGGAAAGCCCTGATGCCCCTTACCTGGCTCCCAGGCAAAGCAGAAGACAGCTGGCTGATTTTCAGCTTCCAGTGGGGTGATTCATTAGAGAAACAAAATTAATGCTTGTGAAATTTGGGAAGCAGATTTATTACAGTCTGAGGACCTGCTCATTAAAATTTAATTTCTACAAAGTGGAAATAAATACAGATTTACTGAAGATCTCAAAAGGAAAACTATTGGGGTAAGTGTTGGGAGGAAGGAAAAGATATCAATTTCTTTGTCCTGAACCAAAGTGGAAACTAAGAATTATTTTGAATTTTCATCTCTGAAAGCTTGAGTTTTACAAAATGCTTTGGAGAAGGGAATCTCTTTTCAAATACATAATCTATTTTGCTTTCAGTTTTTTCCTTTTTTAAAAAATGTGTACTCAAATCACTTGCTAAATGAATATTCAGTCTTGGTTTACCTTTGAGTATGAGAATCTTCCCATCCTATAACCCCACAGTAATGTCTGTGAAGATAAAGGCTGGGGAGACTTCCCTGGTGGTCTAGTGGTTAAGACGTTGCCTTCCAATGCAAGAGGTGTGGGTTCAATCCCTGGTCAGGGAGCTAAGATCCTGAATACCATGCTGTCAGCCAAAAAAGAAAGAAAAGAAAAAGGAAAGTATAAAGAGAACTTGAAAAACCCCAGAGGGTTGGAAAGTTGAGAAAGGCCATAGAAGCTGCCACGAGGGATGACTTACTCCAGTTCTGCACTCAAAGGAGGCTTCCTGGAGGAGGGAGAACTGGCCCCTCTGGGTTTCCTTATTTCTGATGGTTGTGAGATGCAAGTGAAATGTAAGACATTTAAAGCACTGCCCTGGCCTATCCTAAGTCCTCAAGCAATGGTTGTGGTTGTGTATTACATATTCTATGACACACCAGTAATATACGTGGTCCTTTTGTTGTTTTTTGTTTAGTCTGACTCTTTGCAACCCCATGGACTGTAGCCCACCAGGCTCCTCTGTCTATGGGATTCTCCAAGCAAGAATACTGGAGTGAGTTGCATTTCTTCCTCCCTCTGGGTCTTCCTGACCCAGAGATAGAATCCAAGTCTCTGCTTGGCAAGCGGATTCTTTACCCCTGACCCAATAGGGAAGCCCACACGTGGTCCTTACATGGGAGAACTTCCCACACTTTATCTTGAAGATCATCAAGCTCTTTTCTCTAACATGGAATCTGGTCTCATTCCTACTTGCTTTGTTCATCACAGGCCATGTTGTAGAGATGGGGAGGTTTGTTTAATTAGAGAGATGTGTGTAATTTTGGCTAGTGGTTAAACAGGCCCTATAGTGGGGCTCATTCCAAAGTTAACAATTATCTCAACCTTGGGGCTTCCCTTGTAGCTCAGTTGGTAAATAATCTGCCTACAATGCAGGAGACCTGGGTTTGATTCCTGGATTGGGAAGATGCCCTGGAGAAGGAAATGGCAACCCACTCCAGTATTCTTGCCTGGAGAATCCCATGGACTGTAGCCTGCCAGGCTCCTTTATCCATGGGGGTCACAAGAGTTGGACACGACTTAGCGACTAAATCACCACTACCAATATTTACTTTACTGGGGGAGCTGCACTCTTTGCTTGTTCTTTCAGAGAGCTCTTCTGCTGAATAAAGCTCAGCTCAGGGCTTCCCTGGTGGCTCAGAGGTTAAAGCATATGCCTGGAATGCGGGAGACCCAGGTTCAATCTCTGGGTTGGGAAGATCCCCTGGAGAAGGAAACTGCAACCCACTACAGTACTCTTGCCTGGAGAATCCCATGGAGGGAGGAGCCTGGTAGGCTACAGTCCATGGGGTCGCAAAGAGTCAGACATGACTGAGCGACTTCATTCACTCACTCAGTCAAAGCAAGTTTTAGCTTTTCAGAGCATCGTGCTCTGGACCTGGGAGGTGGGTTGTAGGTCTCAGGTTGAGGGTCTCCTTTGAGACCCTCTATCTTCACAGTAACATTGTCTCACCTTGCATATCTGATTGATAGCTTTCAGCAGGTGGCCTCTGCACATACATGTTTTTCTTCCAAATTATGTCAGCGTGTGGCATAATGGATAAAGCCCTAAGAACAAGTGAAACTTTCTGAAAACCTTACCAAGAAGTAACTGTATTGATTCTTTTTATTATTTTTGTAGTTGACTGTTTTATCTTATCCCAGTATACGCCCACCTGCCACTGAACTGAGTGTGCCATACAGCCAGTCTTGGGACGTGAGCCCCCTCCCCCAGCGGGTCACAACCAAGGTCAGTGTGAAGGGACTGGAACATGAGACTAGCCACCCCAGAGCCACAGCCCAGCCTTTAATAATGGCCGGATGTACAAGCAGGACATTATACCTGTTATGTACAAGCAGGACGTTATACCTGTTATATACAAGCGATTCAGGCCTCTAATTGCACCTGATTTCTGAATTACTTTGAGACGGAGGGGTCCATCCATCACACCGCTGTCCTGTTTTTCTGTAACACTGGTTGCATTATGTGACGATGAAGCACCAATTTAAGAGGTGAATGTTGACCATGGAAGCTTACGCAGATCTCAGGGTTAACTTACCAGCCCCGTCATCAACCCCCAGGAGAGAGAGCCTCTCCGTGGGGACCCGGCTGTGGAGGATACGAGAACGTGTGCCACATCACACCTCTCGGGAGGAACTTCGGACCTGGATGAGAAGATTTATGGGCAAGAAGTAATTAGAGAATAATACAATTCAGTAGATAGTTAAGCACTTAACCGACTATAAATATGACCAGATTAATGAGGAAAGGTGTTTAATGGCACTGAATAAGAGAAGAGCCTTTTTGAAAGAAGGCAAAAATGGGTTGGATTTGAGATAGTTTTACTCCCTATATATAAATTTTTGGCAAATCATCCTTATTGACATATATTAATTTCGACAATGTTACATACATTTTCAAGATTCAGTATTATAATCTATAGTGCCTCCCTGATGGCTCAGATGGCAGAGAATCCATCTGCAGTGCAGGTGGGAGACCTAGATTTGGTCCCTGGTTCAGGAAGATCCCCTGGAGAAGGGAATGGCTACCTACCCCCGTATTCTTGTCTAAAAATCCCATGGACAGAAGAGTCTGGTGAGCTACAGTCCATGGGGTGGCAAAGAGTTGGACAGAACTGAGCAAACAGGCACACACACATTATAATATGTATATTTGAATTGCCAAAATTATTTGCTCAAAATTTGTATGTCTCTGTATGTGAGCGTGCTAAGTCACTTCAGTTGTGTCTGACTGTTTACAGCTTTATGGACTGCAACCCACCAGGCTCCTCTGTTGTGTGTGTATAGCTCTGCCAAAAATTATTTATGCACTAAAAGCAACAGAATATAACACACACAACACTGCGACTTAAGGTACTTTATTGCACATGCACACACACACACACACACACACACACACACCACTATATGCTCCAGCATCACTGAACAATTTGGGGACTCGGAAAAAATGTTGTGTGGCTTCAAAATGTTATTGTACTAATTCTCAACCTTGACCACACAGATAAATCACAGGGGGGCTTTAAAGATTACTAGTGTCTGAAAAGAATCAGGTGCAATCAGGTGCATTCAGGATGGTATAGCCATAGACATCACTGTCTGAAATAATCAAATCTCTTGTTTGGGTGACAGCATCCAGGCAGGGCCTGCATTTTAGGGCTTTGGGTGATGCCAGTGTGCAGCCAGGGCTGGAGCGACACTCCTCCAGGCAAGCGTCAGCTATGTTTTCTCTCAAATTCCCTTTCTCAAGGGTCTGTCTTCCAGGTAAGCCTCTTTGGACCTGTCAAAACTGTCACAGAGTTAAACTTTGTAATAAAAACCCTGCTCCTCCCATCTTTCCTATGCTGGTGTAGAGAGTCACTCTTTCCTTTGTGTCTTGAACTGAAGAATTGCTCACATTCTGCCACCACCAAACCAAAGCAGGTGACATCCATGACTGTTGGTTTCATGGTGTGGAAACTGGGACACATTGGAGGCATATTTCAGACTCCACAGTCCCTCAAGGGGCAGGCTGAAGCAATAAGCCTTCTGCAGTCACACCCCCCTGGCCTTCTTAACCATCCCTGCTCTGGGCTCACTCCCTGCCCAGGGTGCCATAGGAGCACGTCCTATTCTTGCTGATTCTGCAAGAGACTAAGACATAAGACCTAAGGCATTCACAGTATTATGTATTCCAGGGGTGGACTGGAGCTGGCTTGTATGCGTGTGTGTGAGTGTGCGTGTGCAGGCTCAGTTGCTCAGTCACTCTGTCTTATCTGACTCTGCAACTCAATGGAGTGTAGCCTGTTAGTCTCCTCCTTCCATAGGATCCTCCAGGCAAGAATACTGGAGTGAGTTGCCATGCCCTCCTCCAGGGCATCTTCCTGACCCAGGGATCAAACCTGAGTCTCTTGTATTGGCAGGTGAATTCTTTACCACTGCACCACTGGGAAGCTTCTACCAGCTTCAAAAACTAATTGTGAACATCTTGTCTCAGATCTGTACTGAGGGAAGTCATATTGATAGCCTGAAACCATCCACAGTGGGAATTGGCAGAGAGACTGAGGATCTAGAGAAATTGTATGAGTAGAAGCCATGAGAGCAGTTGTTGGATAAAGGAGTGTTACAGATAATTGTAAGACAATTCTGACTCAGGTAAAGGTGGTTCCATCATGCATTTGGTCTTAGGTACAGTTCAGTTCAGTCACTCAGTCACGTCCAACTCTTTGCAACCCCATGAATCGCAGCACGCCAGGCCTCCCTGTCCATCACCATCTCCTGGAGTTCACTCAGACTCATGTCCATCAAGTCTGTGATGCCATCCAGCCATCTCATCCTCGGTCATCCCCTTCTCCTCCTGCCCCCAATCCCTCCCAGCATCAGAGTCTTTTCCAGTGAGTCAACTCTTCGCATGAGGTGGCCAAAGTACTGGAGCTTTGGCTTTAGCATCATTCCTTCCAAAGAAATCCCAGGGTTGATCTCCTTCAGAATGGACTGGTTGGATCTCCTTGCAGTCCAAGGGACTCTCAAGAGTCTTCCCCAACACCACAGTTCAAAAGCATCAATTCTTCAGCACTCAGCCTTCTTCACAGTCCAACTCTCACATCCATACATGACCACAGGAAAACCTTGACTACATGGACCTTAGTCGGCAAAGTAATGTCTCTGCTCTTGAATATACTATCTAGGTTGGTCATAACTTTTCTTCCAAGGAGTAAGCGTCTTTTCATTTCATGGCTGCAGTCACCATCTGCAGTGATTTTGGAGCCCCCCAAAATAAAGTCTGACACGGTTTCCACTGTTTCCCCGTCTATTTCCCAAGAAGTGATGGGACCGGATGCCATGATCTTTGTTTTCTGAATGTTGAGCTTTAAGCCAACTTTTTCGCTCTCCTCTTTCACTTTCATCAAGAGGCTTTTTAGTTCCTGTTCACTTTCTGCCATAAGGGTGGTGTCATCTGCATATCTGAGGTTATTGATATTTCTCCCAGCAATCTTGATTCCAGCTTGTGTTTCTTCCAGTCCAGCATTTCTCATGATGTACTCTGCATAGAAGTTAAATAAGCAGGGTGACAATAGATAGCCTTGATGTACTCCTTTTCCTATTTGGAACCAGTCTGTTGTTCCATGTCCAGTTCTAACTGTTGCTTCCTGACCTGCATACAGATTTCTCAAGAGGCAGGTTAGATGGTCTGGTATTCCCATCTCTTTCAGAATTTTCCACAGTTTATTGTGATCCACACAGTTAAAGGCTTGGCATAGTCAATAAAACAGAAATAGATGTTTTTCTGGAACCCTCTTGCTTTTTCCATGATCCAGTGGATGTTGGCAATTTGATCTCTGGTTCCTCTGCCTTTTCTAAAACCAGCTTGAACATCAGGGAGTTCATGGTTCATGTATTGCTGAAGCTTAGCTTGGAGAATTTTGAGCATTACTTTACTAGCATGTGAGATGAGTGCAATTGTGCGGTAGTTTGAGCATTCTTTGACATTGCCTTTCTTTGGGATTGGAATGAAAACTGACCTTTTCCAGTCCTGTGGCCATTGCTGAATTTTCCAAATTTGCTGGCATATTGAGTGCAGCACTTTCACAGCATCATCTTTCAGGATTTGAAACAGCTCAACTGGAATTCCATCACCTCCACTAGCTTTGTTCGTAGTGATGCTTTCTAAGGCCCACTTGACTTCACTTTCCAAGAGGTCTGGCTCTAGATTAGTGATCACATCATCATGATTATCTAGGTCATGAAGATCTTTTTTGTACAGTTCTTCCATGTATTCTTGCCACCTCTTCTTAATATCTTCTGCTTCTGTTAGGTCCATACCATTTCTGTCCTTTATCGAGCCCATCCTTGCATGAAATGTTCCCTTGGTATCTCTAATTTTCTTGAGGAGATCTCTAGTCTTTCCCTTTCTGTTGTTTTCCTCTATTTCTTTGCATTGATCACTGAAGAAGGCTTTCTCATGTCTTCTTGCTATTCTTTGGAACTCTTCATTCAGATGCTTACATCTTTCCTTTTCTCCTTTGCTTTTCGCCTCTCTTCTTTTCAAAGCTATTTATAAGGCCTCCCCAGACAGCCATTTTGCTTTTTTGCATTTCTTTTCCATGGAGATGGTCTTGATCCCTGTCTCCTGTACAATGTCATGAACCTCATTCCATAGTTCATCAGGCACTCTTATCTATCAGATCTAGGCCCGTAAATCTATTTCTCACTTCCACTGTATAATCATAAGGGATTTGATTTAGGTCGTACATGAATGGTCTAGCGGTTTTCCCTGCTTTCTTCAATTTAAGTCTGCAGAGATGTGCAATTTGAGAATCCAGGAAATGAACCCAACCTCCCACCTTCAGAGGTCACAGGCTCACCATAGCAGGTCAAACCAGAACTGAAAAGATGGTTGTACCATGGAGAAGGGACTTTGGAACTTTCCAATAGGTCAAGATACATGAGACCTTAGTTACAGGTAGGAAGTGACCTGGCAAGAGCAGAAAATAAGCCTGTTCCCTGGGTCTCCTTCTACCGAATTAGACACTCTTTCCTAGGTCATTGTTTCTTCTTCTCCCCTGGATGGTTCTCATTGCCATCCAGACATGCAGTTGCCTCCTCGGGGTAGCACCCTGGCTACCTCCCCACCTCTCCTGTAGGTTCTGCACTATTGTCTCCCATGCTGCTTCTATTCACTCGAGAACTCTCTTCCGTGGGGCTCTTCCCCCAAACCCTAAAGGTTTGCTGATGGCTTCTTTCCCAGTGAGCAATTTGTGGTCTCCACCTCTCTGTTCCCTGCCGGGGTCTAGCCCCAGTGGATCCAGGGTAATTCAAAGGGGAGACAGAATTGGCGTCCTAGGAAAAAACTTATTTAATTACAGATATATAGAGAGATTAGAAAAGGATAGTGTAGTAGGAAAATTAGTGGAGAAAAAGATGCTGAATAACTTGGTTTACGTGGGATACCAATAAAACTCCAAGACAAGGAATTTGCACCATCTATGTTGGGCCACTGGCACCCATTTGAATATTGGAGGGTGCCTCGCCTTGGGCTCCTTCTCTCATGGATCTTAGAAGCCAGGGCAAGTAAGTAGACGTGGTGAGTACCCACACTCCAGATGGGAATTCAGCCAGAAGGGGAAAGAAAGAACGACACGGGGGAATCAGTCTTTCCAGAAACTGATCCGATTTCTTTATTTTTTAGGTTTGCTTGTATACCCTTTGTTACACATAGAGACAAATGGAAATTTTAAAGTCACGCGGGGGTCAGCAGTCCTCACCTTTATCAAATTCAGGTGCTTCATATAAAAGTATAAAAAAAAGGTCTTAGGGGTTTTACATCATCTTCTGGCCATGAGGCCTGCTGACATTTTATGATCGTTTCTTTCTGATAACCAAAAAACTTATTTTTTCCAAGGGTGTTTTTCTTAAACCAGGCGCCACCCTCTGAAGGTAGCAGATAAAGTTGCATTCCTATAGGGTGAGGGTGTAATGGGTTACAACTAAGAAAGAAATTTATTTAACCTAAGGTTAACATGATTAATCTTAAAGGTTAATACTTATTTCCACTATATGCTAGTTATATTCATTAACATGTATAAGGGCAGGGGATTTAGCAGCAAACATTGGCCCAATAAATGAAAAACCCTTCACCAATGTTCCCCTTAAGATCTATTTAGTCTTAAGATGGTAATAAAGTTACATTTTTGCATAGCAAGGACACAGTGATTTATAACAAAGTACAGTGATCTATAACAAAAGAGAAAATTCATTAACTCAAAAAGTCTAGTATTGCTAACATCAAAAACTACTATATTTCCTTTTCTATATTCCAAATACATTAATATATTCCCAGGTGCCTAAGGATATGGAGGCCTGGCGGCAATCATTGATTCAACAATGAGAAAAGCCCTATGCTAATTAAGACTTTCAAGATACTCCAAACTCTCTGTGCTGTTTATGGTTGAGAGGTAGTAAACAATCATGTGGGTAGTTGCAGAAGTATGGATAATCTTGTCACACAAACTAGTCTGCCAGCAGAGAGGTTTGACCTGAGACACCCTTGTCACACCCAGGAATTTTTATTGACTTGGAGCTATAAGTTAACTCCTTCTCCAAGAGAGGTAATGGGGGTCAGCTCCCCGTAAAGTCAGAGGTATAGGTGAGAGCATAAAACAGTAAAGTAGGTAGACTCTGGTTTTGGGGGTAGATGCTTGGGAACAGGGGGTTTCCTGAGGCTCGATCCCGCCTTTGCGCATGCCGAAGCCTCCTTCCTCGTGACCTTTGCCACGGGCGGAGTTCCTCACGCTGGGTCCCGGCAGTTCCCGTGATGGTTTGACACACTTGATTACTCCATCCACGAAGGAAGACATTCTGGTTTTGCTCCTACATCCCAGGTCACTCCTTCTGAGTCTCCTTTGCTGGAGGATATTCCCCACCACTCCAACTCTCTCACGTGGGAGGGCTCCAAGACTGTTCATGGTCTTCCCCCCACCCCTTTACATGAATTAACTCCATGACCTCAGCCAAGTGTACATCTTTCAATGCCAACCATACCCTTTAGGACTTCCAAATTCCTATTAGGTCCAGACGCCCCCCCTTAAGCCCCAGATTCATATTCCACTCGCTATTTCCCCTTGGGTGCCTAAGAAGCATCTTGAATGTAACAGGTCTAAGACAGAAGTATTGTTTTCCCACCCCCCCACACACATATTCATGTCCTTCCCTCCTTTTGTTACCTCCTGTCTCAGAACACCATCATTCTACTTTCTCATCTTTGACTTCTTTTTTCCACACTCCACATCCAGTCCATCAGAAATTAATTTGTCTCTTTCTTCAGAGTGTATCTGGGATCTGACCTCATCAGTGACCTCCACAGTGACCTGCCTGGTCTAAGTCTCCATCGCATCCCAAGATCATGCCGTAGCCTCCTGTCTGGGCTCCCAGTGTGCATTGCGGCCCTCCTGCAGAACACGCTCAACACAGCCATTGCTCTGAAACGTGTCAGAGCATGGTCGTTTATCTGCTCAAAACCCTCCACAGGGTCTCCATTTCTCTCTGAAACCAGAGTCCCTACACGGTCTGGTGCAGGGATCCCCAACTTCCAGGATCTAAAGCCTGATGATTTGAAGTGGAGCTGATGCAATAATAATAAAAATAAAGTACACAATAAATATAATGTGCCGGAATCTTCCCCAAACCATCCCCTTCCCCCTGGTCCAATTCTGTGGAAAAATTGTCTTCCACAAAACTCATCCCTGGTACCAAAAATGTTGGGAACACTGGTCTCATGGACAAAGTCCTTCATGATCAGGTCCCTGTGTTTCTCCCCTCCTCAAGTCCTTCAAACCTCACGAGCCACCTCACAGGCCCCCAAACCCTTTCCTGGACCCTCTGGTACTTGCTTCTCTCTCTGCTTGGAAATTCTCCCAAGTATCACGTTTTCATTGAGGCCACTATTTAAAGTTGCAGTTCCTCCCCCTTTGGGACTGTTATTAGCAAGCTCCCTATTCCACTTTTCCACTGACTTTATCACCATCTGACAAATTGCATAAACAGTCCCATCACTGTAGTGCTATTTGGTTCCTGAGTTGGGTACTCAGAACAGCATGAGATAAGGCATTATCAGAATTTATCTGGTGCCTGAATTCAGATAGCAAGTAATGAGAATTTGGGTAACAAGAGATTTACCCAAATATTTACCCATAGATGTGCAGTTCCCATCTTTGAAAAGCCAAGAATCCTTACTAAATTTGCTTATTTATTTTGCTTACAGCACTCTTCAAGTGAGATCATAAGTACATGGATTTTTCCTGTTTAGCTCACAGCAATCTTCTAGAACAGCACCAAGCACAATGGAAGGCATTCAACAGATAAATGTTGGCCGACTGAGGTAAGGGAGGAAGGAGAAAAAGCGAGAGGTGTCAACTAAACATAGATGGACATGGAGGTCAGGATATTTAATACCTTACATCTCCTCCAACCCTAAAATATCGGCATTCAACAATGCGATCCTATTAATTCCAAAAGCAAACAGCAACTCAGTCCCAAGATCAGGCGTGAAGCATCATTGCTGTTTGAGATCTCCATTCATTTCTGTGTAACTCCACTCACTTTGGAGGGTTCCAGGTCATGAGTCCCATCTTCTGAAAGTAGGTATCTATCTTTCTCAACCACCCTTGAAGCTGAGAGCCCAGGTACCCCACGGGTCCTCCATAAGATGCACCTGTCCCAGACACTGATGAAGCTTGCACAGAGAGCAAGAGGCCCCCGCAGGGCCCTGTGTCTGCAGAGAAGCTCACAGAGGCTGAATCGCTGGACCACTTCCCGGTGGCAGCAGCAGAGATGAGTGTCTGTCTCAGGCCCGCTCTGCCATGTGGCCACAGCCCTTATGGGAGCTCAGGGTTACCCTTTTAAAGCAGCCCTCATGAGGACTTTTTGAGCAGTTTAATTTTCTTTGAGAAACGTAATTCTTTGGGGCTTAAAATAGACAGAGGTGGGCTTTTGGCTTTTGCAGGTTGGTACCAGGTCTTACTGGGAAAGACTGAAGGTGGGAGGAGAAGGGAAGGACAGAGGATGAGATGGTTGGATGGCATGACTGACTCAATGAACATGAGTTCGAGTAAGCTCCAAGAGTTGGTAATTGACAGGGAGGTGTGGCGTGCTGCAGTCCATGGGGTTGCAAAGAGTTGGACATGACTGAGCAACTGAACTGAACTCACCAAGTCTTAAAGGGAGAAGTTCTGGTTAGTAGGACACTTCCTGCTTCTTCTGGGAGAAAAGGACGGGAAGCAAATTTCCTGGTAGGTCAGTCTTTTTTTATTTTCCCATTTGTGCTTATATTTCTCCCTCCCTTTTTAAAAAAAAATTTATTTTTAATTGAAGCATAATTACTTTACAATAGTGTGTTGGTTTCTGCCATACATCAAGGTGAATCAGCCATAGGTATATGTATGTCTCTCTCTTGAACCTCCCTCCCACCTCCCACCCCGTTCCACCCCTCTAGGTTGTCACAGAGCACTGGGTTTGGCTCCCTGCATCATACAACAGTATGGAGATTAAAAAAAAAAAAAAAAAACCCAACTAGTAATAAAACTACCATGTGACCCAAGAATCCCACTATTGGGGATAACCGCTGAGGAAATCATAACTGGAAAAGACACATGTGCACCAGTGTTGACTGTAGCATTGTTTGCAGTAGTTAGAAGATGGAAGCAATCTAGATGGTCATCAACCAGTGAATGGTAGGTTGGTTTTTTAACTTCACTTTGAAACTTTCACAGTTGAAATGCTCAAATTTCTTTTATAAGTTACTATTGCTTTGTCACTAAGTTGCATCTGACGCTTTCCGATCCCATGGATTGCACCCACCAGGCTCCTCTTTCCACGGGGTTCTCCAGGCAAGAATGCTGGAGTAGGCTGCCCTGTCCTCCTCCAGGGGATCTTCCTGATCTCAGAATCTTAACCACGTCTCCTGCATTGACAGGTGGATTCTCTATCACTGAGTCACCTGGGGAGCCCCTTTTTAGGAATTATTTAACTGAAAAACAGTCCATCCAGGCCAGGATTCCTGAGGCTCAGCACTATGGGTATCATGGGATAGATCGTTCTCTGTTGTGGGGGGTCCTGTTTACTGGAGGCTGTCTCCCAGCCTCCCTAGACTCTATCCACTAGTGCCCAGGAGCAGCCTCTCTTGCCCATGAGAACCAAAGATGTCTCCAGACATTGTCCGTCCAGTGCCCCCCCAGGGCAAAGCACCTTGGCGTTGGCAACCTCTAATCCAGAGACAGCTGCACTGGTCCTCCGTGAGTTTCCTTGTCATGTGAGGGAGCCACGGTGCAGGGCCAGGACCACAGCCAGGGCCTCCCCTGTATCCAAGGATGATGCTTTTCAGGGCCCCTGGTCGATTTCAGAAACCATGGATGGTCCCGAACGCTATGTAAGCTGTGTCCTTTCCTATACATGCATACCTGTGATAAAGCTTAATTTATAAATGAGACACAATAAGAGATTAAGAATAACAAGTAATAATAAAATAGAGCAATTATAACAAGATACTGTGATAAAAGTTATATGCATATGATCTCTCTTTTTTCCCAAAATAACTTATGGCACAGATTTTCCTTCTTAGCTAAGCCCTTATCATGCACCGTGGTGGGAGCATCTGCCATTGAAGGTGTGACAGCAGACCAGCATGAATTCCTTCTTCCCAGTTTCACGGAGAAGAGATGTGTTCTCACTGCAGCTCTTAGCTGTCTAACATACTGACTTTTTTCCTGTCCTTGTGACATAGAGAACTTGGACTTTTCCCTTAAAGGAAAGTGAGCTTTGGCATATAGAGTTGCCAGCATGACTTCTCTTGCACTTTGGGGCCATCATTAAATAAAATCAGAGTCACGTTAACACCAGGGCTGTGATCCGTGACAGTAGATGGGATAACTGAGGGGCTGGTAAGTGACAAAAGGACACCAGGGACAAAGGGAAGATCCACGTCCCGGGAAGGACACGGCAGGTCAGTGAGAGATTTCGTCACGTGACTCAGAACTGTGAGCAGTTTACAACTTATGAATTGTTTATTTCTGAAACTTCCCATTTTAGTGTTTTTGAGCCGCGGGTTGGCTGCAGGTAACCGAAACTGCTGAAAATAAAACCAAGGGTGGGGGAGATGACTAGACGATTGTTCGTTGGACATGAAATTCAGAAAGAGTAGATTTCGTCCAATGCCTTCCTTATTGCTGTATGAGAAATAAAACGCAACAGTTGCTTTGAATCATAAATACTCTATATTGTCTTATTGCTAAAATATCTATGAATTAGTCACTTCTCTATTATGAGAAATGCCTTCCATGGGATTTTCCAGGCAAGAGTACTGGAGTGGGGTGCCATTGCCTTCTCCATTATATCATATAGCACTTCTTGAATGACTCGGCTGTCTAAAGGTAAAATCAGTGATGATGTATTTGGGAAAGTATATAATTGTGGATATAGGTAGATGTATTTAATGGTTTTCCCCCAAATAAAACTTTGCTTCCGGTCAGAGTCGGAATAACAGGCCTCACGCTCTGTTACGTTCATGTTCGTGCTGTGCTTGTGATATCTATTACCCCGCATTTTACATTTCCTGGAGGTTTTATTAAAGCCATTTATTTGTAGTAATAAGGTGAACAAGATATTTATAGCAGTCTCATTTTAAAAAAGACTGTAAACACATATTACAAACCCAACAGACCATAGCTAGAATCTTGATACGTGGAAAATCTGTCATTAACACAACGGAATTACTGGTTTTCCAGCACAGCCCTAAGATAGGCTATGGCCAACAACGATTCCTAAAGATGACAAAAAATTTGAAAAGCTATTGTTAATATTATAAATAATTGATTATCATTTATTACAAAATAATTACCTTTAAGCAATTATCACAGTTAACAAGCAATTGCTTTAGGATTATTGCTTAATTACTATTAAACAGCAAAGTACATATGGCATATAAAATTCATTGTTTATTATTATTTTTATAAGCACAGATGGCTTGGTACAATCAGGAAGACTGATGGAGAGTAATCTTTTTTTAATGTAATTACCACATGACTATGTCAAATGATTTTTGTTGTTGTTTTGCTAACATTATAATGTTATTTTAATTAAGAGGCTAAGGACAGTAATTTTTCCCACCTAGTTAGACCAAAAGGAAAAGAGATATTCAGGATATTTTAAAAACTTGATTATAAAAAATTTAAGTTTCATAAATATGAATCACATTGGTACATCTATCCTTGCTTTTATCTTAGATGGAAAAAAATTGCGTTTAGAAAAATCTTATAACTCAGTGACAGTTGAGTATATCATAAAACTCTAATGGCCTGTAATAAATAATAAAGTATCTATTATGGATGTGTGTATAGCTTTGGAAACTGTGGTGATGAGCAGAAAAGAGAGTACCAGTGATGACTGATGGTTCAGAAGATACTCAGATTTCTGCAGGTCTCTGTTAGACCAATACGGCTACTCATAAACATTATGCACGATTCCACACCACTTTTGTAAATACAAGACTGGCAATATGGATGGATGATTTTCTTTAGGGGGGTTTCTGCACCACCAGCATCTCCCTGCAAAACTCTGAGACCCACCTTGCATTTCCTGTAATTAAGCCCAGCACGAGGTTTGTCCAGGTTTAAACAAAACCAAATGTGGACAGAAAATAAGCTGGTCCGGGGGCGAGTGCCTCCAGCTCTTGAGAGGATCAGGGTTCCCGGGAGAGCTGATTCACAGCAAGTGTTGCCCTGAAGTCTAGGACACTGAAGGACTGAGTTCAGAGCAGACCCCTGCTTTTGAGGGGAAAAGCATCCTTGTGTGCAAAACACAGATGGTCAGCCGACTTTCTGGAGGTGGTTGGAAGATCTGTTTGGTCAAACTGAAGAGCTGGCTGGCAGCTTGGCTCCCATCTCCGGTCAGAATCACTGCTTTCGGCCACAGATGGTGGCAAGACGGTGGCGCATATGGTTGCTTCTGACTCTAGGGCCGTCAGCCTGGTCCTCTCCTGATAGGACGCTCAGACCTTTCAGGGCCCCCCAGGCAGATCCTGAACAGATGCCGAGGGTTCTCCCTGGGGTGCACACGCACTCCATCCTGGCCACGGGGGTCAGGGGGCTGCTGAAAGCTGCGTTCAAGTCCCAGGATCCGGCTGTGTGATGATACAAAGCCCGATTCCCAGTGTACAGCGGTGACCTTGTGTGGATTCTGTAAAGCTTTCTCCCCCCGGTGGACACCAGCACCTTCCTCTCCTAAGGCAATGCCAGGCTCCAAAATCATGTGTTCTCTGGAAGACACATTACTTCCTGCTTAGAAGCGAAGCCATGTGTTACTCCCCAAAACTGGGAGAACGCAGAGCTGTGTGACCCTAGGGGCCTGTGGCATATGGCCACCTGCCACCAATTCACTAGCAGGTTCTTCGAGCTCGTGACCGTCCCCCACTCACCAAGCCCCTAGGGAAGGGCTGCAGCATCCACCAACGGCCTCCTCTGGCTTTCTGAGCTTAGGCCGTCAAGGGCCGGATAAGCTGGAGCTCACTCCTCTTCCTCTTTGTAGTTTTTTTCGCCCAAAGATTTATTTTCAAGTTCCTAAGAGTTCAGGCCAGTGACTGTAGACAAGTCACTTGGATCTGTCTGCGTTTGTTCTTTCCTCCATCTTATGGTGAGAATAGACTCTCAATAGCCCGCCTTTGAAGTGATGCAATCCTGCTCACGGTGTTTCATCTGAGTTTTGTCCTGCTCCCAGGCAACTCTCAAGTCTGGCCGCACATTACAATCATCTGGGATCTTTTGGAAACCACCTAAAGCCAGGACCACACACTTTTTCACGTACCTAAGGCTTTCCTCCTGTCTAACACTAAACCCTATGATTTATTCCCACTAAAACAATCCCACTAAATAAATACAGCTTTTTGGAAAAAGACCCTGTAATTGTCTATCAGAGAAATGACGCAGAAGAATTGGGCAGAATAACCAGACGTCTCCTGATTTAAGATGTTTTTTAAAAGAACAAAAAGAGAAGAAAGAGAGAGAGCGGTACTCATGACTAGAGAGTCGTTTAGTCCTCTCTGCGAAGAGTCATCCATTCCAATCAAACAATTTTGTTATAGTCTAGAAAAAAACCCCACGAATTATGCATTTCAACTTATTTCAGTCTTGGTAGCTTATAAGGTTTCTATCTCAACTACTCAGCTGCATCATTAGCAAAAGC
Source organism: Oryx dammah (assembly GCF_014754425.2). Lineage (NCBI taxonomy): Eukaryota > Metazoa > Chordata > Mammalia > Artiodactyla > Bovidae > Oryx > Oryx dammah. The sequence goes on along the minus strand of NW_024070208.1, from coordinate 82,608,241 downwards.
AGATATAGGCAGCAGGTGAACAGGTGAGCAGAGCAGCATTTCAACAGAATCTATTTGGAAAATCTACTGGGGGCCTCCCAGGTGGCGTTAGTGGTAAAGAACCTGCCTGCCAATGCAGGAGATATAAGAGATGTGGGTTCAATCCCTGGGTTGGGAAGATCCGCTGGAGGAGGAAATGGCAACCCACTCCAGTATTCTTGCCTGGAAAATCCTATGGACAGGGGAGCCTGGTGGGCTACAGTCCATGGGGTTGCAAAGAGTTGGACACAACTGAGTGATTAACACTACTATTTGGAAAAACAGGCATGGCTGAACCCACAGAGGACAGTTTGCTGACCCCCGCTAACTCTGAGCAAGTGATAAAGTTGCGTCACTAGCTTAACACCAGTTTGATGACAGGCTCTGCAGGGGACATCGAATCATCTCGTGTGGGAGCTTCAGCCCCAAGTTCCTCTCTGTCACGGAAATGCAGTGAAGTATTTTGTATTGCTTTCGCTTCATTTCCGTTGCTATTATAGAATGCGAATCTTCGAAAGGAAGAAGTAAGAAACAGTTCTCAGAGGTTTCTGAGATGCTCTTTTTGGGTTATAATTCTCAAATTTGGCTGAAATAAAATTTTCCACTTCTTTGATTAAAGAAAAAAAAAGAATATTTGATTCCCCTGCACAATTCCCTCACAATCCCCTTAGTGATTAAAAAACAAAGCACACAGAGGCTGGGCTGAAAGTCACATCCACTAGGAAGAGCAATCGCGTCTAGTAGAAACTCCAATTCCTTTGCAAGATGCAGGCAAGGAAGCAGAAGCTTCCTCCGATCTCAGAAGCCTGCATTCAATAGCTGGGATGGATTTTGCCAGTGAGAGGGATAAACTCTATGAGGCTTTAGAAATGCAAATCCAAGGATGACTTGAAGATTAATTGGAAATGAATAAAACCCCAAAGTTCACATAAGTTACAGGGGAAAACCAAGGAGCTTGTTTCTAAGTGTGGTTTGCCATTGAGATCGTGTCAGCTAGGTCTTGTCAGGATACTTTCGCACAGGCGTTTCATTTCTTTTCAGTTTTTTCCTCTGTGATTTTATTTTTGTTGCTGGAGTAAACATTGAACCAGTAGAAAGTAAATTCAGATTTCAGAGAACCAGTTTGGTTGTTAACCTGCTTGATGAACCCTAAGGGGACCTGTCCACACCTCAGAAAGGGGACAGACATCGTCTAGGACCACGAATCGTAAACTCCCAGGAATCACAGAATTCCGACTGGAGGAGCATGGAGACCAGCATGTTCCACATCCACTCTCCCACCAGCTTGCTCTTCATCCAGGAAGGCCCTCCTTTGGGATGGCATGCCCCAGGGCCCCTGGCCAGGCAGGTGACGCTGCTAAGGCTGGACAGGGGAAGAGGAAGAGGGGTGAAGGGAGGCTGTGTCTGTCTCCGGGTGAAGAGCCTGGAGTCCTTGACCAGCAGCTTGTTGTCCAACGGACGGCAATGGCCCAGCTCCTGCCAATCCCTGCCTTGGAGAAATGTAGCCTCTGGGGTTTCACATCTAATTTCTGAGGATTGGTGTGAAAATTCCCAATTTGTCAATATTGGTGCTTCTTGTTTCAGGGAAAGGGCCAACCTCCCTGTGCATGCCAGCGGCAGCTGGTGGAGTAGTCATCTGCTTAGGGCCCCTGCTTTAGCTCTTGGAAGAGTATTTGCATTTCAGGGATCTCCCTTAATTACAGAGAAAATAATCTTGGGGGAAGGTAATGAAATCATTACCAACAACTCTCTTAGTGTGTTAGTCGCTCTGTTGTGTCCGACTCTTGGTGGCCCCATGGACTGCAGCCCACCAGGCTCCTCAGTCCATGGGATTCTCCAGGCAAGAATACTGGAGTGGGGTGCCATGCCCTTCTCCAGGGGATCTTCCTGACCCAGCGACTGAACCTGGGTGTCCTTCATTGGCAGGCAGTTTCTTTACCATCTGGGCCACCAAGGAAGCCCTATGGTAAAAGCAAATTAAGAGAGTCCAGGGGCAAAAGCTGTGGGCAGAGGGGCGGGAAAACCTCCGTTATGAACATCATGGTCCTCATACGCTGCTTTGATGGGTCCAGGGAAAAAGTACTGGTGGGGAATACCTGTCTGGTATGTCTCAATACTGTTAAGTTATGCCCCAAAATTACCCTGAGTGAAAAGTCCTCTATCCACGACCCCCTCACAAACTCACTACATAACGATGAACTGAACAGCCTACACAAATCTATGATGCTAAGGACAGGCGGTTAACTCTTTCTCCTTGGTGTGAGGACTGATAAAAAGATTAACTGGAGGGGAAGAAAAAAGATTCAAGTAAGGACATATGCAGGGAAGTTTCGCAAAGAAATGAGCCTCGAGGAGGCAGCCAGGTGATAGAGGCGTCTACACACCTTAGGCCAATGAAGGAAAAGAGGTTCCAAACTTCCAAGAGGGGAGGCAAGTTATAGGAAGGTGAGGGGAGAAAACCTGCCTGAATGAAGACCATCTCGTTATGCAGGTAAGACTCTCAGGTGATGAGATTCGCGTCTGGAGTCGCTCTCTTCCTGGTAGGAGAAACCGTTAGCAGTGGGAACTTCCTTTACAAAAGGAGAATCTTATTCCCTATTTTTAGGCAGCTGGTGGGAGGTAGGTCTTCCCTGGTGGCTCAGAGGTTAAAGCGTCTGCCTCTAATACGGGAGACCTGGGTGCGATCCCTGGGTCAGGAAGATCCCCTGGAGAAGGAAATGGCAACCCGCTCCAGTGCTCTTGCCTGGAGGATCCCAGAGCTTTTCCTATGTCTGCTGGGACTCAGCGGCCTTTAGTTCAACTAACGCTTGAGCCAGAGGCATATTTTGGGTGGCTCATCCTAGTGAACTCCATGTGTGTCAGTTGCTCAGTGTCTAACTCTTTGAGACCCCACGGACTGTAGCCTTCCAATCTCCTCTGTCCATGGGATTCTCCCAATAATATTGGAGTGGGCGGCCATTCCCTTATCCAATGGCCAGTGCCAACCTGGAACTTGTTTCAGGGGTGGAATGCTGTCATCCTAACAAGCGCCTTCCAGCCCTAAGAACTGACTACTTAAGGATGACTTTGTAACAGAATCCTAACTATAGAAGTTCCAGTCTCACACAACATAGCTTCATCTTTAGTGTGTGCTTTCTGCTTACTATCCCCATCTAGGATGCGGCTTCCCCCATGGCTCAGCGCTAAAGAATCCTCCTGCAACGCAGGAGACCCCTGTCCAATTCCTGGGTTGGGAAGATCCCCTGGAGGAGAGATAGGCTCTTCACTCCAGTAGTCTTGGGCTTCCCTGGTGGCTCAGCTGGTAAAGAATCCGCCTGCAGTGTGGGAGACCTGGGTTCAGTCCTTGGGTTGGGAAGATCCTCTGGAGAAGGCAAAGGCTACCCACTCCAGTGTTCTGGCCTGGAGAATTCCATGGACCGTATATGCCATGGGGTCACAAAGAGTCGGACACGACTGAGTGACTTTCACTTTCACTCTTCACTTTCAAGGATGAATAGTTATGAGTTGGAGCTATGGAAAGTGTGGTATAATTTTGGGGTGTGCTTAGTTGGGGGCAGGAACCTGCCTGTGATGCAGGAGACCTGTGTTCAGTCCCGGGTCTGGGAAGATCCCTGGAGAAGGGAATGGCTACCCACTCCAGTATTCTTGCCTGGAGAGCTCCATGGACAGAGGAGCCTAGAGGGCTACAGTCAGTGGGGTTGCAAAGAGTCGGACACGACTGAGCGACTTACGCTGCTGGGGGCAGCGTGCTCTCACGGGGAGTGTCCACCTTGTGGGTTCATGGCCATCCAGACCTTGCCGGTCAGTTTCCCAGGGGCTGGGAAAAGCAAGTTTGGTAGCACTGGAAGAGGCAAGAAGCTGATAATGAGTGTTTTCATGGGCGTGAGGACTAGCTGGCTGGGACACAAGGGAGAAATAGAAGTGTTTTCGCTTTGGGGATCTTGGCACCTTGTGAGTTCACGACCTGTTTTGCAGCTCAGTCAAGGAATGAGTCCATGAGCGAATGAATAAACGCAGGCCCAGCACAGAGACTGCAGCGTAGCGAGGAGCCAATTTAACGTCTTGGCTGGAGAAAGACGGGAGATGTGAGAAACCGCACAGGCTGCCACCCCAGCCCTGCAGGCCTCCTTCGAATGGTCCCTGAAGGAAAACCAGGTGGCGTGGGAGGCATTCTCTCAGCAACTTCCAGGAGCAGATTCCGTGCCTTTGCTGAATATACCACCCGAGGCCAAGGCGATGAATTCTGTGCGGTGTCCTCTCGCTGGCGTGGGTACCGTGTTCTTCTGCTTCCTCCCTTCTGTGGCATCTTTACCACGTGCCTCTGCCCACACCTCTCTATGCCACTGTAATTATTAATATATGCTGTGCTAAGTTGCTTCAGTCGTGTCCGACCCTTCATAACCCCATAGACGGTAGCCCCCCCAGAGGCTCCTCCGTCCATGGGATTCTCTAGGCAAGAAGACTGGAATGGGTTGCCATTCCCTTCTCCAGGGGTTCTTCCCGACCCAGGGATCAAACCCCCTTCCCTTACGTCTCCTGCACTGGCAGGAGGGTTCTTTACTACTAGCGCTACCTGGGAAGCCCAGTTATTAATATGTATGTAATTAAATACTGTGAGATAAAATGCAGCGAAATTGGAGGGCCAACAGGTGTTGCTATGGAAAGCATAGTTAAATTATTTGCAAGACTTTGATACAAACAAGACGTTACTTTAGACTTTTTCCCCAGGAGTGTAGGTGAGGTTGTTGTAAAGGCACAGATGACGCCTGTATTTAATTGAAAAGAGAATAAGGAACAAGAGAAGCAGAGCTGCCATAGCAGAACGCTGGTCTTGCAGCCACCGTGGGAATAGGGTGCCTCACGCCCAGAGGCCTTTCGGGCTGAAATCTTTATACGTGGTGGTGGGTGAGGCTTTGGAGCCCAGGTTCAAAGCCATTGCTCCCACTTACTTGGGTGAGTTAGGAAATGAGGTTTCTCTGAAAACTGGCATTCCATCTGTAAGATTTTCAACCCTCCTATAGGTGAGAGGTAGAGCTTGGAGGAGTCACAGCTGCCTCTGAGGGTCTCCTCAGGCTGGCTCCCCATCTCCTCTCTTCTAAGGCATTTTAACTCGTCTGTCAGCCCGGGGACATGTCACGCAAGTGACACCTCCACCTCTGAAAGTGAAAGTGAAAGCCACTCAGCTGAGTCCGACTCTTTGCGACCCCATGAATCGTAGCACGTCAGGCCTCCCTGTCCATCACCAACTCCCGGAGTTCACTCAGACTCGCAACCATCGAGTCCATGATGCCATCCAGCCATCCATCCTCTGTTGTCCCCTTCTCCTCCTGCCCCCAATCCCTCCCAGCATCAGAGTCTTTTCCAATGAGTCAACTCTTCACATAAGGTGGCCAGAGTACTGGAGCTTTGGCTTTAGCATCATTCCTTCCAAAGAAATCCCAGGGTTGATCTCCTTCAGAATGGACTGGTTGGATCTCCTTGCAGTTCAAGGGACTCTCAAGAGTCTTCCCCAACACCACAGTTCAAAAGCATCAATTCTTCAGCACTCAGCATTCTTCACAGTCCAACTCTCACATCCATACATGACCACAGGAAAAACCATAGCCTTGACTACATGGACCTTAGTCAGCAAAGTAATGTCTCTGCTTTTGAATATACTATCTAGGTTTTTTCATAACTTTTCTTCCAAGGAGTAAGCATCTTTTAATTTCATGGCTGCAGTCACCATCTGCAGTGATTTTGGAGCCCCCCCAAAATAAAGTCTGACACTGTTTCCACTGTTTCCCCATCTATTTCCCATGAAGTGATGGGACCGGATGCCATGATCTTTGTTTTCTGAATGTTGAGCTTTAAGCCAACTTTTTCGCTCTCCTCTTTCACTTTCATCAAGAGGCTTTTTAGCTCCTCTTCACTTTCTGCCATAAGGGTGGTGTCATCTGCATATCTGAGGTTGTTGATATTTCTCCCAGCAATCTTGATTCCAGCTTGTGTTTCTTGCAGTCCAGCGTTTCTCATGATGTAATCTCCGTATAAGTTAAATAAGCAGGGTGACAATATACAGCCTTGACGTACTCCTTTTCCTATTTGGAACCAGTCTGTTGTTCCATGTCCAGTTCTAACATGGAATTCTCCAGGCCAGAATACTGGAGTGGGTAGCCTTTCCCTTCTCCAGGGGATCTTCCCAACCCAGGGATTGAACCCAGGTCTCTTGTACTGCAGGTAGATTCTTTACTAGCTGAGCCATGGGGGAAGTCCAAGAATACTGGCATGGGTAGCCTTTCCCTTCTCCAGCAGATCTTCCTGACCTGAGAATTGAACCAGGGTCTCCTGTAATGCAGGCGGATTTTTTACCATCTGAGCTGTCAGTCCACCTCTGACCATGCCCTGTTCTTAGTGCTCAGAAACAACCGACCAGTGAGGGGCACCGTCTCTTAGTCAAAGGATCTCAGCCTGCAAAGGGCACTGTTTGGAACAGGGAGGCTGCCTACCGCTTGCCAAAACACGCTCATTCCAGCCTGATGGCAGCCCCTTGCTTCCACCTTAGAAATGGGCCTGGAGCTGAGAAGATGTGATGACAAAAAATAGCCAGCTCTCAGAATGGATTCAAAATCTCCCTTTTTATGAAACCAGTTCATTTAAGGCGCTTATTTCAGTGCTGTCCACACTGGTATTCTTTGTTTGTTTGTTTGTTTTACTATAACCCTGTGCTGTGCTAAGTCGCTTCAGTTGTGTCTGAACCTTGTGACACCCCAGCCCTCACCTCCATGGACCGTAGCCCTCCGGGCTCCTCTGTCCATGGGCTCCTCCAGCAAAGAATACTGGAGTGGGCAGTCATGCCCTTCCCCAGGGGCTCCTCCCAACCCAGGGATCAAGCCCACGCCTCTTGCGTCTTCTGCACTGGCAGGCGGGTTTCTTTTTACCACTAGCGCCACCTGGGAAGCCCCCACTGTGAGTGTTCATTTTGCTGCTGCTGCTGCTAAGGTGCTTCAGTCGTGTCCGACTCTGTGCGACCCCATAGACGGCAGCCCACCAGGCTCTGCCGTCCTTGGGATTCTCCAGGCAAGAACACTGGAGTGGGGTGCCATTTCCTTCTCCGAGTGTTCATTTTACCCTAGTGTAAATCCATGAGCAGTCAAGAACATTCTCCCCCCAGCAGACATTCACTGCTCACTGTGTTCTCCACCAGGCCTGCTGCTGGGTGCTGCCTGGAACAGCAGGGTGCACGGGAAGAGCGGGTGCGAGTTGGTCAAAGGCACAGATTCCCCTCTTCCCGTCTTCCTCCCGCCCTCTACCCCTCCCTCCCTCTCTCTCTTCCTCTTTGCTCTCGCTCTGTCTTCAATTATTTGTTTCACGTCTGCAGTGCAGCAAACACTGCATCTCTCTGGGTGCATCCATTGGACCTACTCTGTTGCGTAGACTTCACAATCGGATGGAAGAGAGAAGCGATACGTGCCAGCCACATTGTAAAGTGCCCTTTGAGGCCCTTGTGCACAAGGAACATATTGAACAGCAGCAGAAAGGTGCTGTGTTCTGCCCAGCAGATGCCGCGGGCACTGACAGGCGTCCCAGGCCCTTCATCCCGGTCGGCGGCCTCCCGGCCCGGGGGCGCAGCACGACGGCCGCTCACAATGGCTCCTTGATGTGGCCGGGCTGGCGCTCTCCCTTACACATTCTGTTGCTTCAAACAGAAACGCCACTATCTTCCTCACCCCTTTCAGAGGGAAGTTGTTTTTTTCCCCCATCTGATCCTCCAGAGCATTCTATTCTGTGCAGATGTTGGTGGCAGGATATTAGAGGCTTTCCTGGCAAACGAACAAATCTGTCTTTCTAACAAAAATAAGCGAGCAGCCAAGTGCGCAGGAGACGCAGGGTCGAAAATAGCTCGAGATAGAGGCCAGCTCACTCATATTAGAGACCTGGCCTTCGTCGCAGGGCGGACATCATCATCATTACGTGTTGGAATTTAGCTAGAAGGTGGGTTCTTCTCTTTCAACTGTCAGAGCTTTGGGAACAGATGGCTCTCTTCCTCGGGGGCACTCGGTGGCTGATTGGCAGTGTGAGGCAGAAACACGCAGAATCGCAGACAAATCCTGTATATTGGACCCTAGCAGCCTTTTTTATTTGGATTATTCTCCTCTGAGTGATGACAGCAGAAACCATGCAAATGCAGAAACCCCTCCAGAGGAGATTTTGCAAGATGTATGAAAAGTCTACTAGAAAGCCATCACTGTCTTCCACTTGAATGGGGAAGAGCCCCACATACAGCTGTGTCTTGTTGAAATGGCCCTGACCTGTCACATTTAGAGTGACCCAAGTCTATAGTCAAAGCTGTGGTTTTACTAGCAGTCCTGTACAGATGTGGGAGTTGAACCATAAAGAAGGCTGGGTGCTGAAGAATTGATGCTTTCACACTGTAGTGCTGAGGGCTCTTGAGAGTCCCTTGGTCTGCAAGGAGATCCAACCAGTCCATCCTAAAGGAAGTCAGTCCTGAATATTTATTGGAAGGACTGATGCTGAAGCTGAAACTCCAATGCTTTGGCCACCTGATGCGAAGAACTAACTCATTTGAAAATACCCTGGTGCTGGGAAAGATTGAAGGCAGAAGAAGGGGATGACAGGGGATGAGATGGTTGGATGGCATCACCGACTCAATGGATATGAGTTTGAGCAAGCTCTGGGAGTTGGCAATGAACAGGGAGGCCTATTGTGCTATAGTCCATGGGGTCACAAAGAGTCGGACACAACTGAGTGACTGAATGACAAGATCTTAAGCTGGACAGATTGAAGGGACTGCCTGTCTATCACCTCTAGTTGCAGGAAAACAAGAGCAGCACTGCTGTCGGTCACCCGCAGATTGTGTAACTGACCAGGATGCCATGGGACCTTCCCAGGACGGGGGTGGGCTTCCCCCATATCCTCTGCTTCAGCTCCTCTCTGAAGTACCTGCTGAATAGAGAACAGAATTTGATGCACGTTTCCTGAGTTGTTTTGCAGATGTGACACTCCCTACCCCACCAAATGGAATAAGCTGACTGCTTGATTGTCATGAATGCCTAGGCCTGGGCCTCCTGGAGCCTCAGGACTGAGAATATTAATCCCTGTGACTCAGCCCTGTTACCACACCAGCTGCCAATCAGAGAACTGTCCGAGAGCTGATCACACACCCTGAGACCCCACTCCCTCACCTGACTTTGTAGAAACTCATCGGGAGCTCAAGGCTTTTCAGGGCCCGAGTCACTGGATCTCCTTGCTTGCCCTGCAACACGGTTCGCTTGACCTCATGGGGCATGGGGCACATGAGTGCATGTTAACCGTTGTTCCTGCGTGTTTTCATACAGGGTGTTTCAGAATATGCTTCGATGGAGATTTACACATGCATTGTGGAAAGCTGTCCTGAATGTTCACTGGAAGGGCTGATGCTGAAGCTGAAACTCCAATACTTTGGCCACCTGATGTGAAGAAATTTTTCATTTGAAAAGACCCTGATGCTGGGAAAGATTGAAGGTGGGAGGAGAAGGGGACGACAGAGGATGAGATGGTTGGATGGTATCACCTACTCCATAGACAAGAGTTTGAGTAAATTCCGGGAGTTGGTGATGGACAGGGAGGCCTATCGTGCTGCAGTCCATGGGGTCACAAAGAGTTGGACAAGACTGAGTGACCAAACCGAGCTGAACTGTTGGAGACAGAGATCAATAGTTCAGATAACTGAAAATTACAGACTGGGCTGAGTCTCACCAGCAGACAGGGTCCTTGCTTGTCCACTTTCTTCCCTTCCTCTCCCTGCTCTTCTTCATCTCCCTCTCCTCCTCCTTCCTCTAGGACAAGTCAGCACCAAGAGCAGCATGACCAGGGTGGTGGAGACGGGCCTGGGGAACCACTGCTTTGGGAACGAGGGTTACTATGGTCTCTAAAGGCCACACAAAGCTAGGCTGATAACTTAAAAATGTAGAAGGCATGGACCCTAAAATTTCCAAGATTAAAAGAACTTATTTTATTATGCAAGTTATAATACGACCATTGTAAAAAAATTAACTGTAATACTACAAATTATGAAAAAGGAAAAAAAAAATCACTAGTAGTCTCTAGCTCATATCACTCTTAATGTTAATATTTGTTTCCAGAACTTTTTCCAGGTTTGCATGTGTGTGTGTATGATTTTTAAAGGGTGATGCTATAATTATTTTCAAAAATTTGCCTTATAAGTTTGCCATGCCAATACATTTCAATCTGTTTTAACATTCTTAGCACATACATATTGTGCATGTCTACAATATGTGTTTAAGAATTTAATAATGCCTCTATTAATGATCAGTCCAGAGTCTGATATCTCTCATGTAAAAGCAATGCTGTGAACATTCCCATGTATATATTTGTTAGTGTGTCTTCTTTATTTGGATCTATTTCTGCCAGCAGAGTTCCTGAGCCAAAAGTTAGCTGACATTTGAACTCTGATTCCTACGACCAGAGGTTTATGACCCAACAGCGCCATAAGAAGAGCATGGTATGCTGATCCCAGGCAGAGAGGGGATTTGAGTCAAAAGACGACAGGACGGAGGCGGCTCTTCTGGCTCATGGCCCTTCTTCCGCACGCTTGCAGACATCTAGACCTAGGCTGCCTCTCCAGCCAGCTTCTCCGAGACTTGTCATCACCACGAGCCACCCTGCTCCTCTCAGGTTTCCACAGATTTCATAATTATTGAGAAAAGACTCCCGAGAAGTAAAGAGAACACGGGAAGCATAGTGGGTGTGAGCAGGGGAAGGCTCGTGGCATTGATGGGATTGACCAGGATGCCAGAATGGAGGTGTTCAGGTGCGGTGGGGATGGGGCTTAGTAACTGGACTATTTCACCTCTGGGAGGATTTTTCTTCAGTTGGGAATATTTATATGATGATGGGAAGGGCCCAGGAGCAAGGAGGGAGACCTGAACACACAGGAGGGAACTGTTTATCAGTCATCACACCCTTTGATTACTAAGCAGATGAGACTAATGGGATCCAAAGCAAGGCAGGGGAGGGCAAGACAAGGCTTTCCTTCTGTGTGACAGGTCTTCTGTGTAACAAGAGAGGAGGAGGCGAGTGAGCCAGCCAGCTCACAGCAAATAATAGATCACGGATGACCTTGATGGAGGAGCTGCCCCCACGCGGCCTCGTAAGGAGGGGAGCTGGGGGCTGCTGCTGACTGGCTGGGAGGCCGTGGACTCAGCACCAGCAGCTCCTGAGAAAAGCCTGAATCCAGGAGCTCACAGTACAATCAGAGGGAGAAGCATGGAATCTCAGAGAAGTTTTAGTTTCACCGTCTACTTTCTTAGAGCTCTTTCGTTCCCCCTAAAAATCCGCCCAAAGATGGTCTTCCTTCCTCTCACCTTTGGTGTCCGAGCACCAGCCCCGCCCTGCGTTTCAGGCTCTGAGCCATGGACGCCTCAGCCCAGGCTGCCTCTGCTCTGCCTTGGCCAGCTGCAGGCAAGCAAGCGGTCTTCCGAAGCCCCTCGCATGATGGGTGAGCATCCACTTCGCCCCCCTCTTTTGAGCCCCTGCCGTGTCGTATCTTGAAGGATAATTAGCCATGTTCCAGTTTCATCTCTTCCATAAGAATATAAAAATAGCACCATTCGACTGCCGTCCGCCCCTCGCCTTCCATCACTGTGTCTCTTGGCCAGGGCACAATGTCATGCTCCGGGACTAGCCCCTGGTTCACCAATCAGACGTGTGTTTCAAAAGACACACTGAGGCCATCGCAGGAGTCTGTGTGTGTGTGTGTGTGTGTGTGTGTTAGTCGCTCAGTTGTGTCTGACTTTCTGCGACCCCATGGACCATAGCCCGCCAGGCTCCTCTGTCCATGGAATTCTCCAGGCAAGAATACTGGAGTGGGTTGCCATTTCCTCTTCCAGGGGACCTTCCCGACCCAGGGATCAAACGCTGGTCTCCCACATCACAGGCAGATTCTTTATCGTCTGAACCACCATCTATTTGTTTAATAAAAGTTCTGTCTGTTTGTGCTGTTTAAAAAAAAAAAAAGGCACCTTAAGGGCCTGGTTTGGATGTGAGAGAGGAAGGAGAGAGAATAATAAAGATGATTCTTAGGTTTTAAAGCAGGAAAACCAAAGACTCATCACATCATGACAAGCCGAGGAGAACTGAGAACGTCGGTTCGGGGAGGGAAGACCCTAGATGTCCTGTTGGCTTGGCTGACCTTGGGGGACTTGGAGGCTCAGCCAGGGATTGGGTCTCTGATAGAGCACTGGCTGCCTGCAAGCAGACCTGTGTCCCGGTAGACACAGTGCCTGATACGCAGCCAGATGGCCTGCCTGCAAATCCGGGCGAGAAGTCAAAGTGTTAGTTGCTCGGTGTGCTGGGCTCTTTGCAACTTTACAGACAGTCACCCGCCAGGCTCCTCTGTCCCTGGAATTCTCCAGGCAAGAATGCTGGAGTGGGTAGCCATTCCCTTCTCCAGGGGATCTTCCTGACCCAGGGACTGAACCCAGGTCTCTGCATTGCAGGCAGACTCTTTACCAACTGAGCCAGAGGGAAGCCCATGGCAAAGGAGCAGCGTGGTGGTTCAAGGCTCAAACCTTCACATTCCAGGAAACCCCGTTACCTGGAGCTGACGTGTGTGCGGGCCAAGTCGCTTCAGTCGTGTCTGACTCTCAGAGACCCTGTGAACTGCAGTCCGCCAGGCCCCTCTGTCCATGGGGCTCTTCAGGCGAGACTGTTGGAGTGGCGTGCCATGCCCTCCTCCAGGGGATCTTCCTGACCCAGGGACTGAACCCAGGTCTCTTACGTCTCCTGCATCGGCAGGCGGGCTCTTGACCACTAGCACCATCTGGGAAGCCCAGGTGAGGCCAGGCTAATCTCTCAGCCTCTCCCAGTCTGGTATTCCTTGCTCTTCCAATGGGGATGATTTGGATGGTAAGAAAAGCAAGGCTGTACCTCATGAGCGGTAATGAAACGGAAATAGGGTGAATTCTCTGAAAGTACTTTTTAAAGCTTAATAGAGCTTTTTGTATGTCAGTTGTTATTATTACAGAACGTCCCCAAATTGATTTCCCATGAGAAACAGAGTGAGCTCTAGAGCCAGATGCCATCTACAGTGTCTACTTCATGGGGTTATTGTTGGGATTAAATAAGTGAATACATGCAAATTCCTTAAGACAGGACCTGGCGTATGATGGATGCTCGATAAATGCGAACACAAATCCCTTCTCCTGTGAAGCTCTTTATTCTTTTTTTTTTGTTTGTTTTTAATTGGAGTAGAGCTGTTTTACAGCAAGGTGTTAGTTTCTGTGTAAAACAATGTGATTCAGCCACGCATGTGTGTACGTGTGTATACGTCCCCTCCCTCTTGGACCTCCCTCCCATCCCCCAGCCCTCCCCTCTAGGTCATCACAGAGCTCCGAGCTGAGCTCCCTGGGCTCTGCAGCAGGTTCCCACCAGCTACCAATTTTACACACATGTATACACACACCAGGTTTCCGTGGTGGCTCAGATGGTAAAGAATCTGCCTGCACTGCAGGAGACCCTGGTTCGATCCCTGGATCAGGAAGATCCCCTGGAGAAGGGAATGACTACCCACTCCAGAGTTCCTGCCTGCAGAATTAGGTGGACAGAGGAGCCTGGTTGACTACACTTTGCAGGTTCTCAAAGAGCTGGACACCGCCGAGCGACTACCACACGAGTGTGTCTCTAGCGACCCCAGTCTCCTGGTCCCCACCAGTGTCCACACGCCCCTTCTCTACATCTGCGTTCCCGTTCCTGCCGGGCAAATAGTTTCCTCTCTCTGTTATTCTTATATGGGTCAGTGACTGGAGGGAGAATGGAGTGCAGAGCATCAAAAAACTGTCTCTCTGATTCAATAAGGCAAGAAAGGCGAGCTGACTGGGGGGATGTCCTCCAGTGGGTGACTTGGAAAGGAGCAGACCTCAACGAGCTTTCATCAGAGGTCAAAGTCCCCCCGTTCCCTCGTGTGACTCGGGGAAACACGGCCCGTCCTCTGCCTCTGGGGTCTAAGGGAAAATGTCTTTCTCAGCCTCCACAGAAGGCAAGGGAGGGCAGGCCTGGAGGGGGCAGAAGATCTCGGTGCTGACTGCTCACGTCCCCAGGTCTCCGAGGAAGTGACGACTCAGGAGAGTGGCCGCGTTCCAGTTGACGAGCCTGTTCTCTGGAATCGCTGTTTGGATGATAGGCGGATTCCTAGGAAGCCTGGCCGGGGCTGTGAGCCAAGTGGGTGAAGGTGGAGAAGGCGGGGAGGCCGCCGGGACGGGGTGCCCGGAATCCACGGCCTGACCCCGCGCCCCGCAGGGATGCGGGATCTGCAGAAAGATCTTCTTACTTCTTCACGACAGTCTCCTTGGATTTTGGATCTTTCCACCCGTGATAACTTAGATGCTTTCCCCATGAAGCCTCTTGCCTCGAAACAGTAGAGGCAGATGAGCCTGGAGTCAGGCCGCTCTTGTGACCTCCACTTCAGTCTTGGCCGGAGTCATTCCCCTAAATTTAGCCTTTGAACGGGAGGCCGAGCCAGGTCCCCTGTGGCCGAGTGAGTAAGAGTTGGCTGTGAAAACCTGTTTTGTCTGCTGTGATCTAAAGAGAATTCAAATCCAGGGGCTCCGGGAAGCCCTGCCCCTTTCAAGTCCACAGCTCCTCTTGCAGCTGTTCTGTTGGGAGCAGGGGAGAAAACAAAGAGGAAGCCTTCCTTTCTTCATCAGAGGATCGGTGCTGTTTTAAAAGAAAGAAAAAGCAAAACAAAACATCTCTAGGCAAGCTGTTCTTAGAAGACGGTCTGCCTGTGGGAGAGGCCTGCGTCTGAGGTCTGTGGACTGCTGCAGCGCACAGGCTTGCTCCTGTGCTTTATGACTCAGCACATACCTCTGGATGAGATTCCCATGAACACTGGGTGAACTGCTCCCAGATCGCCAGGTGTTCAATGCCCCAGCCAGATGCCTTTCCTGATGTGACTATTAATTTACGTGTCTAGTTAGCCTGGCCAGAATGCCCAGATCTTTGTCTAAATATTATTCCAGAGGTTTCCAAGAAGGTATTTTTAAGATGAGAGAGTGTGTGTGTGTGTGTGTGTGTGTGTGTGTGTATGCGCTAAGTCGCTTCAGTCTTGTCTGACTCTTTGCAACCCCGAGGACTCTTTGTGACCCGCCAGGCTCCTCTGCCCATTGGCTTCTCCAGGTAAGAACACTGAGGTCAGTTGCCATCTCCTTCTCTAAGGGAGCTTCCCAACACAGGGTTGGAACTCGAGCCTCTCACGACTCCTGCGTTGGCAGACGGGTTCTTTACCGCTCGTGCCACATGGGAAGCCCGGATAAGCTGTCGCTGTGTCACAGATTTGGAGAACCTTTTCCTAATTTGTGTAACCCTTTTATCATCGCACCTTTTGTTTCTAGACGTCCATCTGCCTCACTCTGCCCTGCTATGATTGACAGCTCCTTTCCCTCTTAGGGATGTCCGTGGTGCTTCCCTGACATCCAAATAACAATAAAGGAGGAATTATGACTAAGACCTACCCTTACAGGTCATCCATTCTCATTCCATGCATTGAGTAAATGTATGTGGAGTGAATAAACGAATTACATTATTTAATAATGTGGGTAAAAATAATCATAAAGGTTTAGGGTTAAGGAGTCCTGAGACATTACTGATTATAATTACTTGTCTGACATTGTCTCCTCTGAGCAGCACTGAGCCATTTGCGATAATTAAAAATTTTGACTGTTAGTGTCTATCAGCACATACCACATTCAAAGAGAATCAGAAGGAGGTACCTAATGTTGTAGAAAGTTCACAGACCTGGTGTGCACGTGACTCCAAGCCCTTTCAGGGCCACTTAGCCTGTCCTGGGCTCCTGGATCGAGGCCATTTGCCTCTGAGACCTCAGTTGCCATCAAGTCTCTCCAAGTCATGCGCCCCAGCACTTCCTAAGATTAGAAATCCTCGTTAATGCACAACATTTTTGTTTTTAAAGCTCTTTCTGAAAAGTGGTTCTCAACTTTTCCTTAACTTTACTAGAATAGAGACTGAGGAGTCAGTGGGGCGTTTCCTTAGGTGTGCACATGGACAGGTCAGCTCATCCTTGCAGACCAAGCTCCATGGGGTCAGTCAGCCGAGGGCATGGCATTCCGGGGCTGAGGTGTGAGCTTCTACTCCACCAGGAGCCTGCAGGGGATGTAAATAATTTTCGTTCACTGACTAATCCACTCACAAGTGATTATTAAGTCCTTAAAATACAGCATCTGTCAGCCAAAAGCATGTACTCTGGAGCCCGACCTCTGTGTTTGGATCTTGGCTGGGCCACATGTGAGCGGTGTGTGTCCAGGCAGGTGTTTTTACCTGCTGACGCTCAGTGTGCCCACCCGTCAATGGGCAATAGCTTCATGGACCTGGTCGGATTGTGCAAGGGTTGGATTCGCCAGTGCAGGTGAAGCTCTGGACCAGTGGGCTCCATGGTGAGTGCCTGGGGTTACCTGTGGCTGTGGTTGTCTGACTGGCCTTCACATCCAGTCCTCTCTGATGGGGACACATGTTTTTTAGAAGACAGACGATGCCCAGGCCCTCGTGGGTTACATCTATTGCTGGGAAGATGGGTAAACTGTCCAACAAATGTCCACACAATTAATTCAGGTCATGAGAACAAATAGAGCAAGGCGACAGCAAAGAGCATGGCGAGAAGCATCTTCTTTAGAAACAGATCAGGAAAGACAAGGACTGGGACGTATACATGGCCCAGAAATCCCAGCTAAGGAACTGCCAGGAGTCTCGAGAAGGTCTGTAAAGGCCTTCTGGAAGGATTTAGTGGGTCTGACCTACTTGGGAAAGGCCAACCACTGAGCTGAGGGACATGCGGCAGAGTGCCATCAGTGGACCATCACGGAAAACCAGCAGGCTGCCCGGCTCCAGGGCCCAGGAGACTTTGGAAAATAATGGAAACCACTTCCAAGTGGCCAGGGCAGAGCTGGGTCATGAACAGCCTCCAAAGCCAAGTGCGCACTACAGACTGGCTCTGGGGGACCCAGCCTGCAGAGGACTCTATGTGGTCACGTGATGTTAATAGTGTCTGTAAGCAGCAGGACAGGTGGTGGGAGCAGCTGGACGGTCCAACCCCCACCCTCCTGTGAGGTCAGAGGACCCAGCAAGTCACATTTCATATGAAGGGAACGGGGTGCAGGGGGAGCGATACTCTTAAGGCCCCTGGCTGACTGAACTTGAAACTGAAAAGGACAGAGCCACAGGAGGAAAGCAGATGTGCTTAGTCGCTTCAGTCGTGTCCGACTCTTTGTGACCCCATGTGACCCCAGAGGAGCCCACCAGGCTCCTCTGTCATGGGATTCTCCAGGCAAGAATACTGGAGTGGGTTGCCATGCCCTCCTCCAGGGGATCTTCCCCACCCAGGGATCGAACCCACGTCTCATGTCTCCTGCATTGGCTGGTAGATTCTTTGCCACCTGGGAAGCCTCAGAGAAAAACACATACGTGTGTCGTAAAGAATCTGCTGCCTGCAGTGCAGGAGACTTGGTTTTCCTTTATCCACCCTTGTTGATCACGAAGCAGAGAAGTGGGTGGTGGGTGATGAGAAATGGAACGTTTGCTGCCATATCCATAAAAAAAGGATGTCGCAGTCATCAGCAATTGCAGCCACCATGAATGGTGAGCTGGTGAGCCTCGAGGGAATCAGGAAGGAAAGGGTACCTGCTATCCCGAAGCCATCAGCCGGCAGCCACTCCCTACGGTGAGCCCTGAGGCGACTCGGGATGTGGAAACACAAGATTCTGGCCACAGATAGCTGAGATGTATGTCAAAGGAATGATTTCAGTGAGCCCAGACTCATTGGAAAAGCCTCTGACGTTGGGAAAGGTTGAAGCCAGGAAGAGAAGGGGGTGACAGAGGATGAGATGGTTGGATGGCATCACCGACTTGATGGACATGAGTTTGAGCAAGCTCCGGGAGTTGGTGATGGACAGGGAGGCCCGGCTTGCTGCAGTCCATGGGGTTGCTGAGAGCTGGACACGACTGGGTGACTGAACAACACACTCTTGCATCTTTCCGTACATAGGAAAGCGCTTAAATCCTTGAGATACGTGGTTTTCTCTTTTGATTCTCAGACTACCTGCCCTTTGTTGAAAACCTTCTATACAACCTGGATCCCTCCTCCCACCCCCACCTCCCCGGAATCGTTCTTTCAGGGTCACTTGAGATGCTGCCTCTGAAGCCTGAAGTCCTAAAAATTCCTGCCAAATAAAACAGAACTCTCAACTTTAATGCTGTGCTTAATTTTTCAATAGACAGTGAGCAGAGCAGAGAAGGGAGGGCAGACGGAAAGCGGGGGCCTTGTGGGGAAGGCTTGGGGGGCAGCAGGAGAGCAGGGACTCTGACCCAGAGCCACAGGGACGGTCGGTGCTCCCCGAGGTGTGGATGACCCCCAGGTTCACACTTGAGTCCCGACACTTCTCTTTTAGAAATCTGCTGTTTTTGCTGCTGTTGAGTCACTCATTCGTGTCTAGCTCTTTGAGATCCCAAGCTCTTTGGGATTCCCTTGTGGCTCAGACAGTAAAGAACCCACCTGCACTGCTGGAGACCAGCTTTGATCCCTGCGTTGGGAATATCCCATGGAGGAGGAAATGGCAACCCACTCCAGTATTTTTTGTCTGAAGAATCCCATGGACAGAGGAGCCTGGCAGGCTATAGTCTACATGGTCACTGGGCTAGAAACAACTGAAGGGACTTAGCAAGCACACACACACACACACACACACACACACACACAAGAATTAGAAGATTTCATTTTTTACTGAAAAGAAACAAACAAACAAACAAACTGTGACAGCTGCAGATTACCCACTTCGGGTTGTTAGATAGTTTTGGAAAGGACCAGAAGCAGATAGATCGAAGTTAGGTGTGATGTTGAGGGCCCAGTCCTCTTTCAGAACAAAAGAGCTCTTGAGTCACACGTCTCTAGGCCCGTTCTAGCAAGTTTGATCTTTCCATTAACCCCTGGGAAACATAACCCCTTCCTAATGCCAGTTAATTAACCAATTCCGGTGTGTTACCAAATGAATTCCCGGGCTGGCTCTGGTGTGGTCCCAGGTCTGCAGCCGGCCTTTGTTCTCACACTGCTCTTCCTGTGGGTTCACATCACTGTGAATCTCAAATGAGCCGCCTAATTAATCTGCAGCGTTCCTTTGGGATGGGGGGCCTCTGCCCATTATCTTCACTCTGCAGATAGTAACAATTTAGAGGGCTGGGCGGAGGTCACAGGAGAATTAGCAAGAGAGACAGAAAAAAATTCCCGGTTCCTAAGCCCCCATCCTCTTATCCTGTTCCCTAGACAACATCGTTTGGTGCTTTTGGTATAAAATTAGTAAATGCAGCTCAAGGCCCTCACTGCCTGGGGATGAACTACTGTTTGTCTGATACACGTGACCCAGTGGCTGCAGGACTTTTAAAGATGCACAGACCAGGCACTGACTATTTGGAGAATCTATCGGACAGGATGGTTCTTAGACCTCTTCCTGGAAGCTGTCCCCACAAAAACAGTCACACACACACGAGCCACCTAACATCTGGGCTCAGCCGTTCTAGGTCCACGAGGATGTGTGGTCCCTCAGGCATTTTCTTGCAAATTAAAGAAAAAAGAAAGTCAAAAGTATTAGTCGCTCAGTGTCATGTCCAGCTCTCTGCAACTCCATGGTCTGTAGCCCAGCAGGCTCCTTTGCCCATGGGATTCGCCAGGCAAGAATACTGGAGTGGGTTGCCATTCCTTTTTCCAGGGGATCTTCCCAACCCAGGAATCAAACCTGGGTAGTCTGCATTGCAGGCAGATTCTTTACTGCCTGAGCCACCAGGGAGGCCCCAGTGTAAATAAAAGGTGGGTGAAATGTTCTGAACTCTGTGTGACCTGTGATGACTGCAAAAGATTACCTGTGTGCGTGTGTGTATGGGGGGGGGGGCGGGTCTATGCTTTTCTGCAGTTTTGCTTGACCACTGAGAGTAGTTAATGGTGATCTCATGGTGAGAGACATCTTTTCCCAACACAGCAGGAAACGTCTCACTAGCTTTGTATGGCTGAAGCACAGGCCTCTGATTTTTTTCAGAACTAGATGTCTGGCAGGAAAGGGTATAAACCCAAGCTGTACTTACTCAGTTCAGCAAACATACTCAGAAACACCATCTCAGGACCAGTCGGGGACTGTGAATGGACTCATAAGCAGGCAGGGTTCCCAGGCAGACTGTCCGATGACCTTCCCCATGTGTTTATTTGGAGAATCAGAATGGCAACCCTGATCTCCTGATTTCCTCCAGCTCAACTGTCCAAGAACACTCTGAGCACGTCAGAGAAGTTTATCTTAGTTTTGGTATTCAGTTGACTGCAAAGGCTAGATACCCACCCCCTCTGTTAACAAGTAAAAAAGTTCTTAAGCAGATCCTGGGAACTAAGTAATGAGTGATTAGTGTCATTCCATAAAGTCACTAGAATGGAATCCCAGGGTGGACCCCCAGATGAGGGGAGAGTCTTGGATAATGCAAACACATTCTTGGGATTCCAGGTTTCAGCTGGGATTCTAAGTGGCTATGGAGCTTGCTGAGCTGAGATGCTGACCAGACTCCTAGGAGGGCATACCTGACCCTATGAGCTGTTATCCAGCAGGTCAACCTGGGCAGGATCACTGGAACCATTCTGATATTGGTTGTGCCTGCTTTGAGAATGAACTCAATCTTCATACATAGGTCATACAATCTACACTTTTAGGCTTACTATCAACATGCAGCCCTGAAAAACTCTACAATTGTTATTAATGCATTTGAGTTGATTTTCAAGGAAACGGGCCTTCTTTCCATTTGGAAAATTGCAGCCAATAAGAGGCATTCCATTTATCATGCACTTAACTTCTGAGACATAACAAATAGTCCTCCTGATAATTATCAAAGCTGAATGTTCACGGGAGAAACACCCTGTCCATAAATCTAAAAAATTGCTTATCCTTATAACTGGAGCATGTCTCAAAATTTGGAAATCATTATGAGCATTTGTTGACTAGTTAAGGCTGACACATGGTAAACAGAAATGTCGTTTATTTCATTAGAACTGAAAAAGCCCACTCCCTCCCCTCCTCCAAAGTCTGATGTTCTCTTTTGACGAATTGGTCGATTATTTCCAACAATATCATTGCACAAATAGACATTAACTTGAATGATGGTGGCATGTCACTTCCCTGGAATTGCATTCGGAAGGCCCGCCTCTGACAGCTCACGTAGTCTTGTCTTCAGGCTTGTTTTTATGCAGCAGGAAAATAGGCTTTCTCAATGGATCACTTCATCACAGGTGTCTTACCTACCTGAGAGACAGCCTCCTGTCAAGACTGGCAGACCTTCTCATGCATAAACGACCCTGCACTCCACTGGGAGCTGAGGACATGATCAATTAGCTGAAAAGAGTTCATTTGTTTTGTATGTCAAACCCAAGCAGAAGCCCCGAGGTCTAAGTTTTGCAAGAGACTGTGCTTTTTTGACATGTGAAAGAAAAACAAGAAAAGAAGAGAGAGGCAGAGACAAGAGAGTCAATGGTGTTTTCGAAGGAGAGCCTCATGGGGATTGAGAGTTCTGAGAACATCAAAGCCAGCCCACTGTTGTTCACGTAAGGAAAGAGATGCCTAGAGGTGAGGCTAGTTGGCAAGTTTACGGAGCAAAAACGACATCTGACAGACCCTGATGCTACCTGTTGCTGCTGGAAGAGACTGTCACCCACACACCCCAGGTGGCCTCAGAGGGTGGCATTCCCCAGATAAAGTCACCGTGCTCAGGGGCTTACCCTTGGCTTTGAACTCCCGGGAAAGCAGATCTGTCCGTCTTCCCATGATGGACTGGATTCAGGGGAACTGGTGTAAATGTCAAAACAGTGGGAGATGTGAGTGCATAAAGGGAAATATCACACCCTCCCTTCCTGACGCCCCATCTAGGACGGGAGGCATCCTAGCAGTGACCACGACAATGAAATGAATTTCCAAGTGGCCAGGTGAATGTAGCAAGGGCCAGGTGAATGTAGCAAGGGCCGGGAAGAGGGTGGGGTCCAGGCCCGACACCTGGCCACCCTGATTTGACCACCGAGGTCACTGCTTTATTACGGAGCTGAAGACTGATCACCATGCCTGTCTCTTTTCTCTGAGTAATCATGGCGAAACGCTGGCTTTCTGGACTTCCTTCCTCAATAATCCAGGTTGGGCTTTGCCTGCTTAGCTTCCAGATAAAGTTAAGTAACACGGATGTGGTCTCACTTGACTGGAGCTGATTCACATTTTCATTTCCCCCCTTGAACCAGTCCCCTTGGCTGGAGCTCTGGGGGTAGTCTGTTTTCCTTTTTTTTTTAAAATAAACGTATTTGTTTATTTGGGGCTGTGCCGGGTCTCCACTGCCGTGCGGGCTTCTCTCTAGCTGCGGCGAGCGAGGGCTCCTCCTGGCTGTGCTGTGCAGGCCTCTCGTTGCACCAGCTCTTCTTGCTGGGGAGCGTGCGCTCTAGGTGCACGGGCTTCACTGCTGCAACACACGTGCTCAGCAGTTGTGGCTCTCGGCCTTAATTGCTAAGCAGCATGTGGGATCTTCCCGAACCAGGATCCGATCATGTCCCCTGCAGTGGCAGACGGATTCTTTACCCCGGACCACCAGGGAAGCCCTTGGGATTAGTCTTGATAGGGGTTCTGACGGGACAGTGTCTTTCCTGCTTATCGGGCCATTTCTCAGAGAAGAGGATATGAAGGTTCACGTGCCGCAAAACCCTGAGGTGTCAGACCTGCCCCAGCGGATGCTGTCACTGGTGCACCTGCTGAGAGGAGAGGGAGGAACGTGGCCCTTTAGTGTCCACGAGAGCGGACTCACCAGGACCAGCGTTGCAGGTGGTGCCTGCGCCCCTCTCTGGAGCGGAAGATGCTCTCCACCTCTGCACTCTCCTTGGATAAGGATGCCTTCTTTGCTTCCCCACAAAGTTGCCAGACAAAAACCTGTTTGTATTTTTATTTGGACTCAGAATGTTTTACTCTCTAGAGACACAGTTGGTCATCAGACCTCACGTAATCAGCCATCAAAATTCCACAGGCAAGTGTCACCATCTCAGTCCCTTGTCTGCAGCCCATTGCTCGGTCGATTATCAGATCCAGCAAATCGAACTCATCACCTGTGCTTTCGGTTAGTTTTTCCTAGCAGGTTGCCTTAGGCCAATTCCTCAGGGGTGGGGACTGAAGAGCCTCTGACCCCTGCTGCCCCAGAGTGGGGCTTGGGGTCCCAAATGAACCTAGTGGCCCTGGGAAAGCAAAGGAAGAGAGAGTGACAGACGGTGTGGGTGCGATTCCCAAGGCGACCCTGGGAGGAGAAGCTGAGGGAGAGGGAGAAGATGATGCCAGAAAGCATGGAAACAAGGACCAAGGGGAAGGACTGATGGTTAAAGCAAGCTCTGGACATGGCACCTTGTAAGATGCTTACAGCTCTTTCCTGAATGGGACGCAGTTTCTCACTTAGTGGGGGACCAGTCTTTCAGGGCACGCAAAGAGTCTGGTGGGTAGCTGCCTATGATGGACTTTATAGGGACTGTCAGAACATCCTTGGGAGACAGTGCTCCTTGAAAGGTCCCTGTACATGATTTAGAGAAAGTATCCAGACAAAACTTGGGTTAGTTGTGAAAGTGACTCCTTCACGGAAGATGCCTGAATAATAACAAGCGAAATCCTCTCTTGTAACTTCAGGGCTCTTCTTCTGTGAGGGTGACTTGATACTTACGAGGATGTCAAGTATTCGAGAGAGCAAAAGTGGTCCTTTCTCTTTTCTGTTTTCCATGTTTTGCACTCAGCTTCTCTTAATGCATGTTTCACAAACTTTTAATGCCCAATAGACAGATGGCTCAGATGGTAAGGAATCTACCTGCAGTGCAGGGGACCCAGGTTTGATTCCTGGGTTGGGAAGATCTCCTGGAGAAGGGCATGGCAACCCACTCAAATATTCTTGCCTGGAGAATCCCATGGATGAGGAGCCTGGAGGGCTATAGTTCATGGGGTTGCAAAGAGTCAGACAGGACTGAGTGACTAACACACACACACTGACCAAATTGCTCCCGAACTGGGTACTCAGCTGTTTCCATCTGGGCTTGCCTTTCCCTTTCTCTGTCCTGCTAGGTCTTTCACATAAATATCAGTCATCAATATTGATTGCTAATAAATATCAATAATCAAACAAACACTCAGTAGCATGTAGCACTTAACACATGTTGCCTAGCTAAGAATTCTGACCCTATCACTTGCTAGTGATACCAACAGCGCGATGCAGGGCAATTTAATTAACCTTTCATGGCCTCAGTTTTCTCATCTTTAAAAAAAAGAGAGATGTTCACACTCTCTCATGGGATTCTTTGGGGATTAAATGACAATACACATAAAACCCTGCTGATAACTCCTGCCACATAGGAATTGCTCAATCATGCCAGCTATCAAATGTGCTCGTTAAATGCCAACTGGATATTTGTCGTCAGCCTGCCACTGTCCACAATGGTACACACATCAACAGTAATTACAAGTTCACGTGGTCACATCCTCATGATAAAAGTCTTAAGAGATAAGCAAGGGATCCTGACCCTCTTTAAACAATAAACCCAGCTGATGGTCAAGAAGGTTAAGTGATTTGCCAATGCATATATGGTCTGGTCTTCTATCATTGAGCCAAGGGATATTTTCCCAATTATATTTTGAAAACAGCAGATTGTTAACCATTTTGAATATCTAATCTGTAGAACTTTAGAAAGTACAGCAAAATAGGGTGAAAAAATTCAAGGCTGACCACAGGATGTTGATGTACAAACCCAGGGCTGCGAGATTAGAAAACCCTCTTGTCTTAAAAATCAAGGGATCATGCTAAAACTGCTAACGGTTTAGCGACTCGGCCAGAAGGGAAAGCAGAGCGTCTTTAGGGGTCTTTATACGAATTAGAGAGGGTAGCTTCTCCCTGTGTGATCTTGCTAGAAGACGACAGTGCTGTCTCATCCCGGCAGTGTGGGGAAGCCAGTCCATCGGTTTCAGATGAGAACTTGGTCCCGCGGAACGTGACCAGTGGGACCCCCCCAGCACGCCCCACTGTAGGCAAGCAGCTGGGGCCCTTTTCAGTGGCAAAGCTGTACAGGCAGGAAGTGCCAGGGGGCAGGGGGTTAAGGGGGCTGTTCCCCCCAACCAGGGGACCACAATCCCATGAAAAATGGGCCTGTTCTGGCTGGGTCTGGCGGATGACAAAAGAGCTTATCAAAAGTAATTCAGGGGCTATCCATCCTCTGAATGTCCCAGATGGATCAGCAACAGAGAATCCACCTGCAAGGCAGGACACCTGGGTTCGATCCCTGGGTTGGGAAGATCCCCTAGAGGAGCAAATGGCAGCCTGCTCCAGGATTCTTGCCTGGGAAATCCCACGGACAGAGGAGCCTGGCAGACTGCAGTCCCTGGGGTCGCAGAGAGCCAGACACGACTGAGCGACTAAGCACGCACGCGCACATTCTCCCTTCTAAGTAGGATTTCTTGCTATTCCTCTCGGGCATCTCATCGAAAGCATGAGTAAAAATGTTTTAAAATTGGCTACAATTTGCAGTAGTTTGGGGTGACTTAAACTTGCTGTTTTCATGACCTTTTAGAAATGCGTACACTGAAAAGGTTTCTGCGTTGAGCGTACTTCCTGTGTCCTTCCTTCTCTGCCTCCCTCCCTCCCTTCTTTTCCTCCTTCCTTTCTCTCTTCCTTCTTTCTTGCCTTCTAAAACTTAGAGACTGTTAGTTCTCAACTATCTTTTTACTGCCAAGAAATCTATAAATTGCTACTGATCTCAAAACTTCTTTTATTTAAACTAATATCAATGGTAAGGCACTTTTAAATGTACTCCTTAAAGAATTATTATGGAAACTGTGAAGTGCTAAGAAGCAGAGAGAGAAGGTATTATAAGAACTCCACAGACTAATGATTCAGCTTTGAAATTTGACTTGAGGATAGTCTCTCACTTCATCTCTAATTCTAGCTTGTACCCCTTTCCTGATTATTCTCAAACAAATCCCATATATCATACCAATCCTCCCGTAAATATTTCAATGAGTATCTCTGAAAGACTGCTACAAATGTAACCTCAATACCATTATTGCATACAGAAATTAAGAGTAATTCCTTACTACTATTAAGTAGCCTGTTCAAGTTCCCAATTCTCTCTTTTTATTCTCTTACAGTTTGTTTGAGTCAGGATTTCCATCAAGTTACAATCATTGCACCTGCTTGACCTTTGAGTCTTTCTAAAAAAAAATACAGCCCCACCTTCTTTTCTGGCATTGTATTTGCTGAAGAATCTGGGTGGTTTGTCCTAAAAAGATGTTTTACAGTCTACGTTTTGCTGTATACCAGCTGAGTAATTCCCTTGAATCCCGTATTTTCTGTAAATTGGTCGTTAGGCCTAGAGTTTTGATGAGATTTGGATGATAGTTTTATTTTATCCCACTTTTTATGCAAAAACATCTCATAGGCAGTCTTATATAAGTCTGTCAGGAGGCACATGGAATCCAGCTGTATTTCTTTTTGTAAAGAGAGCTGCCATTAATAACCTATCTAGAATAGGTTAAAAGTAATTTAGAGGTTGCAATATGGTGATATCTTAATTTGAGCATTCCTTTTTAATTTATTGTCTAATGTGTCTTTCCCTCATATATTATTCAATAACCCTCAGGCAAAATTCCTTCAGAATATAAAAGTGCTTGATTATATCATCTTACTTACTATTCTTCAGAATAATGAATTGTTTTCCCAGCATCCTCTAAACAGGGCCAATGAGATTTATTACTATAAATGCATGAGTTAACATCTTTGATGTGCTTCAGTTTAGTGCACTTGTTACGTTTTTGTTCAGATTTACCCACTGTGTTTAGTCAGTTGTGTCTGATTCTTTGCCACCCCGAGGACTGTGGCCCACCAGGCTCCTCTGCCCATGGAATTTTCCAGGCAAGAATACTGGAGTGGGGTGCCATTTCCTCCGAGAGGGGGTCTTCCCGACGACCCAGGGACTGAACCCACATCTCCTCCATCTCCTGTCCTGGCAGGCAACTTCTTCACCACCGAGTCACCAGCTTAGTGAAAACCTCTTCAAGGTGACTGGTGAATTTTTTGTCCATGAGTCCAGTGGTCCTTGCTTGTTTCCTGATTTCTGGTCCTAGACTAGCCTTCTAGCCATAAATAGATACACAACCTATACAAAATGCATGGCTTTCAGCTATCAAACAAACAGCGCAGGAACACAATCCACGGTAGGAAAGACACTTACGAGGTCTTTCTGCCTGGAAAATTCTTCTGGGTCGTGGCCCAGGAAGGGGAACCCAAACAGAGTGTGGGGCCCCACTGATCTACAGTGATGGAGATCAGAGTTTGGGAAGCTGAAGTTGCTAGTTCCCAGGTCATTTCACAAGTGAAGCACGTTTGGGATTTGTGGGACAGAAGAGTGGGCGGCAAGGAGCTATGCAGAGAAAGAGCTTCCCTTGAGTCTGAATGTTCGTCTGGACAACTATTGAAGAAAGGTCAGCATCGGGAAACTACAAACAGAAAACCTACTGAGGTTCACAGAGAGCCGGGGGATATTTGAGTCCCACCCAGCCTGAGCGGAAAGCCCTTGCTGAACCCACAGGGCATTCATAGTGGCTCCAGAAGGGCCGTGCATCAGCAGTAGGATGAACTAGCCCTGAAAAAAAGCTACTCCAAACCCTAACAAAGCATTAAAGACAAAGAATTAGAAGGGTTAAACTAGAGTTCAAATTAATTGCCTTCCAGAACAAAGCCCAGTGCTTTGGAAAGGACAGCAAGAATCCACACACTGGACAACACAGACAATGTCAAGCACCAGGTTAAAATTACGGGGCATGTGGAGAAGCTGGACAGGTGGCTCAAGACCAGGGGGAAAATTAGTTACTAGAAACGGAGCTGTGATTCCTAAGGACCAAACCTGAAGATTTCAGGTCCGTAGTGATCTTCCCCCCAGCAGCCACACCCCACAATCCCTGGATGCCATGGCATGAGGCCGCCTAGGTACCCACCACCCCCACTCCCCTTTGTTGCTTGGTTCTAAGTCGTTGTGTTGAACTCCTTTGTGACCCTGCCAGGCTCCTCTGTCCATGGGATTTCGCAGGCCAGAATACTGGAGTGGGTTGCCGTTTCTTTCTCCAGGGGATCTTCCCGACCCAGGGGTCGAACCTGCACCTCTTACGGTGGTAGGCAGATCTCTACTATTGAGCCACCAGGGAAGTCCCTGCTGGCCCTCGGTTAGGTCCTGTTCCTAAGTATTAGTCTAGCTTGTGGCTTGTATTTCTTTCTGGCTGACACTAAAAGTTCTCTTGGACAGTCTCACTAATCCCTTGTCTTCAACTACATATTTGGTTCTGCAGAAAATCCTGCTCTTATAATAATAAAAATATTACAGTAGTTTTTCTCATTGTTGTGCCTGTATGTATTAGGGAAGCTTCCCAGGTGACGCTAGTTGTAAAGAACTGGCTTGCCAGTGCAGGAGACGTAAGCGACACAAGTTCAACCCCTGAGTCAGGAAGATGCCCCTGTAGGAGGGAACTGCAACCCACTCCAGTGTTCTTGCCTGGAAAATCCCGTGAACAGAGGAGCCTGGTGGGCTACAGTCCATGGGTCGCAAAGAGTTGGACACGACTGAAACGCATATGCGTTCGACTTCATCAAGCATTATTATATAAATGGTCTTTGCTTTTCATGGAACTCCTGTGGGAAGGAAAATTCAGGGACTCCTTCACAAAGAAGGAAATGAGAGCTCAGAGAGATTAAGAAGTTTGTTTCTCTAGGTCACCTGTCTGGCACAGTGTAGCATATAGGATTTCCATCTCAGAAACGTGCACTTCACAAACCTCTAGTTTCCCCACAAGGACCAAACATGTGGTGGGTTATCTCACATTCAGTAGCCGTGACACTTGCTGCTAAGAAACTGGTTGGGGAGTTCACTTCATTTTGGAAGAGAAAAGTCTCCTTTTTGGGCAGTGACGTGCAGAAGGAGTTTCTTTGCATAATGTCTTTAAATGGACCTAGGCAGAGCCCATCAGGTGATTCATACGTCACGTCGACATTCCAAAGAGTCAGAGGGCTCAGCGAGCCTCTGGCTTTCTCTCTCTGAGCAATGTGAACCATGTGAGCTCACACGTCCTCTCGTGGAGTTCTGTGCCAACGTGGATGTTCCGTTTCATTATAGACGTGGATTCTTACCCTGGTGGAAAGAGTCAGGAAGGTCCAGGGTAACTCCAGTCTTGGGCCTTGGGTTGCTTACCCTGGAATGCACTGGTGTTCACTTTCTTTATAGGGAACCCAGCAGCTTACGTAACAAACATTTGTCACTGGTGATGACAGCTTCTTTCTGGAGTTCATGCCCCATCCGA
The DNA here is from genome assembly GCF_014754425.2 of Oryx dammah. NCBI lineage: Eukaryota > Metazoa > Chordata > Mammalia > Artiodactyla > Bovidae > Oryx > Oryx dammah. The sequence continues at coordinate 82,578,797 of NW_024070208.1, read as the reverse complement.
GTAGTTAGGAATGTCCCTTTACCCCGGAATCTCTAACACACTCGCTGATGTAACCCCATCGTTTTTGTTTGCTGTCTGACTTGGAAAGTCAAAGAGTTGGACACATTTTAACTCTCAGCAGGTTGCCTTAGCACAGTCAAATATGGGTCAGACTCAGTGGCCCAGGAAAGAAATCTGTCTGTCCCACTTCCACTCACACACACACACACACACACAAACAAAAACCACCCTGAGAAAACAGACGTTCTATCGAAGCTCTTTTCTGTCCAGATCTAGGTTATCACTCACAATTTTAAAGTATTAATGCAAAGCATAACTTAATCTAATAAAAAATGTTAAATCACAGCCTCTGTTATGCTTGTGAATCTAGCAAACATCTTTTCTATTTTTCAGATTGCTTACCTAAATCCTACCTGTGTGCTAAGTCACTTCAGGTCGTGTCTGACTCTTTGTGACCCCATGGACTGTAGCCCGCCAGGCTCCTCTGTCCATGGGATTCTCCAGCCAGGAATACGGGAGTGGGGTGCCATTTCTCCTCCAGGGGTTCTTCCTGCCCCAGGGATTGAACTCGTGTCCCTTTGGCCTCCTGCAATGGCAGGTGAATTCATCACCACTAGCTCCACTCGGAAAGCTCCATATGACCACAGAATTAAAACTGGGTTGTTTTCAAAGGAGGAACAAATTCATATTTGTAGGTATGAGCATATAAAACGCTAAAAAAGTGTGTTAGTGCCCTGTGATATAGCATTTATTTTACTGGGTATAAAAATATAGGGGCTTCCCCTGTGATTCAGAGGTAAAGAATCTGCCTACAATGCAGGAGACCTAGGTTTGATCCCTGGGTCGGAAGATCCCCTGGAGAAGGGAATGGCAACCCACTCCAGTGTTCTTGCCTGGAGAATCCCATGGACGGAGGAGCCTGGTGGGCCACAGTCCATGGGGTTGAAAAGAGTCAGATGTGACCGAGCAACTAACACACAAAATAGTATTTTGTAACTTTGTTATTTATTTCTAGTAAAAAAAAATGCATGCTTGCTGCAAGAAAGCAAAACTAAAGCTAGGGGAGAAAGGATAAATTTTGGTGTCACTTCTGAATTCCTTTTGCCCATGTGCTTATATTGTATAAGTAGCTCACAACAGTGGAAGTGTTGCTTTCTGCTGGTTTTTGAGTTTTCTGTTGTTTGTGGTGCCCTTTTTCACACCAGGCATTCATTCAGTGCTCCACAACAGAATCCCCGTGGTGCAGTCTGTACTTTCTTTTGCAAAAGTCCGAGCTAATGACGCTCTATGTTTCTCACCACCTTGGAACAATTAGGTTTAATATGGAGGCTTGGTGTGGCAATTCAGTTGGCGTGAAAGCAAGATAGGGTTTGGTTGGCTTATGTTTCTAGAAGATGCATGATGTTGATTTCGCTAGAAAATGTGTTTATATCAGTGGCTTAGTAAGTAGATCACTGTGAGTTTGTTTGCCAGGATGTTTGCCAAAATTTAAAGTTGAAAGTGGTGGTAAAATAACACAACGTGAGTCCCCGCATCTTACATGGAAACTCTCAAGGCCTCTGGCTGCACCAGCACATGCTGAAAGCTTTTATCCCACCACATGGTAAGGACTGTAGTGGTGGGTGGCGCCTCCTTAGAGCTACAGGCTTGATGGGGGTCACAGTAATCCTGCATGGGTCTATTATCATCTTCATCTAATTAATGAGGAAACTGAGGTTCACATAATCTAAGTAATTCCTTCTCTTACTATTTTAGTAATCTGTCTCTTGTTAGCTTATTCTAAGTTTTCAGAAAGTTGGCTTCCCATGTCCATCAGTGACAAGAATGCTTATTCGAAATCTAATGCATACTTAAATCAGGTTTGTAATGAGTCAGTTTATTTGGTCTCTGCAAACTGTGTTACAACAATGTTCCATCTAAAGGGAGAGAAACTAGGGTCAGAACCAAGAGTCAAAGAACTGGGTACAGAGGTCAGTGCCAGCAGCTGCCTGGCTGTGTTCTGTCCTTGTAGAAGCCTCAGGTTCTTCCAACATGGGTTCCTTGTCTGTGTCATGAAGGCATTAGGTGACACAGCTTCTAGGTCCTTCCATTGCTAAATTTCTGTGTGTCTGTGCTGAATCGTTTGGTTACAATGCATATTCTCTTTCAATCTTTTGCCTACTACACCATCTGTGAGATAGACTAGAAATAGGTTTTGGTTAGATAGCCTAGCTGCTCTATGGGGATTGAACCCTGGTGGGCAGAAAAGATTTTTAAAGGGGGGCTCTGGGAGAAGCTCACGTGGCCTGGAGGGCCTTTTCCGGCATGACAGAACACTAGGACCACAGGCCTGTGGGCTGGCTGCCTCTGAAACCTCATCAAAACAGGCCATATACGTTCTCTTTCTTTCTGATTTTTTGGAAGAACTTACATAATGAAAATCTGCTTTGGCTGTCTATTTTAAAGTAATAGATTACCTGGCTGAAAACTCCCCTCCATGCTGAAAATTAATTTCATTCAAATGACACATTTAGCTAAAATATTTTCTCCTCTGCTGATCTGAATGTGTAGACTTTAAAGTAAATGTGATCAGAATTTTACGTTTTACTGTTATAGATAATGTTGCTGTTGTTGTTGCTGTTTAGGCGCTCAGTCACGTCCAGCTCTTTGCAAACCCATGGACTGTAACCCGCCAGGCTCCTCTGTCCAGGAGATTCTCCAGGCAAGAACACCGGAGTGGGTAGCCTTTCGCTTCTCCAGGGGATCTTCCTGACCCAAAGATCGAGCCCAGGTCTCCTGCACTGCAGGCAGATTCTTTACCAGATGAGCCGCCAGGGAAGAGAGTAAGTTTTCTGAAAACAAAGCGTCATTTTCTGGAAAGACGACTGAACTATTTAGCTTAGCAAATTTGAGAGAACTTCCATACAAAAAACAAGCAAACAAAAAACCCTTTTGTTCCTGACTTAGCAAACTGCGTCCATCCATCTGCAGTGAGAAATATTCTCAAGGTATTTGGGTCTTGCTTACAGCCTTGAAACTTGAAAGATGTAACGACTGAAGATGACCCAGAGCATCCTCAGGACAGACTCAAGCCATTGCCTTGAAAGTAAACTCCTGTAGTCTCAGTTAGGACCAACTCCTGACTTTCTACAGAGGCAACACTGTTTTTCTTTTGTTCTTCAAAACTCTTGCTCAAAATAATGTTTTATTTTTGGCACTTTGGGTGAAGGAGGAAGAAGATATATAAAGCTACAGTTCATAGTTTAAATCAGATAAATGCTACCTATTTTCCTTTCCAAGCTAAAATTTCTTTCTCTCTCTTAAATCTGACTAGGTTCCTAACAGGTACCTCTTAATCATTGTATTGCATTTCAGGCCCTTTAACTGAACCACACATTATACTTTTAATGTGAGGGAGGAAACAATTTTGTTGACAGTTCAGTAGAGAATATATCTTTCAATAGTCTCTGATCCTTTCCAACCGCATCTCTGTTGTATCTTCAATATGATATTTTAAATCCTGTTGTCAGAGAAGAAAACCCTTTATGGTCTGGTCATTCTGATGGCCTGAATTTTCTTGTTACACTCTTTCCCTCATCTAAGTGACCTCTAATATGTTACACTTTTTCGCTGTCTTCTCATGAGCACATAAAATGCCCTTGTGAACTACTGACGGAGTTTTACTTGGAAAATAATGCCAGTATTAATTCAAAGAACTTGGAGGAAGCCAATTAGCTTCCTCAAATCAACAGTTCAGATTTGAAGGTGGTGTTCAAGGGATTTTTAATAATGAACACTTAGCCATATTGATCTAGAAAACGCCTAATATTACTTTGAACAAATCCCACTGGCTCCATGGATAAAGAAGTCAGACTAAATCTGGCATCTGCTTAAACAGCACCAGGCAAAGTGTGTGCCGGACTTTCCAAGCCTTTAGGCCATCAGTCAGACTAAAAGTGTCCACTGAGTTCTCACTTTCTAAATAAAAGACGTGAAACAAAGAGACACCGCTTTAGCCCCAGCAGACTTAAGGCATTAATGTAGAGAATACTAAAATGTTGCAAAAGCATATTATACTGTGCCAGGATCCTTACATGCTCAAGGAGTGTCAGAGTCAAACTTTGAAGAGCTGAGAATAAGGAGTGATGAACAAAAGAGGGGAGCAGAAGAACAGCGCTGGGCAGAAATGAGACACATTCTGATAGACGAGAGCATTAAAAAAAGAACCCTTTGCAAGTGAAAGCAGGGTGGATGTGGGATCAAGGCTGTGGTCATCGGCTTTCTTTTCTTTACATGACAAGTGGGTCAGTTTCTCCTGAAGGATGCCCCTGTCAGTAATGGGGGAGGGTCCCAGCAGCCAGAAACTGAAGATTCCTGTCTACCTTGGGGGTCCACACGCCCTGGCTGTTCCAGGACACCCTGTCTCCGCCGCCCCATTCTGTGTTCCTCTCCCAACGGTCTCCTCTGCTGACCTGGACTCAGCAAGTTCCCAGAACTCATTGCAAAAAACAAGCAAGTACGCAAACAAACAAAAACACAAGATCGTCAGCAGTCATGAATGACCGGGTATCTCTACCAGGTGATAAGCGGAGAACGAGGGAGACTCGTTCATTCTAATTCAAAGCCACGTGTCCAGTTCTTGGCATTGGAAAGGTCATTGCTTCTTTGCTCATTTTTGGCTGCACTGGGTCTTCACGGCTGCTTGCGAGCTTTTCTCTGGCTGCGGCGAGCAGGGGCCGCTGTTCACTGTGGTTTGCGGCCTTTTCTCTGCGCGCGCGTCTCCTGTTGCCGAGCCCGGCTCCAGAGCGCACGCTGGGTTGTCCTGGCAGCTCGGGCTCAGCTGCTCTGCGGCCCGGCCTGGGGGACCTTCCCGGACCAGGGAGGGATCCCGTGCGCCCTGCCTCGGCAGACGCTTAACCCCGGACCACCAGGGGAGTCTCAGAAAGGTCATTCCGAATGAACGTTTTATGAAGGCCACCCCGAAACATCCTCTGACCCGGGCTTCCCGCCCCCATTTCATTCACAACTAGAAGAAGAAGAGAAAAGGAGGCCAAAGGGGGCGAGGGATGGGGAAGGAAGCGCGGAGCTGCAGCCCGAGGCGCCTCCATGGAGCTGTTTCCGCCGCCAGCTTTCCTGCCGACTCTTCGAGTCGCTGTGCTATAACCATTCTGCAGCCATGGCAGATTGTCTCTCGACAGAGGCAGTCTTCTTGCCTTTCTGATGTCGGTTACATGGTGCTTGCCCTGTGCCTGCTACCTTTATAGAATCAGGGACAGGAGGAGACAGGGGGAACGGGTTGTGGAGGTCAGATGTATAGTCACCACCCCCTCACACGTGGTCCCGTTTTGAAAGCCCTGGGCCTCCCAGTGCCTAAGGCTCGCAGGAAAATAAAGACACACGATGTTCAGCCTTTCTTCAGAAAAAAAACAAAACCAGGGAGTCAAAATGTAATTGGAAGTCTTATTCTTCCTTAGCATTTAATAAAGCCCCCAGTGAGAGATGTTGAACATAAAATAAGCTGGTATGGTATCTGCTTTTTGAAAAACTGAAACTCAAAAGACAAACCAGAGAAGTCAGACTATGCAGATAGACCAAGGACTGAAGCAAATACGAAGGAAGGGGACCCGAGACAGGTGGTCAGGTCCACGGAGCCTTTCTTTTTTTTTCCTCCAAGATAATTCTTCTGAGTAATAAGGACCACAGAACATTCTGGAAGGAACTTAAAAAAATTTTTTTTGTTTGTTTCATTTGCTTGTGTTTAATCAAGGTTTGCTGTAAACAGTGAAACCAAGCTTCTCTTAATCACACTCACCATCAGGGGGTTTCAATACAAAACTCCCACTTAAAATTACAACTCTACTTTGATGAAAAACCTTCCCAACCCACTCCATTTGACATTTTTCCCCTTGGTTTTCTAAAATAGGAATGGAAAGTGCTAATGGTGTGTTTTGGAACTCCAAGTTCTTTGTGGTTTTTTAAGCCTCATTAAAAAAAAAAATATTCTGTCCTTATCACCACTAATCAGGGCTTATGTGTGACTGGAAAATTAGACGGTTCACACGTGGCAGGCAGGCAGGAGACACGGAGGCCTGGGCTCAGAAAGAAAACATCTAGACGCTGATGCGATTGCTAAGGACAGACTATTCCCCTGTACCCGTGTGGGTCTGGACGCCTTCCAAGTTATTAATAGCTATGGGGACAGGACTGTACATTAGACTGTTTCCTCATCGGAGAGAACAGAATGTGAGCTGTGGGGATTGTGACATGGAAACTATGTGGGCTGGCTCTCCGGGGCTTTGTTTTCTCCTTTTGAGGGCTTTCTGTCCTTTGTGCTTTCACTTCCGCTTGTGGGCAAACATCTCCATGGACGATGGACAAGAAGTGGCCTCATGGAAACAGTTTGGTGGGGCCCCTCAACTGTTTCAAAATAACACACCCAAATTGGGTGAGGGGGCCGTCTGCTTCCCTGGGGCCGTCTTCTTGATCCACCAAAGAGAATAAATCTGAACCTCTCTCCCCTGAATCCTTGGGGTGAAATGCCTGTCCTGGGAAATTCTGGCTTCAGATTTCCCTCTGGTGAGAAAGAGAGCGTTTGTGTTGCTGTTGAGGTTGGGGTCAACTCAGAAAGGGCAATGGGGTCTCCCACTCCCCACTCTGTCCCTTGTACCAAAGCCAGCACCTGGGCAAAGGCTGAAACGAAGGAATGAATGGAACCACAGAAGGCAACCTTTACAAGAAAACCACCTGGGATGGATAAAATAATTCATGCCGTCATTATCTGTTTATTTTTTATTCCCGTTGTTTCTAAAATAGTGCTGTAGCTTATTTTAACTTAATTTTTATTTGTATTGGCGTATGGTTGACTTACAATATTGTGCTGGTTTCAGGAACACGGCAAAGGGGTTCAGCTATGCACATATGTATATCCATTATTTCAGACTCTCTGGGGGTAAACCAGGAGATTGGGATTGATGTTTACATAGTCCCGTGTATGGAATAGATAATCAACAAGGACCCTATAGCTCAGGGAACTCTACTCAATATTCTGTAATAGCCAATATGGGAAAAAGAATCTCCTTTCAGTTCTACTGAGATATAATTGACATACGTGTGAACTCAGTCACTCAGTCGTGTCCGACTCTTTGGGACACCATGGACTGAAGCCTACCAGGCTTCTTGGTCCATAGGATTTCTCAGGCAAGAATACTGGGGTGGGTTGCCATTTCCTTCTCCAGGGGATGTTCCTCACAGAGCGATCAAACCCAAGTCTCCAGCACTGTTCAATATTTTTCTTTTTCTTTTTGGCAATGCTTCTTGTGGGATCTCAGTTTTCTGAACAGGGGTTGAACCCAGGGCCCTAGCAGTGAGAGCTCCGAATCCTAACCTCTAGGCCACCAGGGAACTCCCCAGCGCTGCTGAAGGTGTGTAACACGATGAATTAACTTATGGCATCAAGAAATGCACATTCATGATAGGTTTACTGAACACCCACCATCCTCATATTCTTCCAAAATAAAAAAAAACAAAACAGTATTTTTTGCTTATGAGAACTCTTAGGCTTTACTCCCTTAATAATCTTCATGGATGACAGAGCAGGGCTAATTATATGCATCATGTTGAGGATTCCGTTCCTAGTATTTGTTTATCTTTTAAGTGGACGTTCGTGCCTTCATCCAGTTCCTCCTCCCCCTCCCTACCTCTGTAAACACAAATCTGACCTCTTTTTCTATGTTGCTTTTTTGTTTTTGAAGCATAACTGACCTCCAACACGACTTTAGTTCCTGTTACACAACATTTGTGTTGTGTGCTTGCTCAGTCATGTCCAATTCTCTGTGACCCCCTGGGTTGTAACCTGCCAGCCTCCTCTGTCTGTGGGATTTCCCAGGCAAGAATACGAGAATGGGTTGTCATTTCCTTCTCCAGGGGATCTCCCTGACCCATGGACGGAGCTCTGGTCTCCCGCGTCTCCTGCACTGCCTGACAGGTTCTTTACCACTGCACCACCTGGGAAGCTCCGACAACATTAATTTTAATGCATTTCTCTGTCTATTCAAAGGGATACTACCTTTGGTATCTAACATTTAAGAATTTTTCCAGGTATAAAACAATCTGGGTTTGAGGGTGCCATGTGGCAAGATGGGATTTTGGGGTGGCATATAACTCCATGTCTCAGAATTAATTAATTATTGTCTACAAGCCACCTCTTCTCACCGGCGCTAGATTTGCATGCTTTACGTCTTACGGCTGCTACTATTACTCAAGGGTAGAGATTGTTATATACTCAGGACCTGGAGCTCTGGAATTTTCAGTGTTTGTAAACCCTGGGACAACTGTAGACTCACCACATAGTAAATTCTCAAGAATATGGGTTGTTTGTTTCAAGGACCTAAGATGCTCTCTTTGGAATGACGATTTAGGAAGCCATTCATTCTGTTGTCATCGCTTCTCCCCACCCCTAGTATCCTCGAGGGAAAGATGACTACAGACCGAGCAAACACAAAATTATTTTACTTGGGAAAAAAAAAAAAAGTTATGCTGTCTGTCTAGTTCAGTTTCAGTTTTAATGGCTATCTAAGTAGCTAAAGGGCTTCCCACGTGGCTCAGTGGTAAAGAATCCACCTACCAGTGCAGTAGACACAGGGAACTCAGGTTTCTTTTTTTTTTCTCGATTTTCTTAAATTTACTGAGGGTTGATTTGTCACTCAAGATGTGGTCTATCCTGGAGAATGTTTATTTATTTATTTATTTATTTATTTTACTTTACAATTCTGTCCGATGCAGGATACGGCATGCTTGGGGCTGGTACACGGGGAACTCAGGTTTCAGCCCTGCATCAGGAAGCTCCCCTGGAGAAGGAAATGGCAACCCACTCCAGTATTCTTGCCTGGAGAATCCCATGGACAGAGGAGCCTGGTGGGCTAGAGTCCATGGGGTCGCAAAGGGTCAGACACGACTGAGTGACTGGGCACACACATGTATTTAAGATGTACAACGAGACAGCAGTTTAGGGGTCTTTCTTGTTGCTTTGATCCAGAATCCTTCTAGATTTTATGGAGACTCGCACAGGAATTTTTTAAATTCCCACTTCACAGTTCTTGCCACAGCTTTAGATTTCAAAGGATCTACCAGTGTGGCTGTACCCTGAAGATTTGTGCATTTCAGGAGCTCCTCTTAGTAATACCCCCACTTGGTCGGGTTGGATGTTCTTTTCTATGAAATCATATCTTTTAAACCTTCCTTGCAGTTTTGAAAAAGATTCTTGTTTGACTTTGATAAACCCTGGCACTCTGAATTCCTTGTGTTTGTTTCTTTGTCTTCTTCCTTGGGCTTGCCGGAGGCAAGGTCTAACACTGTCAAATCATTAAGGAGGAGGGCTTTATTTCCAGTTCCAAATCATCTCTATTTTCATCATCCAGAAAGAAACACCACGTCTTGGGAATAAATGTCACAGTCTTCTTTAAAGACAATGGGCTCATGTTCCCAACACAGTGAATCCTTGAAGTCACTTTTCTGCTTTATTTATTTTAACGTGTATATTCTTAAAACCAACAGTGCGCCTCTGATGGGTTTCATTCTTTGACTGTAGACAGGCCACCTCCTCCTTTGGGGTTGACTGTGGCTTTTATATTTTTCAGTTGGAACAAAAAAAAAATCCTCTGGCTATTCTACTGTGGTTATTTTTCTGCCAAAATGTCGATTACCTTATTATGATGAGAACAGTAACATGTAGAAATATCATGTAGTGATTTACTATGCACCCTCTCAGGTTGGGCTTCTGGTGGCTCAGTGGAAAAGAATCTGCCTGCCAATGCAGGAGACGTCGGGAAGACGCCCCGGAGAAGGAAGCGACAGCCTCCTCCAGTGTTTTTGCCTGGAGAACCCCATGGACAGAGGAGGGCTACAGTCCTTGGGGTCGCAAAAGAGTCAGATACGACTGAGGGACTAAACAACAACAAATACATCCTTTGGCCTCTCTGCTCTGCCACACACATACAAAGGCAGGCTATCTGCTGACCAGACTTAGAGCCTGGATCCTAGCGCTCCAGCCCAGGGCCCCTGATGACTGAGCAATATCAGACCCCTTCGCTTGGCACACAGCAGGGACTGGCTTATTAATTTTTATCCTTCCCAGGGCAAACCAGAATAACAAATAGGACTCATATTTATACTTTTTCTTTCTTCGCCTCAGGGCTGTCTGAGATCACTTGAGAGTGAAAAGTGAAAGTGAAGTCGCTCAGTCGTGTCCGACTCTTTGTGACCCCATGGACTGTAGCCCACCAGGCTTCTCAGTCCATGGGATTTTCCAGGCAAGAGTCCTGGAGTGGGGTGCCATTGCCTTCTCCAGGGCATCTTCCCTACCCAGGGATTGAACGCTGGTCTCCTGCATTGTAGGCAGATACTTTACCCTCTAAGCCACCCTCACTTAGGAAAGGCTAAAGTTCAGTATTTTTCCTCTATTCCAAGGGCTACAGAGAGTGAAGAGACGGAGCAGTTTAAGTCCAAAGCAGTAATTCCAGATAAAACCATGGTAGCTGATGTTTGCACAGTTGACAAACTGCCGTCACACGTATCTTTCCATTTCACACTCACGCCAACTGCACACGTAGGTTTCCATGTTACCCTGCTTTTATTGTTGAGCAGATCCGGGGTCACGAGACCTGAAGGGATTTTTCACAGAAGGCGATGTATCTGACAGTGAATTCTGTTTCAGCTACTGGGTTCCTTCCTCGTCTTCCTTTCCTCTTTAATTTTGTTCTCTCTCTCCTTTTTTAAAATGCACTTTGATTTAAAAAAAAAATACATTTTGAATTTCACCATCTTTCTGTAAGTGAATATAATCTGTCTATATTTGCTATGACTTCTGATATTTTTAATTTAGGCTTTTAATGGACAATGCCCTGGGCTTCTTTATTGATGTGCCAGGTCCTGCCTCTTATGATTAATCGAGTTAAGTTTTCTTTTTTTAGGTTTAAATTTTTCCTTCTGTTTGTTTAAAACATAAACGGTCTGTATCAGTCCTCTGGTAACTGCAACAGAAGAGCCTCAGAGTTGGTCCATGGGATCCCCTTTCAAGCCAGCTCCCGTTTCGTGTTGCTGTGAGGGCTTCCTTCGTTCCTGTCACCCCAGACCACCCAGGCTCACTTACTTGGAGGTGACATTGACCGAGATCTGTGTGCTCCCTGTACTCACTGCTAATAGAGTTTGTTAAGGTGCTTTCAGTGCATACAGCTCGGTTGTTTGTTTGTTTGTTTGTTTTATTCTGAAAACAAAACTAAATCTTAAACCACAGAATTCCTCCTCGTGTTCCTCTACGGCTCCTGTTAACATGTCAACTCATCTGGCTGATTCTATCATAAAGCAAAATAGGTTTCGAATTATTTTTATGATACCAAGTTATCAGCAGAGCTATTAGGTAAAATTCAAGTTTTCTTTGAAATTCTTTTCATCTCTGGACTCTTTTCTAGTAAAGATGTACAAAGTACTCATTCAAAAGTTACCTGAATTAATTTCTTTAATATATGATTACGCTGTTATTTTGATTGGAAGAGGAAGTGGCAACCCACTCCAGTACTCTTGCCTGGAAAATGTCACAGACAGAGGAGCCTGGTGGGCTCCAGTCCGCGGGGGTCCCACAGAGTCAGGAGCCACTGAGAGACTAAGCAGATACATTGCTTGATATGTGTCTTGGTTAATTTGCAACTACACTTAATTTCAATATTTACTTTTTATTATTTTGGTTAAATTTTACTTTTTCATAAGTAAAACACTTAAATGTGTCAAAATTATACAGAAAAGATACTCAGATTTATTACGTGTATGTGTGTGTATGCTAAGTTGATTCAGTCATGTCCAACTGTTTGTGAACCCATGGACTGTAGCCCACCAGACTCCTCTCTCCATGGGATTCTCCAGGCAAGAATACTGGAGTGGGTTGCCATTTCCTCCTCCAGGGGATCTTCCTGACCCAGAGATTGAACCCGAGTCTCCTGTGTCTCTTGCATTGTCAGGCAAATTCTTTACCACTGAGACATCTGGGAAGACCCCCGTAGAAGTATTACAGTCCCCAAAATCAGAGTGAAAGGAAACGATTATTAGAAATATTCATGCAAAAAACTTTTTTTGACTGTTTCTTCATTACTGACCCTCTCTGAAGCCAGACTGAAAAGTACATGCATAGAAATTACGAGTTTTAGTGGACACTTTTGCCTACGGAGATGTTTGGAATGAGGAATGAGGTGCTTCCTATGAGAACAGAGGTATGGAGACTTACGGGTTTCTGTGTCTAATGCAGATGGTAACTCTCAGCCCCCTGTTTTACCCGGAGGAAAATTTTGGGTGACATCATTCTGCCAAGTGAGGGTAGAGGATGATTTGCAATGTGTGAGTCATGAGTTCTTAAGCTCCATAATGATAAGAAATGGAGAAATCCTTAAGGCAGGGGGGCAGGTACACTGCAAAACCTTAAAGCTGAGTCATGGGGGTGAGGCCCTTCTGAATAAGGAAGGCTTTGGGAGCATTCGAGTTCATTGCGTATTTTACATACTTCAAGGATGTATTTATTAGAGGGGGTTGAACTGCGACTCTTCCTCAGTGTCCACTAAACACCAGGATGGGAGTCACTGAGACACCACAGGGAGGGGTGCTGGTGAGTTGCTCAGTTGTGTCTGACTTTTGGACAGACCCTGTGGACTATAGCCTGCCAGGCTCCTCTGTCCATGGGATTCTCCAGGCAGGAATATTGTAGTGGGCTGCCATTTCTTTCTAAGAAATACAGGTTCCGCATGCGAAGCCGGTAGGTGATTTTTCATCTGTTCCAGGGGTCCCGAGCCTTTCTGGGCTGGTTTCAGGGACGCCAACTTTTCCATGGACCAGGGGTGGCGAAGGGGTGTTTTCAGGATGACTCAAGCACATTACATTTAATGTGCACTTTATTTCTGTTATTATTACACCAGCTCCACCTCAGGTCATCAGGCATGAGATCCTGGAGGTTGGGGACCTCTGACATAGACAACTTGAGCCAAAAACATATGTAGGGCTGGAGACTCAAATAAGACAACTCCTCACTAGGGCCAAACACCTACTGCCAGGAGCAAAATTCAGGGATGTAGCACCTTGGACCTTTAATGAATCTTTTCTTAGAGTCACTGTGAGCAATCCTGTGGCCTTCGGGTGTCTGGGCATTAAGCATTCAGGCTCTGGAGGGTTTGCCTTTCGCCTGGGGCTGGAAGGTAGGCATTTCTGGTGCCCAGCAATGAGGCAGCGTCACCTCCCTCAAATTCCCTCCGTCCCTGCCCTTGACAGCCTTCAGGAGCTGAGATCATGACCATGTGGATTTCCAGCCACGCCTCTTCTCTTCTCCTTGGGAAGTTATCTTGCTTTTGAAAACATGGAACGTTATCTTCTTAAAACAGCTCCGAGGCCCAAGGGATCCACAACACATTCTCCAAAAGCAGAATTTTCTGAAGAATCCTTTCCCTTACAACAGAAATGTTATACAGTCTGTGTATATACAAAAGTATTCAAAAAATGCTCCATTCGTTATTATTAAGACTGCTTATGTTATTCAACAATAATGTGGGTGAACCCCAATAGGGCCTCTGCTCAGCTCTCCTGATTATCATACAAGACCTCGTTTGATGGAATTTAGCCTAATAGAGCCCCCGAGACAGGTTCAATGAGAAGAACCTCTCGAGATGTGACAGTTTACACACTTTTCCACGCATTGTTTTAGATCAGGGACCTCTTTCTCTTTGTTTGCAGGCATCTTCAAAGATCAAAACCTCCAGTTGAATTTGGTATTATTCCATTTTTCTTTAGCGCTTTGATCTTTCCCCTCGGAATTTATCAATAGTTTCATTCTTTTTCATTTTCTTTATAAACTAAGTGGGGACATCAGGAGAATGTCATCTGGGCCAGCTCTGGAGCCTTCTTTTGAAGCAAATCCGCTCCCCAGGGCTCTAGGAAAACGCGCACAAGCAGACAGGCCTGGATGTCTGTCGATGATTAATTCAAAGGAGAGAGAAGACACGTCGGATGCATTCCTATTATAAAACAACAATTGAAATAAATGCATAGGTTTATCCACCTTTGATATTTTTTTATGAGAAGACATCAAGATTTTCTTCCGCCATTGTAACGATCCAGGAAACAGCATAAAATTCAGATGCTATTGAGCTGTCAGATCATACAAAATTGCTATTTGAGGTATAAATAGATTTTTAAAAAATTGAAAAGTCATCTGAGAAATTAGAACAGGTGATAGAAATGTATTATAGGCAATCTATTAAGACTTATCCTTTGAAAGTGTCATCTTTACAGTTTTACAAAGCATCCTCTGGGTTTCTGAGAAACTTACTGAAACCACAATAATGGAACATCCCAGGGGTCTGTGGTACTTAGGTAAAGAAAAAGACCACAAAGGTAATTCTTCCAGGCTGTAACCCAGCATGCTACAACCCCTTGCTAGGTGGGTAACTTTGTAACTCACAGGGTTCTTAGAACATTGTAGGATTTGTTTGATAAAATCACTGCTTATGAATAAGATGTAAAGGAAGTACAATGGGGATGAAGAATATATTTTCAGTTTTTTGGAAGCAGTGCTACTGTTTTGGGAAACCATGAACATTGTGGAGTGCCTACCATTGCACAATAAATAGAAATATAATGGCTTTCATCCCTATTACCTGGATTTTTATGTACAGCTTTGAAAAATGTAATAAAATTACATCAAACTTTTACTTGGAACACTTTTTTTCCAACCTTTGAATGATTTTTGTTGAAAATTTCCCAATGAGAATCAAAATAAAAATCAAACTTTTAAACTTCTAATGAAAGGCATACTTGTCAAAGTTGAAACAAACTCAGGGCTTCCATGGCGGCTCAGATGGTTTAAAATCTGCCTGCAATGCAGGAGACCTAGGTTCAATCCCTGGGCTCCAAAGATCTCCTCCAGGGGAATCTTCCCCTGGAATACCCACTCCAGTATTCTCGCCGGGAGAATCCCCTTGGACAAAGGAGCCTGGCAGGCTACAGTCCATGGGTTTGCAGAGTCAGACACGACTGAGGGGCTTTCACTGTAGCGGTGAAATGTGTCCCACTCTGGAATGTGGGACTTGCCATATGACTTGTGGGATCTTAGTTCCCCAAGCAGGAACTGAACTTGTGGCTCTTGCACTGGGAGCCCAGAGTTTTAATCACTAGACTGCCAGGGAAGTCCCAAATGTTACATGTAATAACCTAGCGCTCTTTCTCATGATTGTAGTTGCGTTTGATGTCTGGCTAAAAATGGGCAGGAATAGAATCTTCCCAGAAATGTATCCAAACTTCTGGACTGTGGAATTCATAATATACGTTTTGTCCAAGTTCTGTAATGTTCTTATGTGAAGTTCATTTACAAATCTAAGATTTTAATTGGCTGTTGCTTTTATTGGGTAGCATAATTCTACTAAATTATATACCTCTATTTAAGAATACTAATGATATATTTTTCCACTGTAGAAAATACATTTTAAATCATTTTAACCCACTATGAACATTTTGATAGGCGCTTTTAGAGCCCCCTCATAAAGCATTTCTTTAAAGCAATGAGGCTGGGCAGTGTTTGAACACAGGGTAATAATTCATACCAATTATATTGCTAAACATAAGGTCTCAGGCCTGATCATATATCATAATTCATACCTTATGGTCTGATAGCAATTAAAATACCATCATTAAATATACCCAAACATACATATTTGTTGAAATCTTGCTTATGTGGAATAACACTCTGTGCTTTATTACCCAGAATAGCACCCCTGTTTATTATCCTGACAACACTGTAATTGCTAGAGAACCAGTTTGAGAGTACATTTAATACCCCCTCAGACTTGGACTTTATCTCATATTATTACAACTATTAATTTTGTTATTAATAATACTATCGTGGCTATGAATGCTTTGCATCTTGGCCGATTTTTCCATCACGTAAGTGGAGCAGGACGGTCTGCTGGGTGTAGGGTAGTACGAACACTGAAATCTCTCCACTGTGTGGAGAAGACTTGTACTGATTGAGTCAGGAGACTGTTTTAGAAAATCTTCAAGGGGTTTGGCCTTTAGCTGTAGAAGATGAATGACCTTAGATAAGACAAAAAGATTCAGTTCAGTTCAGTTCAGTCACTCAGTCGTGTCGACTCTTTGCAACCCCATGAACCGCAGCACGCCAGGCCTCCCTGTACATCACCATCTCCCGGAGTTCACTCAAACTCACATCCATCGAGTCGGTGATGCCATCCAGCCATCTCATCCTCTGTCGTCCCCTTCTCCTCCTGCCCTCATTTTTTCCCAGCATCAGGGACTTTTCAAATGAGTCAGTTCTTCGCATCAGGTGGCCAAAGTATTGGAGTTTCAGCTTCAGCATCCATCCTTCCAATGAACACCCAGGACTTATCTTCTTTAGGATGGACTGGTTGGATCTCCTTGCAGTCCAAGGGTCTCTCAAGAGTCTTCTCCGACACCACAGTTCAAAAGTGTCAATTCTTCAGCACAAAGGGACTGCTAGATATTAAATATTTATTATTGCATCACTCGAGGTTCCCTGAGAAGCTGATGGTCAGGATCAGATTGTAATTACACGAACCCCTAACTGTGACCAGACTGACAGAACAGACAGCGTGTCATTTGGATCCACCCGCTCCTGGGAGGCTGCTTCACGTACAGCTCCCCTGTCCCCTGCCACCAAAGCTGTAGCAACAGTGCGTCCTCCAGAAGGCCATTTAATGAAGTTTCTTGAGACAGACTTCCACACAGTAAGTACAGTGTTTCAGCATATCACGTTCAAATGGCCCGGGATTTGGAACCATGGAAGATGAGGGTTTATATTCTGACAGTGCCCTTAAAGCTCTGAGCTTCAACTCAGGGTCAGTACTTAGACGATGAGAATTATCAAGAAGGCATAGGTCAGTGTTAGGATTGGAATACCGGGTGCAAAGCTGCTGAAACAGCCACAGCTAGGGCTCTACGCACGTTTGAAACAAGTTCTCACAGGTCGAATGCCGGAACTGTTCACTCTTCCCTCTGGTCTAAATAAAAGCACCGTATGTTAGGGGCAGAGATCCAGTTCACCCCTTTAATCTGACCAGGGGCACGGAGCGCCTTCACTGTGATGATGCAGCCGGGGAAGCCTGTGTATCAAGGAGAGTGGGGTCTCTGTTGTCAGGGGCCGAGGTTCGGAAGGCGGTGTCAGGGAGTGGGGCTGGGTGACACCCCCTGAGGTTGTTGGATGTCATCGGTCCTGGTGCCTCTTACCCATGTCTCAACTCCGCCTTTAATTTTCTGCGTTCCGATGCTTCCGCATCCGCACCTGGCGGAGGCTGGAGGAACGGCCCCTCAGGGGGCACCTAAGTCCCAGGCACAGCGAACAAGCACGACCACCCCAGGCCCCACTCCTTCTCCATCCCCTTTCCCTTCCCGCGACTCCAGAGCACTGTGTCCCTGCTTGGGGCCAGCAGGCGACAACCACGGGCAGCCTCGGCACCAGAGGGCCCCGAAATCCTCCAAACCCATCAGTTCTAGACATGCACGCCTCGCCTCGGCATTCCTTCCAGGAAACACCAGGAAACGCCCAGCCCCCCAGCTTCCCTTCCTCTGCCTCCTGCCCCACCCAGGAGCTTCTCCGCGTGGTCTCCTCCACTCAGTGTGCAATCTGTGAGGACACGCACTGTCTTTCAAGGGAAGGCCTCTCCTGATTTACTTGCCTATTATTATTCCCATATAATCAGCATAGTATGCCTACAACTGAGGTCTGCCTATCTAGTAGTTTTATATGAATAACCATAAAAATCGCTTAAACCAGGGCACTTCTCTGGTGGTCCAGTGGTTAAGGCTTCACCTTCCCACGCAGGGGGTGCTGGTTTGATCTCGGGTTGGGGAGCTAACATTCCATATGCCCTGGGGGCAACACCCCCCCAAAAAACAAACAAACATAAAACAGAAGCAATACTGCAAGAAATTCAATGAAGACTTTTAAACTGTCCACATCAAAAAACCTGTGACACAAACAAACCAAAACTCCATTGATTCTGAAGTTTGCAAGATGCTGTGAGAAGAATGCAGGAAGGGAGGTCTCCTTGCCCCGCCGGTCAGGAAGCAAAAGCAACCGTGGAAAACAGCACATTCAGCACACCGCGGGAGAACAGAGTTGCACCCTTTTATTGGCACAGTAACTTGACAAAGGCTGGTATGAAGAAAAAGTTCCAAGGTGCAAGACACGCCGGGCCCAGGCCAGCAGAAGCGCACGGAGGAGCGAGGCGGGCGCGGCACCGCACGGGCGGGATCTAGCGGGGGTGAGCCGGCAGCGGAGCCCGCAGAGGACCGGAGTCTTGGGCCGCATCACTGCTCAGACCAGCAAATCTCAGCCCGCTTGCCGGTACCGTGGAGACCTGTGAACGGCTGTGTCCCCCGCATACCCCACCAGCCATGATTCTGAAGCCGCACTCATTAAAGGGGGGTGCGTCATTTCCTGTAATCCCTACTGAAGTCAGAGGATGAGATTTCAATAAAGGGCTCACCATCCATGTGCCCGGAACACCGGGCACGGGCAGGAAACGTCTCCTGATCAGTGAAGGAAACAGAAGACATCGGACTTGAGCTGTAAGTCGGCAGAGCTTGCCACGGCGAACCTCAAAAAATGACAGGGTCCCGGGAATTTCAGGTACTTTACATTAAGAAAAAAAAAAAGGTATGTAGAAAAAAACAAGTTCTAGAAATGATTTTTTAAAATCTGTATTTTGAAGGGAGCACCACCCATGGCATAAAATTATAAAATACAGTAACAAACATGTAAATCATTATCAGGATTGTAATTCCCATAAAACACAAACACCTACACAGAAATAAACCCTCTGTCCTGGAGACTGCATGAGAGGCAAACGACTGGAGGACAGCAAACACGCGGTGGGACCGTATGAACACAGGTGTGCGGCGCGCGGCGCCCTCTCCACCAGCCTCCCCTGCGGGCCATGCTGGGCCTGGCCTTCCCCTCACCACCTCGGGGTAGCGCCGCCCGGGGACCACGGAGCCTGGAGACCAGAGTGTATCCCCACAGAATGGGCAAGAGCGTGCACACACACAGAGGGAACCTCGAGCATTTGACCGGGCTGTCTGTGCTTTTGTGTGGCTGTGCAGAGAGCCCCCGGCGTGTGTCGGGGCTGCCTCTGTCCGTGAGCTTGGCACCCTCGGGCGGTCTCACCCCGCGAGTCTGCAGCGGGCCGTCACAGGGTGGAGTCCCAGAACTCGGGGGGCAGCCTGCGGCAGGGGGCCCCCTCGGGCTTCCTGCACGGAGGTGGGGGAGGCGCCCGGGGCTCCCCGGGGGGCAGGATCCGGGGCCAGTCCGCCCGCTCCTCGCAGAGTCTCCGCCTCCAGTCCAGAAGCTCCCGCAGGGCCACGCTCTCGTTCTCCGACAGCCTCAGCTGGTGGATAACCTGGGGGAGGAACGCAGGAAGAAAGCAGCATTGGACACTGCGCAAGAGTGAGGCAGACGGCAGGCTCAGCGTCAGATGCCGGGGCTCCGCTGGCTGGGAAGAGATTTTAGGCAACCCTCGAGACCCTCCCAGCTCTGCTGCCCTGGGAAGTGGCATCCTACGGAGAAGCTGACTTGTAAACAGCAACCCAGCAACCCGGAAGCCAGACAATGCATCACAGGTTCAAATACAGAAAGAAATTCAACATCGGATTCCAGACTCAATACAAATGTCCCTCAAAACTGAAGTGACATAAAAAATGTTTTCAGACAAACAAGAACTAGGAAGTTTCGCTATCACAAATCTTGCCTATTTTGTGAACTTTAACAAAACAAGCAAGATGAAAAAAAATGGAAATTTAAGAGGGAAGTCAGGACCCTGGAATTAAATACATGGGTAAACATAAGTTATGTGTTCAGAATGTTACAGACTTTAAGTTGTATGTAGAACAACATGCCAACGATAGCTGCAAAAGTCAGGAGGGGTCACGTGGAGCTCAGAGGTTCTGAGGTTCTACCAGTATTAGGAAAAAGACAAAATTAAAACAATTTAAGATGAAATTAGGGTTTCCCTGGTGGCTCAGTGGTAAAGAATCCACCTGTAATGCAGGAGATTTCAGGTTTGATCCTTGGGTCAGGAAGATCCCCTGGAGAAGGGCATGGCAACCCACTCCAGTGTTCTTGCCTGGAAAATCCCATGGACAGAGGAGCCTGGCGGGCTACAGTCCATGGGGTCGCAAAAGAGTCGGAACAACAGCAACAACGATGATGAAATAAATCAAGATTCATGCTTTATTTCCTAGTGAATGTACAAAAAGAATAATGATAGACTGTGTAATTAACAAATTAATATGAAATAGTAAATCTCAATTAACCTAAAAGAAAAAGGTGCAATATATATATGAGGAAAATATATATGTGTGTGTATGAATACATATATACCAGAGAAGCTATATATATATCTCAGTGAACGTTATATATATAGGTGAACATATACGTGGATATATAGGTGAATATATATCTAGGTGAACATATATATAAATGAAGGCCAAGTCCTCATGAAACAGGGTAGAGCAGAACAACAGGACCCAAATCTCCACCCAGCAGCTGGCACTGCTCCTCCTCTGCGGCCGGCTGGCGT
This sequence comes from Oryx dammah, assembly GCF_014754425.2. NCBI lineage: Eukaryota > Metazoa > Chordata > Mammalia > Artiodactyla > Bovidae > Oryx > Oryx dammah. The sequence goes on along the minus strand of NW_024070208.1, from coordinate 82,558,179 downwards.
GTGCTGGGTTTCATGCTGGTGTGACCACACACCCCTCCTCCTATAGAGCACAAAATACCTCCATTCTGTAGCTCATCTCTGTGCGAAACTCTTTTCAGCAGCTTTTCATAATGACCACAAATACAGACGAGCTGGGCAAGGCGTGAGCCTCGGCTTAGACCTTCCTAACAGGGAAGACCGGGAGACCGAGTCACTCCAGACACACCCTGACCTGCAGACGGTGACTTGCAGAAGCTGCTGATCTGAATGAGGCTTGTGGGGAGGGATTTTGACATAAAATATCCTAAATCCCCTGAGTCATTGCTTCACTGCGGGAAAAAAAAAAAGCTCTCTATCCTTTCAAAGCTTCTCAACGTTTACTAAAAATATCTGAATTCCCAAGCACATTATAAAAGGTGAAACCTATATACACAAAGCATTAGAAAGCACTTTCTTAACGAGTATATCAATGTCTTGAATAATGTAGTGGGTACAGAAGAACACCGTCTTTGAATCAACCACCAAGAGCTTTCTATGCTTCCTTGATAAGCAAAAAATCTGACTGACATTTGCAATAATCAACCAATGCTTAGAATAAACCCTCTTATTGAGAGATCCCATGAAACTTGATTCTGTATCACAGAGATTAATAGTCAGTAAAATCTAATAGGTATAGAAAGATAGTTGCCAGAATGGCATAAATGGGATACTAAAATATTAACATTATTGATCTTCATTTAAAAAAAAAACCAACAAATCTTCACAGGTTATATCTTACACGAAGGTTAAAATTCTGTGTAAGGACAAGTGCCAGGTCACTACTTTCAACACACTGAAGTTCAGAGGGCATTTTAAAACGATGACCCGTGAGACAATAAACAGAAGATCAGAAGATGAGGACGGGACGCCCTGTCTAATGATCCTTAACCTGGTTTATTTAGATTTATTAAATGTATCAGACTATGAGGCACAAAGGTTGTATTTGTCACAGTGAAGGAGCTTTAATATTTTAGAGTAGTGAACAAATGCAACTATGAATGTTATTTAAATGGTGGCCAAGCAATACATGAAGAATAAAAAGTATCTACGATGTTATCCAGCATGGTAAAAACATCTAAATCACTTTTATCATTCTTTAAATTTCATGCCCTATTGGTAGTAACAAAAACTCATAACTTCTCTTATCATTATTTGAGATTTCACAAGTAATATTAATGATATAAAGGACAGGTGTGGGCTACTCCAGTGCCCTAAAAATGTAGTGAGTGCCCTGTGAACGTGGGCCGTTATGACTGCGTCATTGCTACTAATAACTGCTTGACTTGAGAAAATCCCTAAACCTGGTTTACGGTTATCCTCGTGACTCAGTCAGATAACGTTACATGAAAACAATTTGTGGCCCAGCTCAAACGGTAAAGAATCTGCCTGTAGTGTAGGGGACCCAGGTACCATTCTTGGGTCAGGAAGATCCCCCGGAGAAGGGCATGGCAACCCACTCCAGTGTTCTTGCCTGGAGAATCCCATGGACAGAGGAGGTTGGCGGGCTTCAGTCCGTGGGCATGCAAAGAGTTGGACATAACTGCGTGATTAACAAGGAGAGCAATACAAAATAGTCTTTTCCTTCCTTGTTCATAAGATCTCAAAATAAGAGTAACACACTGGATTTATAACATAACTGTGACTTATACAGGACTCTAAACTCATACATGAATGATCACATTCTGAAGCCATTTCCCTATGGGCTGGGATCCTCATCCTTGAACAAAATCTTTTCGTTTCAGCAGGTTTTTAAGTGGAAGATTTCTTCACTGAAACAAATCCTTAGAAAATAGTGACACTAATAACTTTATACGGGGAACAGACGGTTGCTAGACTTAACGTGGTGATCCTTTCATAATATATGCAAATAGCAAATAATTACACCTGACATTAACATAGTATAGTAAGTCAACTGCATTTCAGTTAAAGCCAAAAAAAAAAAAATACCACTGGGAGAAACTGGGCTCTCTCTAGTCTTTCTGACAACTGCATGTGAATCTAAAATTCCCAACTAAAATTTCAACAGGAAAAAAAAAAAGAAAATAGTGCTAACAGACACTGGTGACTAGGACCTGGACAATTTGGTATAGGGGGTTAAAAATAATGTTTTCTTCCCATTTTTGAGAAAATCTTGCTGATTAGGTATTTAAAAGTTTAAGACGTGAATCTAGACTCAACCCCCCCCACCCCCAACCCCAGAATTATAAACTGTTTTGTGTCTTCTAATGTCTTCCCTGGTGGCTCAGTGGTTAAGAATCTGCCCGCCAACGCAGGAGACAAGGCTTTGATCCCTGGGTCAGGAAGATCCCCTGGACAAGGAGATGGCAACCCTCTTCAGTACTCTTGCTTGGGAAATCCCACGGACAGAGGAGCCGGCGGGCTACAGTCCATGGGGTCACAAAAGAGTCGGACACGACCGAGCGACTTAAACAAACAACAGAAACAAGCCTATGTTTGTGTGTTTCTGTGCACACAGTGGTGTCTGACTCTTTGCGACCCCATGGACTGTAGCCCATAAGGCTGCTCTATCCATGAAAGTTTCTAAGCAAGAATACTGCAGCGGGTCGCCATTTCCTTCTGCAGTGGGTTCTACACCCAGCAATCGAACCCGTGTCTCTTGGGTCTCCTCCATTGTCAGGCGGGTTCATTACCAGCTGAGCCATCAGCGAAGCAACAAAGAACGTATCAGTTCAGTTAGCTCAGCTGCTCAGTCGTGTCCGATTCTTTGCGACCCCATGGACCACAGCATGCCAGGCCTCCCTGTCCATCACTAACTCCTGGAGCCTACTCAAACTCATACCCATTGAGTTGGTGATGCCATCCAACCATCTCATCCTCTGTTGTCCCCTTCTCCTCCTGCCTTCAATCTTTACCAGCATCAGGGTCTTTTCCAAGGAGTCAGTTCTTCATATCAGGTGGCCAAAGTACTGGAGTTTCAGCTTTGGCATCATTCCTTCCAATGAATATTCCAGACTGATTTCCTTTAGGATGGACTGGTTGGATCTCCTTGCAGTCCAAGGGGCTCTCAAGAATCTTCTCCAACACCACAATTCAAAAGCATCAATTCCTGAGCCCTCAGCTTTCTTCATAGTCCAGCTCTCACATCCATACATGATTACTAGAAAAACCATAGCCTTAACAAGATGGACCTTTGTTGGCAAAGTAATGTCTCTGCTTTTGAATATGCTATCTAGGTTGGTCATAACTTTCCTTCCAAGGAGTAAGCATCTTTTAATTTCATGGCTGCAGTCACCATCTGCAGCAATTTTGGAGCCCCCCAAAATAAAGTCTGACACTGTTTCCAATGTTTCCCCATCTATTTACCATGAAGTGATGGGACCAAGATGCCATGATTTAGTTTCCTAAATGTTGAGCTATAAAGCCAACGTTTTCACTCTCCTCTTTCACTTTCATTAAGAGGCTCTTCTGGAGAAGGCAATGGCACCCCACTCCAGTACTCTTGCCTGGAAAATCCCATGGACAGAGGAGCCTGAAAGGCTGAAGTCCATGGGGTCGCTGAGGGTCGGACACGACTCAGTGACTTCACTTTCACTTTTCACTTTCATGCATTGGAGAAGGAAATAGAAACCCACTTCAGTGTTCTTGCCTGGAGTTCTTCTTTGCTTTCTATCATAAGGATGGTGTCATCTGCATATCTGAGGTTATTGATATTTCTCCTGGCAATCTTGATTCCAGCTTGTGCTTCATCCAGTCCAGTGTTTCTCATGATGTACTCTGCATAGAAGTTAAATAAGCAGGGTGACAATATACATCCTTGACGTACTCCTTTTTCTATTTGGAACCAGTCTGTTGTTCCATATCCAGTTCTAACTGTTGCTTCCTGACCTGCATACAGATTTCTCAAGACACAGGTCAGGTGGTCTGGTATTCCCATCTCTTTCAGAATTTTCCACAGTTTGTCATGATCCACACAGTCAAAAACTTTGGCATAGTCAATAAAGCAGAAATAGATGGTTTTCTAGAATTCTCTTTTCTCGATGATTCAACAGATGTTGGCAATTTGATCTCTGGTTCCCCTGCCTTTTCTAAATCCAGCTTGAATATCTGGAAGTTCACAGTTCACATATTGTTGAAGTCTGACTTGGAGAATTTTGAGCATTACTTTACTAGCGTGTGGGATGAGTTCAACTGTGCAGTAGTTTGAGCATTCTTTGGCATTGCCTTTCTTTGGGATTGGAATGAAAACTGACCTTTTCCAGTCCTGTGGCCACTGCTGAATTTTCCAAATTTGCGGGCATATTGAGTGCAGCACTTTCACAGCATCATCTTTTAGGATTTGAAATAGCTCAACTGGAATTCCATCATCTCCACTAGCTTTGTTCATAGTGATGCTTCCTGAGGCCCAGTTGACTTCACACTCCAGGATGTCTGGCTCTAGGTGAGTGATCACACCATCATGATTATCTGGGTCGTGAAGATCTTTTTTGTACAGTTCTTCTGTGTATTCTTGCCACTTCTTCTTAAAATCTTCTGCTTCTGTTAGGTCCATACCATTTCTGTCCTTTATTGTGCCCATTTTTGTATAGGAGATACAAATTAGATATGCAGATGGAATGTAAGTGATATAAAGACTGACTTCTTGCAAGTTTTTGCATCCCTAAGTAGGAGATTTATAATTTGTTCACTTACTGTCAGGGGTTAAAAAACCCACAAAATCTCTCACAACCCAGAGGGAAACAGAACATGATGTAAAGGCTTAATGAGGTTTATTACATATATATCTACTTACTAACTTTTAACGGTTTTCTATTGTATCATTAACAGAGTCCTATGAAATGAACTAATTACAAAATGAGATTCAAATTTTCTTCACTTCCTGTGGCTATGCATTTTTATGAATAATATTAATAAATGTAAATGAATAATTTGCTGCTGATTTTTACCTAAAGTCTTCCCCTTCTAGGATAAAAATAACCTTTGTTAAATAATTCATATGTAAAATCATGTTGCTATTCATTTGTCACAGAATTGATTTTCCTATTGACTGTTCACCCAAAGGTGAAAAGAGGCATTTACTGACATTTATGGAAATTAAGAGAAGGAAGCGGCTTGGCTGACTGAATACCGAATATTAGCGTTTCAAATGCAAATCCCATTTCCACTCATGCTAACAAGATGTTGGAGGAAAAAAAACAATACAGAATGAAATTCAAAAATCAGTTTGTAAAACAAAAGTTCACCTAAATAGACCCCAATGATACGGCTTAAAATGAAATGCCCTTTAAAAAGTCTTTGATTAAAGGGGTGTATATCTCAGTACATTCTTAAAAAATTAAAAAAAAAAAAGATCTGAAATCAAAACAGCATTTCTCCTTTAGGCAGAAAAAGAGTTGATCCTTCTTAATTCAGAAATAGTCATTTATACAGCAATCCAATTAAGTTCATTCTTGCTATCTTGTTTCCTGTTTTTGCCTAAGGGTTAAAAAAGGGAAAACAGCTCTTCAAAGGAAAAAATTCTATTGGAAATAAGAGTGTGTCTGGACAACAGGCAGTGAGGAACAGAGGATTTTAACTTTTTACCTTAGCTGTGCATGTTGACTTCTTAAAAAAAGTAACCACTCTCCTTTACTTTTATAATGAGTAGTATATTGGAGCACACTTAATCTAATTTAAACAGACATTTATTTGCACTTTGCAGCTGATTTTAAGTTCATAGCTTAGAATAAAGATGGACTCTGATGTTTTGCTCCTACTGATGGAAAGTCATGAAATAGAAATTTATGACTATACATCTCATGATATAATTAATCTGTGACATTTCAGAATACGGATTTTGTATGAGCTCTAGTCTCTTACCTCAGTTCATTGAAAAAACATGGCAGCACCAGTATAACTGACTAGAAGATTGTAGCAAAAATTAATAACATATATTTAGTGCACATTTACAGTAATGACATATAGTAATGGGTTCAAGTACTGAGAATATATGGAAAACCATAAATCCATGTTATTGGAAGCATAAAAAGTAAGAGTGCTACAATTCCTTTAAAAATATTTTTCCTGGGATTATATGGGAGGCTCACTGCAAGGACCAGGAGGTATTATAAGGACAAACAATCTACTGGATTTTCTCTCTCCAAAGGACGTCTGTTTATATACTTGGCGTGTTCAAAAATCTTCAAAGCCACTGCCTTTCCCTAGCCTAAACAGCCCAGTGCACCTACCTTAGCATGTTACAGAAAGCCCTGTATTTCCTGACCACACTAATCACTCCAGCTTTATCATCACTCATCTTCACATAGACTCTGTGCCAGTCTAATCAGAGGGACCCGTCCGATTGCAGAACATGCTCTGTAACCTGACGTATCTTCTCTGTAACAGCCCCAGTCTGTACACCCAGATATAGAAAGCTCTGCAGTTCTCAAAAGCCCATTCCAAACATCAACTTTGTGATCTTGTTTTATATTCTTTTTTTAACTTTTAAAAATTAAAAAAAAATAAATTGGAATATTTACAATGTTGTTTACAATGTTTCTGCTATGCCACCATGTGAATCGTCTGTATGTAGACGCAGAGCCCATTCCCCTTGAGACTTCCTCCCTCCTCCCCATCCCACCACTCTCAGTCACCACAGAGTCACATGGTATCCTAGTAAAAACTCTCATAACCATGTGACATAAGCAGGTTAAGGATTGTTAGCCCTCTTTTCATAGATGTTGAAATTCATCTTTAAAGCCCAAACTCACTTCGCCAGTCAGTGGTAGAATCTGGATTCGAATTCAAGTACATGGAGTTTAGTCAACCTTCTTAATCACGCTGACTTCCAAGTTTTTCCTGTCTGCAATGCACATGTTTTCAACAGTTACGAGACAGAAAGTGCTGTGATGGGTTTACAGGACTTAGAAGCACACAATATGGCCAGCCCCCTCAGGAGGTTTTCATTCAAAGTGATTGATAAGATGTAAAACTCAGAGAGTGAGATGAACAGACATGCCTAAACAGGACATCAACGCAAAAACGTCATGAGGAAGCACAGCATTAATTGGCCAATAAATTGCAGATACAGTGACTATGGTTGCAAGACAGCAGAGCCGTGACTCAATTCAAGGCAGCATGGCCAAAAAATTCCTACTGCGCTGCAGGATTTGTTTTGAAATGAAAGGATGAGTCAGACACTAAAAGAAGAAAGGCTACTTGAGTCAAGTGAATCAGGAACCCTGTCCATCCTTTTGTTCACATCTACACTGACAGTGACCCCAAATCACAGGAGACGGTGAAGCAGTCTGCCATGTGGTATGCAGTTTGAGACTTAGCTCCAAGCTAGCAGTGGAGAGGGAAGTTAGAAAGGAGACAAGATGCCGGTGTGAAAGTAAGCAAAGCAAAGGTCTCAACCGCAGCAGCCTCCAGACGATGAGGGTTCACGTCCAAGGACACTCACCCCCACTGTCCAAATAGCCAGCATCTGCACTTGCATTAGTTTGTAGGGCACAGCTTACCTGTTAAGTTATTCGTTTCTCAAAATATTTTTTTCTGGAAACAATTACCATCTGTGTTTCATGATATTAAATATAATTAAATAACAGTGAGAAAAACCACTTCATGAAACTGAATGCTAATAAAACCTTTAGCCCAATTCAAATAGGTTTTTAAAATCAACTATAATTAGCTAAAGGGCATAGTTTAGCCACTCCATGGACCGTGAACTTACTGCACGGGGGACTCATCTCTGTCCTCAACCTCGAGTCTCCCTCCCAAGTCTAGCTACCCACCAGAGCCACCCACTTGAGAATGAGAGATAAGACAGGCAACTCTTTCTAATCATGAAATGCACAAATAGGTCCTGAAAGTGTTAGACCATTTCTCCAGGGCGCCCAGTGTATTACAGGGGGCTGATTTTGTCCCTGATTAAAATCAAGTCTATTGATTTTGAGGAATTTCTAAGTGACCAGTTGCTAAGAACGGCAAGCTTCTCTTTTACATATGTATGACTTGGTGGGGGCACTAGAAACTCCAGTACTTTGGCCACCTCATGCGAAGAGTTGACTCATTGGAAAAGATTCTGATGCTGGGAGGAATTGGGGGCAGATGGAGAAGGGGATGACAGAGGATGAAATGGCTGGATGGCATCACCGACTCGATGGACATGAGTTTGGATGAACTCCGGGAGTTGGTGATGGACAGGGAGGCCTGGCGTGCTGCGGTTCATGGGGTCGCAAAGAGTCGGACACGACTGAATGACTGAACTGAACTAAATTAAGTTCCACTACTGAGCAACTTCACTTTCACTTTTTGCTTTTATGCATTGGAGAAGGAAATGGCAACCCACTCCAGTGTTCTTGCCTGGAGAATCCCAGGGACGGGGGAGCCTGGTGGGCTGCCGTCTATGGGGTCGCACAGAGTCAGACACGACTGACGTGACTGAGCAGCAGCAGTATAAATAATTCTCAGTAGCAACATGTAAAACATTAGGCCAAATAAATGATAAAAGGTATCCATCTGACGTTTGACAGAAAACAACAGAATTCTGTAAAGCAATTATCCTTCAACTGAAAAAAATAATTTTTTTAAAAAAGGTATCAATGTCTTTTACTCAAGCTGCAATCTGTAACAGGCAAACCACAAATAGGAATGGGCTGACCCCAAAGAAGTATATTGCTCATGTTACGGCTGAAATGGGTATTTCTGCTCAGTAGATGACCTTCTACATTGTTTTGACTGTACTATGCATCTTCCAGGGTCTTGGAATATTGTGCAGCCAGCTTTTGGATGGGGAGAGGAAACAGAACCCTGATAGCTGAAGGGAGGTTTGCAGGGGTCATGCCTGGACAGATTGCATATCACCGTGGCTCCCTTCCCATTGGCTAGAACTCAGTCACATGACAGCTCCCAACCACAAGGATGCTGGGAAATGTAGTCTAGCCAGGTGCCTCAAAAGAAATGGATTAGGTGGGCATTAGGTCTGCCAGGGTGCAATGTCTGGGGTAAGTGACAGCATCTTTAAGATAGAATCATGGCAAACCATTGGGTACAGATGCTAGAGAAAATAGGGAAAGGAAACCAGATGTCAGGAAGCATTAGGAAGAAAAAGAGACAAGATTTTGCCAAAGTTGGCAACATAAGAGAGCAAATCTCTTTAATTGAGACTTCCTTCCCAAAATAGATAATAAAAATCACCTGCAAGTGTATAAAATTAATTTAAATCCACTAGGGCTTCAAAATTTAGCTTTTTATATCATTGACTTTATGACACTTCTTCCCAATATCATAGTTCATCTGTTTTAGAACCTATTTCTGGCAGAGTCAGAAATACGAAATGACAGTTTCAAATAATAGTGTAATCAAAGAGATCAGCGAAGAATCAGGCCCTGGAGGTCTTCTAAGGTCATAAAATAAATTCCGTCACTGATGTCGCTGATTATGTTTTATCACCATGGAAAACTTTCTATTCCTTTAGCCTAAATTTTTCTTTCAAAGTTGTCAGATCCCATTAACATACAGAGTATCAATAACCTCAGATACGCAAAAGACACCACCCTATGGCAGAAAGCATAAAAGAACTAAAGAGCCTCTTGATGAAAGTGAAAGAGGACAGTGAAAAAGTTGCCTTAAAGCTCAACATTCAGAAAATGTTGATCATGGCAATGTAAGATCATGGCATCTGGTCCCATCACTTCACGGCAAATAAATGGGGAAACAATGGAAATAGTGAGAGACTTTATTTGGGGGGCTCCAAAATCACTGCATATGGTGATTGTGGCCATGAAATTAAAAGATGTGTGCTCCTTGGAAGAAAAGCTATGACTAAGCTAGACAGCATATTAAAAAGCAGAGACGTTATTTGCCAACAAAGGTCCGTCTAGTCAAAGCTATGCTTTTTCCAGTAGTCATGTATGGATGTGAGAGTTGGACTATAAAGAAAGCTGAGCACCGAAGAATTGATGCTTTTGAACTGTGTTGTTGAAGACTCCTGAGAGTCTCCTGGACTGCAAGGAGGTCCAGCCAGTCCATCCTAAAGGAGATCAGTCCCGAATATTAATTGGAAGGACTGGTGCTGAAGCTAAAACTCCAATATTTTGGCCATCTGATGTGAAGAACTGACTCGTTGGAAAAGACCCTGATGCTGGGAAAGATTGAAGGCAGGAGAAGGGGACAACAGAGGATGAGATGGTTGGATGGCATCACTGACTCGATGGACACGAGTTTGAGCCAGCTCCGGGAGTTGGTGATGGACAGGGAGGCCTGGCGTGCTGCAGTCTGTGGGTTCAAAAATGTCAGACACAACTGAGCGACTGAACTGAACTGACTGAACAATTAACAAGTCAGAACGTCTGGGGCCCCGGTTCCCAGGTGTCAATATTCCAGTTCTCTGTTATCTTGGGAGGAGTAGAATTATTTGTCTTATATTTTCCACTTATAGAAAAGGCAAATACTTGCCTTTTACTTATTTTCTGAACAGACCAAGGTTTCCAAAGCTGGTTAATTGTTTTAAAGAAAGACAATGCAATACGATCATAACTGGTATTTTACATTTAGCCTCTTGCTAGAGTATATAACTTAACAGCTCCCCTTTTCTAGCACTAACATGTAACTCATGGTAATTTCTATTGCTCTTCATTAAAACATCCAGTAATATGTAGATTTATTCCCTTCCAGCCTCGCTGACCATCTCAAGGTCCAGGCTGGCTGTACACAGGGTCTCTGCTCCTTCCCACCTGAAGGGCTACCCTGACCCCAGCCTGGCTGACACTCTTGACTTTTTACCTTATCTTTGCTCAGCAAGGTTTTTGTTTTGTCATCTGATTTAAAATTGCAACCTAACCCAACCTTCTTCCACACCACTCTTGTCACTCCCAGCCCTGCTTATCCTGGCTTCTTTCTTTTCTTAAAAAAAAAAAAAAATTGAAGGAATGAGAAATCAGAATCATGACTATGTTTTTATTTTTTGGCCATGCCACACGTGGGATATTAGTTCCCTGACGAGGGATCAAAGCCATACCCCCTGCAGTGGAAGAAGAGTCTCAACTCCTCGACCAACAGGGAAGTCCCATGACCAAGTGTTTAAAAAGGAAAAAGGTGACCTGCAGAGACATCGTGAGATCCTTCTTTTAAAAACACAGTCATCAAGCGTACTTCAATAGTTCGGTACAGTCGCTCAGTCGTGTCCGACTCTTTGCGACCCCACGGACTGCAGCAGGCCAGGCCTCCCTGTCCATCACCAACTCCCTCTGGAGCGGTAAAACGTACAAAAGCACAGTCACAATTCTGCTCTCTCATCCTTTTCATACTTCTTAAAACTGAATTTTCCTCTTTGATGACAGTCAGTGTCTTCACCGGAAAAAAAACATCACGCATTGACACACCTAGGACACACATACGGTACAATTCTATGAAGGAAACATACAAAATATGGGATTTATTTTCGTTACTTTCCAAGTTTCTATATATCTCTACAGGACCTGTCCCTTCTGTTGAAAGCGCTGCCGTTTAACTTCTACCATCCAATTAATTTACTGCCTTCATTTCTCGCACATAATGAGGAAGTCATGAGGTGTGCATGCAGATTTCCAGAAACCTCAGCCGTGTGGAAGCACACTCTATGCTAGGTCTCCCGTGGTGAGTGGCTAATCAGTGAGATACATATGATTCCTTTTGAAATGGTTGCCTAATTTCTAATTCCCAGCATGTGTTTTAGAATCACGCCTTAACAATTAAACGAAAGGTGCCTACATTTTGCTGTCTTATCTAACACACTCTTTTTTTTCCCTGCCACAATACATTTCAAGCAGTCCGTGTGACAAATAAAATGGATAAAGAAAGAAGGCATTGGGCTTATTGAGTGGTCTGCAGCTCTTCATTTCTTTGATATGTGACATTACAAAAAGGTTCCTTTGATGGTTCAGTAAAACAAACCACATAACAATTTGTTTCTTGATGTGGATCAATTGCATATTGATTCTGTTCGGGCTTTCATTGGAGGCTGTGTCGAGAGGCAGTAGATATTTATTAAGCTCTCAGGCACTGGATGGTCACTATTTTATCAGAAACCATCTACAGTTTCTTACAGTGAATATCTGAATACATCAGATAGTAAGAACAACTTTTACTGCTCTTTATAAAAGCTAAAGGATATAACAGAAGGCTTGGCAAGAAACACGATAAATGAAATGAAAATTAAAGATTGTAAGCCACGCTGTATCACTGTGAGGGAAGGAAAGAGATGGGCTAGGAGTGTGGGGTTAGAAGATGAAAACCATCATATAAAGAACAGGTAAAAAACAAAGTCCTACTGGCTAGTACAGGGAACCATATCCCATCTCCTGGGATAAACCATAATGGAAAAGAAAATGTCAAAAAGAATGTATGTATGTGTATAACTGAATCACTTTTATGCACAGCAGAAATTAGCACAGCATTGGAAATCAACTATACTTCAATTTAAACAAAATAGAGAATAGAAAAATAAAACCAAAAAAAAAACCTTGTGGCTCTAAAGTAAATTTTATAGATGATGAGAACAAAATCAAATTTGTGTGCCAGTCAAAATTCTTCTTTGTAAGCAACAGAAACTAACTCTCACAGGCAGAAGCATTACTGGAAAGCAAAAAACTGGGCATGAATTTAAGAAGGGCAGGTTTGGCACGTGGGCTGGACCCAGGGCGACTGCAGTGGCTTGTGGTCACAGACACGGGCTAACATCTGTGGCCCCTGGAGGGAGCCACCACCCCCAGGTGGCCCCCCAGGGGTGACATCTATTCTCACCCCTTCCGTTGTATGTCTGTTAACTCATAATCCACGGTGGACAGGCTGAGCACGTGTCACAAGCATCTGTCTAGTTCTCCAAGGAGGGGAAGAAGGTGAAATCTCTTCCCTTAAATTTTCATTGTGGTCGGTGAGAAATTTAAATATGTGGCTAGCAGCTAAAAACACAACCAGAGACATCCACTACAGCTATTTAAGACTTTTACCTTGACCCCAACTTTTTTTGGTTTGATCTCGACCCAAGTCTTTTGGAAGACTTTGCCTTCCAAAATTTATGTAAAAGCTAGATGACGTCCCCATCGCTTTTAGTGAGTTATGACAAGTTTCTTCTCAGAAACAAGACAGAGGATCTTGACATCCATTCAAACCCTGGACTCTGCATTTTCCCTATGATCTCTGGCAAATTACTAAATCTATTTCTTGATTTCTTTATCTACAGTAATGCCCAGACATTTTATCTTCCTTAAAGGGATTTCATTAAAATCACTGATGACGTTAATTAAAATACAGACATCCTCAAAGAGGAATTCAATTTTTAGTCAGCATTTAATTTTATTGCTGCATGCCCAGTCAATTCAAGGCAGATTTCATAGAATTCTTACTTAATTGCTTTACTAGAAAACTTAGAATGCGAGATGCCTGATGTGTTTATATTTCCTCTATAAACGTCACCCAAGCGGCATTTATGCTGGGAGATGTGTGGTCGTTCAAGGCAGAGGTCCACCTAACCGTGATGTGTCCTGCCAAGAGAAAGCCTGCACCAGGCATGCAAGAAAATGAGCCTGGTTTTCCATTTCCTCGGGGGGGGGAAAAAAAAAAGCACTATGAGATAACTGGGGGTTGCCTGCCTTTGAAAATAAGTTCTCTGTGAAAGCTGGGAATGAAAAATTATTCCCAGGACTTCCTTGAGGGTCCAGTGGGTAAGGCGTTGCCTTCCAATGGAGCGGGTTCAGTCCTTGGCTGGGGAGCTAAATCCTACATGCTTTGCGGCCAAAAAAAACACAGAATCTGAACACGTGTACACTCATGGTGGATTCATGTTGATGTATGGCAAAACCAATACAATATTGTAAAGTAATTAGCCTCCAATTAAAATAAATAAATTTAAATTAAAAAAACAAATCAAACAACAAAAACAAACCCACATAAAACAGAAGCAGTATTATAACAAATTCAATAAAGAGTTAAAAAATGACCCACATCAAAAAAACTCTAAAAAAAGACAAAACAGAAAATTAGTCCTGGTGACCGCTCCCATCTCTCTTGACATCTTAACCAAATCAATGGAAAACCAGAGGGAAGCTGCCAAGATGCCTGTTAACGCACCTTTTTTTCCAGATGAACCCTCTTCTCTGTGACCCACGGCACAGCGGAAACCCTGGGAAGGGTTTCCTATTGCTGTGCTCTAGTGTATAGGAGTAGACCCTTTGACAAAAATCAAGCCGATGTTCCGTTCTTTACAAGCAGGTCCCCCGTGACTTACCGTAGATAAAGCATCTGTAATGTTTACAAGGTAAAATAAGTGCATCTCTGAGGAACAGAGGAGAGATTAGGACAATCTATTATTGCAAGCAATCAGCATTTTTTTTCTATTTCAATGCCTATATATCAGCGTAAGTGATTTCAGCATATTGCCTACTGTAAGATTTATTTTTAAGATTAAAATTATTGATTTTTCTCACTACCTCATCAGTGTTATTTAGAAAAATCTCAGTTGATAATATAACTGTGCCTTTATAATGTCAAATATTCTGATGGAATCTGGATCCTTAGCTGGATAGCTGGTTTCATGGAAACATCTAGATACTTGACTTTAGATAACTTTAACGTAGATATCTGACATAGCAAAAGGTGCACTGCAACTTCATACAAGATAATCTTGTTGCTAAAGCAATAATCTTTAATATATCAACAGTAAAATCTTTAATAATACATTTTTGGTTGTGTACCACCTTCAAAGCAAAGTCTTTTAAAGACTTTATTTTAAAATTGAACATAAAAGCACACTAAACTATTGATATAAATCCTTTTCCTTTCTACAAATGCTAGAGTTTATTTTTAAGTGATAATCCTCTTTATTTTGGTGAACTTTTTGAGGCCAAACACATTATGAATACATGTGAATTCAATGAAGCATATCAAAACAGTTTTGTGAGCTATAGACTCATTTTGATTTTGCAGTGTCCTGAGGATGTGATAGTTGTAGGTGCCTTTGGATTATGTGGGATTTGAGGTGCTAACAGAGATAATGGCCATAAAACCACATGGGCTTCAAGCATTTCATGTCCATGATGTCACTTAAAGCCTTCTTACTTCAGCTGAGGCCAAATGCAGGGAATCTTACGACCCTTCAGTGACTGCAGGGTTCTCCTCTCCTGACGTGACTCCATAATGCCACGGATAAAGTATGTCTATAATGCTTCATTTAAGACCATTTGTTAAGTTTTATGCGTTCTGGACATTCTTCTTTTAAATGCTATTCACTCAGTCATGTCCGACTCTTTGCGACCCCATGGACTATACCCCAGGCTCCTCTGTCCATGGGATTTTCCAGACAAGAATACTGGGTCTTCCTGACCCAGGGATCGAACCTGGGTCTCCCACACTACAGGCGGATTCTTTACTGCCCGAGCATCAGGAAAGGAGCAGAAAATAAACAGAAGTCAGCCAATACAAAAGGAGAGAGAATGTTGAGAAGAAACTTAAGGCAGAGTTGGAAAAAACTGTGTTCCCTAGTGCAGCGGGACTAGGGACTTCTTGTCTTTTAGCTCCAGTTATCACAGCAAAGGTGAGCGTCAAAACATCGAGGGGTCCTTACCTGAGTGGTGTGACTCTCTCTGTGTCTCTGAAAGGAGGAGGCTCCGCCCCCAGACAGCCTGGAGAATCCGTCTTCTTCAGGTAAACCTACAAGGGCAACAGAGCGTAGTCATTAAGTTGCATGTCCTTTTCTCGAATAAAGTAAGTCAGGAACGTATTGGAAAAACGGAAAGAGTGACATTTCACAGACTGTAATGAAGGTCAGTGAACATTCGATGAATAACAAAGTTCTCAAAGCAGCTTGGGAATACAGGCATTGCTGGAGGTTTAGCTAAGCAAAGAGGAAGTGTACTGGCCAAAAAAAAAAAAAGATAATGATAGAGAAGGAAAAATGTCATAATAGCAGAGAAGTGAGCAAAGAAGGACTGAAGGGGAGAAGGGAAACTTTTCTAGAGGCTGAAAATAAGTCTGATGAAACACTGATGGGGGAAAAAGAGAAGCTTGTGGACAATGAGGGTAAATGGGTTCCTGGGGTTGCAATTTGTTTCCCATTTGTGGGGTCAGGGCAGTTTAAAAGGGGGGGGAACTAAAAACAAAACACAAAAAAACAGGGGAAGGATGGGTGGAAATCTAAGATGAGACACAGGCTGGCATTTCCAGGGAGCTAGATGAGCAGCAGCCAGGAATGACATGTATGACCAGGTAGTGGGGTAAAGCTAAGAGCTTGGGCTTCATGTGAAGGAGGGGTAGCAAAAGTGTGAAGGGGACACGGGGCCCATGACAAGCGAGGTTAACGTCTGTTTCTAGAGAATTCAGTTCACTGGACTTCTTACAGAGACTGGGGACCTGGGCAAGGAGAAGAGGGCCGTGACCCACTTTTTAAAACTGAATTATCAGCTGGAAGATGGCTCCCAGAATCCGGATGGAAACTCAGCTCAGTGAGGATCCAAATTCAGAACCAAGTCAACAGCAAGACCCGCTTGACACAGGGCCAGGCGAAGAAAGTCCGGGAGTATCAGGATACCGACCGTCTGGGTCACAGCGCTGGGAGATGGGATCAAGAGCCAAGAGAAGTCCTACATCTGAGGATCTCAAGTCTTAACGGTAATGATTCTTAAGAAATGGAATCCAGAAAGAAGGTACTGACAATCCTTCGTGCATGGCAGCAAAGGAGACGTCAAGAACAGCCTTCCCGGACTCAGCAGGAGAAGGGGAGGGCGGGACGACTGGAGAGACCAGAACTGAAACATGTATATCACCATCTGTAAAACAGCTGACCAGTATGAGTTTGATGCAGGAAGCAGGGCACCCAAAGCCGCTGCTCCATGACAACCTGGAGGGGTGGGGCGGGGAGGGAGGGGGCAGGGGGCTCAGGATTGGAGGGGGGACACATATACCCAAGGCTGATTCATGCTGACGTATGGCAAAAACCACCACGATGCTGCAAAGTAACTGTCCTCCAATTAAAGTCAGTTAATAAATCTTAAGAAAGGACACAAGAGGATGGCTTACAGGTTATGTGGCGCATGGGCGGTGTTGACTGGATCTGGAGAAAGCAAGCATTCACTCTGGTTGGAGGAAATGAAGGAAGAGGGATGGCGGAGAGGCCACGGGCTGAGAACCTTCCGGGAGGGGGTGGATTTTGAAAGGTGGGGATGGGCTAAGGCCGCAGAACAGGAGGGGATTCCACATCCTGGGGGTGTGGCCTGCAAGACGGCCAGGGCGGGGGGCGTGGCCTGGGAGTTAAAGGCCCGCCCATCGGTCATTTTCAACCCAACTCCTCAACTACAGCGGGGAAAACGGAATGAAATTAAGTCCCAACTAGAAGTTACTTAATATGACTTCAAAATAGCTTCAGATGGAAAGCAGGCGTGGGGCAGGGCTCTCCGAATGCCCGAGGAGCCTGCTTCCCTTACAAAACGACCTTCTGCTGCTCAGAACAGATAATTGCACAATATTCCAGGTTGTCAAGTGAAGGCTTGCTTCCCTGGGCAGGTAGGCTCTGAATCAGAAAGCAGCATGAGTTCCAAAGAATCTACACAATTCTCACAAACAAGGTGATGTTGTAAAACCTGCAGTCGAGTATATCCCACAGTTCCCAAGCAAAGGCTCCATTCCCAGTGGTCTGCATGCATTCTTGAGTATAAGAGAAAAAGCCTTTCTCCAAGGTTCCCAGAGCAGCGTGGTGGGGCCCTACTACGGCACCGGGTTCACTGTGGCCTTAGAGTCTATGCAAAGATTGCAGGGCTTCCGGTCTTGTAAGTGGTCTCACCCAGTACTGTATTGTCATAGATTATCCTTACAATGTGCTGAGGATAAACGGCACAGATTTGAAAAGGCAAATCTTCTGAGAGTGGTAAATGAAAAACCAAATGTAAGGACTCTGTTCTTTTAATTGCCATTTTTTCCCCCGATGCCCAATGATAAAATACGTAGTCATTCAAGCAGCAGAAAGTGGCCTATATCGAATTTGTTAGGTCTGTCCCCACAAAATAAACATCTTGAGATTCACAATATTTTGTTTGATATAATGACAACGTTCTAGCACTAAAAACTGTTCTCTAATCTAATGATAAATAACCACAAGTCCAGGGAATAATTAAGTATACGAGAAAAGATCTAAGCCTGTGTTCACATCAGTAAAAGATGGCAATTAAAGTAAGTGATAGCTATAATTACCCACACATAACTATATTTCAGCAAATGAACAAACAGATCATTATTGCTGGGTAGCAGAGGTAGCGTGCAGATACTGGCATTCAAGAGAAACTGTTTCCTCGAAAATAACACGATTTCTGATTCAATTAAAATTTCAAGTTATTTTAAGCATTTATTCCCATCTTGTGACTTTACTCAGAAAGCATATTGACTATATGCTGTTGATTCTGAATGAATACCACTAACCGATTTGGGTTATAATGACCACATGTGTATCATACTTTGTATATATGTAACATACTTAGGCCACCTGATGCAAAGAGTTGACTCACTGGAAAAGACCCGGATGCTGGGAAAGATTGAGGGCAGGAGGAAAGGGGACGACAGAGGGCGAGATGGTTGGATGGCATCACCGACTCAATGGAGCTGGGTTTGAGTAAGCTCCAGGAGTTGGTGATGGACAGGGAGGCCTGGCGTGCTGCAGTCCATGGGGTCGCAAAGAGTCGGACATGACTGAGTGACTGAACAACGGTGTATCACGTGCTGTACATGTATAATATTCAGTCAGCTTTTATCATACTGACTAGGAGGGATTTTCTGACTCTGGCCTTGGCACAGGACTTACGGGTTCCTATGAAATACGCAATGCTGTTCCAATCAGTGAAGGCTGGTACTGCATCGCCAGAGTCTTGAGCCAGCTATTTTCATAGTCATGGGAAGGTTTCATGGTGTCAACACAAGTAGGTCAACATAAACACGTCAAGTTGCTTTGAAAGGCTGAAAGCCTAGCTGAAATAACTTTTCTTTTGTGCACATAGCTCTTGAGATTTTCAAGTGATCTTCTACGAATTGCAATACAGACCTGGCATTATTTTAAATTCTATTCTCTGTCAGCATTTAAGGCGTAACATATAAATCTGTGTTCCAGGGTTTGAACATACACTATCAGTCACATACTGAAGTTTAGAAGCCCAATATTCCCAAATATTTAATTTTATATGATTAATTTCAGGCAACATATCCCACAAAAATTTCCATTTGGTCTACAGGAGTTTTGTTTTTGTTCCAACTGGTTTGGGGATTTAGTTTGATTTTTAGATTAAGACTCAGAGTTTTTGGTATTTCACAAAGCCATAGTTTTTGGCTTTTGACTCAAAACACACACAAATTAAATATTTTGTCAAAGGGGCATGCCTATTTTCTCTTTCCTCAGGAAAGAGATCACCCAGATCAGCTAGGGAGAATGGCAGGGACTGAAAATTTAGTAAAAATGAAAGGATATATGGTTACCGTTTTAAACATTTGTATATTCAGTTTTGATCATACAATATATTTTAAATTCCTTTTTTGTTTACCAGCTATCCTTAATTACCCCCAAATTGAAAATAAATAGTAAATTATTACCTTCATACTAGATACATGCAACCTTTGAGAAAGAGTTGCTTATCACATACTTGTTGACTATTGCCATCATTCAAATTCCATTTTTACTATTTTAGAAATATTTAATTTCAATATAAGGGTATGCAATATTTTTGTTATCCTTTTCTTTTTACAAAGGGTTATCATCAGAGATTTTAGAAAGGAATGTTTTTGCTCTTTAACTTTATAGTTGGAGTATAGCCAATTAACAATGTTGTGATAGTTTCAGGTGAATAGCAAAGGAACTCGGCCATACATATTCATGTATAAGAAAGATTACATCTCTCTATTTCCATCTAAACACACACACACATGATTTCAAACACGAATATGAAAAGTTTTACAAAATGCTTATTTCAATCAAGTTAGGGTAATCCAACAGAAACAGCTAGTGTTATTTCAAGGGTGGGAAATCGGGAGAGAATTCTAATATCCAACAGGTAGGACTCGCTTATTTTAAGTCATCGTAGTTGTATCTGATGAGAAGCCATGCATCGCATACAATTAATGACCAGCAGTCAACAACACAGACCTGCATTTGCTCACCTAGAGATATGCCACATGAGATCCCTCAGGGAAAAAAAGCAGGTGGTTAAAGCCATGTGTAGAGTGTAAAAAAAAAAAACACCAAACATCTTATAAATGCACACAGATACATTTGTATGAAAAAAAATACAGAATTCTACAAAGTGGAATATGAGACATGTTTTGGGGATTTTCGGGTAATATAAGGAATAGTAGTTTTTACTTATTGTTTATTCTCTCTTATATTTTTCAAATTGTCACATAAACACGTAGTTCCTACAACCTGCATAAAATGAAAACACCACGTGAAGAGTAAGAGATTACTTAAGAAGCTGCTCAAGTCAGAGATAAAACTTAGGAAGATCCATGCTGTGGGACCCCAGGAGCTGGTGCAGTCTCTGCCTGTTCCTGGCGGTAACACAGTTTTGAGTAACTGCAGATCCTTTCCCTAGAAATCTTTACGGCCGGTATAAAAATCCTTCTGTGTCTTCCCTGTGTCATTTCCTCGCAAGGCACCAAAAAGCCGCCATCTTATGAGTCAACACTTCCAACCCTTATATGTGATCCCTGCTTAATATTGGGGTTGCGGGTGGCCAGCATTCAGAAACATTTTGGGGCGTTTTCTATGTGTGCGTGCCACTGAACCAGTCTTCTTGCTGGGTGTAAACAGAACCTTCCCACATTACCCTGGGATCCTCCGTGCCAAGCTTGAACAAACCTTGCTCCAATCAACTCCCCACCCCATGACTCCTCCTAAGCAAATCGAGACTGGTGATGCAAATCGCCTGCTAGATTTTATCCAAGATCCATTTACCTCCTCCTGCTGGGCAGGTCAGCAATGAGCATCCTTGGGTGAGCAACATTTTCAGATGAAAAGCTACACACACCCTATGACTTTACGTGGACCTGGAGGGAAGTCAGAGAAAGCAGGGTGAAGCCAGGGTGCCACCATCCTGGCTACCAAATGGCCATTGGGAAATACTGCCCCACCTTCTTGCTCCCTCATCTTAAAAAATATGGTGTTTCATTGTCTTTGAATGTCCACTGATTCTTTGAAAGTAATTTGTCTTTTTATTTTAATCTCTGGCTGCTTTAAAGAATCTGCTTGCAATGCAGGAGGCTCGGGTTCAATCCCTGGGTTGGGAAGATCTCCTGGAGAAGTGAAAGGCTACCCACTCAAATATTCTGGCCTGGAGAATTCCATGGACTATACAGTCCATGGGGTTGCAAAGAGTTTGACACTGCTGAGCGACTTTCACTTTCACTGGCTGCTCTTAAGATTCTCACTTGGTTTACTATGATATGCCTAGGTGTGGTTTTCTTTGTATTTATTCTATTCAGCGTTTTATTTATTTTTTAAAAAGTCACACTTACAGACAGAAAGATTCACCTTTATCGTACGTGCTGTGCTGTGCTTAGTCGCTCAGGCATATCTGATTCTTTGTGACCCCGTGGACTGTAGCCTGCCAGGCTCCTCTGTCCGTGGGATTCTCCAGGTTAGAATACTGGAGTGGGTTGACATGCCCTCCTCCAGAGGATCTTCCTGACCCAGGGATTGAACCCAGGTCTCCCGCATTACAGGCAGATTCTTTATTGTCTGAGCCACCAGGGAAGCCTGAATTTACAGGAACACACTCACTCCTGTTTGTCAATATCACATGCCTGTCTGCAGTCTGCTGCAGTCTTAACATCTCTGTCCCCCGAAAATCCATACGTTGGAATTCTAGCCCCCAATGTGGTGGTATTGGGAGGTAGAACCTTTAGGGGGTAACCAGGACTCTGAAAGTCTGTGTCCCCCTAAAACTCACATGTTGAAATCCTAACCCCAAAGTGGTGGCGTTAGGAGGTGGAACCTTTGGGATGATTAGGTCCTGAGGGTGGAGGCCCCACAAATGGGGTTCAGTTCAGTTCAGTTCAGTTGCTCAGTCGTGTCCGACTTTTTGCGACCCCATGAATTGCAGCACGCCAGGCCTCCCTGTCCATCACCAACTCCTGGAGTTCACCCAAACCCACATCCATCGAGTTGGTGATGCCATCCAGCCATTTCATCCTCTGTCATCCCCTTTTCCTCCTGCCCCCAATCCCTCCCAGCATGAGTCTTTTCCACTGAGTCAACTCTTCGCATGAGGTGGCTAGAGCACTGGAGTTTCAGCTTCAGCATCATTCCTTCCAAAGAACACCCAGGACTGATCTCCTTTAGAATGGACTGGTTGGATCTCCTTGCAGTCCCAGGGACTCTCAAGAGTCTTCTCCAACACCACAGTTCAAAAGCATCAATTCCTTGGCGCTCAGCTTTCTTCACAGTCCAACTCTCACATCCATACATGACCACTGGAAAAACCATAGCCTTGACTAGACAAATGGGGTTAGTGTCCTTATAAAAGTGGCCCCAGATAGCTGGCTACCTCCTTCCCTCCACCAGTTGGGGACAAGCAAGAAGCCGGCCACCTGCAGCCTACAAGAGGGCTGCCACCCTAACCGGTGCCCTAACCTTGGACTCCAGCCCCCACAACTGCGGCCATGAAGCCACTGCTCCTTACAGACCAGCCGGCCTGGATATTTCCTTACAGTAGCCCAGGCCCCGTCTCCGGCGGCCCACTCATCTCTTACCGTCCCTGTGCCTGCATCTTCCAAAATGTCACATAAATGCACTCAGGATCTTTGGATTTTTTAAAAGCAGTGCAATGCCTTTGTGATGCATCCATTTCTGTCTCTTTCAGTAGCGGTTTATCCTTTTTCATCCATGCGCTGGGCAGCCTGTGAAGTGGTCCCTGATGGGCCCACCTGGAGGCACTCTCCCCTCACAGAAGCCCCTCCCGTGAGTCGACTGGACGTGTGGCCCAGAGCCCACAGGCTGGACGTGGCCGGAGCGCTGGCTGTCTCCTCCAGCATGGAGCAGCCGTGTGGTGAGTGTGGCTTCCACCCCAGGGGCTCTTCCCAGCTTTCCTGTGGACAGCTTGCTCTGGGGGAAGCCCTGGCCCTGTCATGAGGCCTCCCTTGTGGAGACGCTTGTGGAAGTGATACTGAGGCTGGGCCATCTCTCCAGCTAGCCTCAAGAAGCCTGCAGTTCCGGCTGATGGCTGATCACTTCTCCGTGAGAGACCCCAAACCCAAGGCACTCAGCTCAGCCACACCCAGGTTCCTGACCCGCAGAAACTACAAACCACAGCCTCTATGTTCTGGGGGTGGAGGGTAATTGTTACAAGGCAATAGATATCGAATACTGTCCAGTCGCCAGCTGAAGGGCACTTCATTTATTTCCAGTTTTTGCTGTTGTTCAGTCGCTCTGTTTTGTCCGACTCTGTGACCCCATGGACTGCAGAACGCAGGCTCCTTTGTCCTCCACTATCTCCCACAGCTTGCTCAAACTCATGTCCATCCAGTTGGTGATGCTATCTACCCATCTCATCCTCTGTTGCCCCCGTCTCCTCCCGTCTTCAATCTGTCCCAGCACCAGGGTCTTTTCCAGCTCTTCGCATCAGGTGGCCAAAGTACTGGAGCTTCAGCTTCGGCATCAGGCCTTCGATGAATATTCAGGGCTGATTTCCTCTAGGATTTCCAGTTTCAGGTGACTATGAATGTGAGTGGGATTTGCATTTGCATACAGGTGTTCCTGTGGACGCTGTTTGCATTTCTCTTCTGTAAACACCTCAGGGTGGGGCTGCTGGGTCATACCGGAAGGTGCATGTTTATAAGAAACTGCCCACTTAAGCCAGTTGCTTAGTGTTTGCATCAGTGTTGGGAAATTCTCTCCAGTTTCTCACGAAATCGTTTCTCTCCCCCATGGACTCCATCTTCTTTCCCTAGGATTCCAATAACCCTTCTCGCCATATCCTTTATGTCTTTAAATCAATTTCTAAAATTTCCACTCTGCTTCTTTGTGCTTCATTCTGGATATTTTCTGATTTATCTTCCTCTTCCCAAGGATTTTTTTTTTTTTAATGGCTGTGTCTAATTAACTTTAAGCTCATCCTCTATTGTACTTAATTTTATGACTGTATTCTTCAGTCTCAGAATTTCCATTTGATATGTTTTTATGGTTTCTGATTTCTGCTGAGATTTTCATTCTTTTATCTCCTTAGGCAAAGTAAACATACTTACTTCAAAGCGTGGGCCTCTCAACTCCAGTCTTTTGAGGCCCGTGGATACACTGCTCTTTCTGCTTGCAATTTTTCATCTTATTTTGTGTCCCCATGTGTCTGTTTCCTTTTGACGACGTGTTGAACTCTGTATTTGAAAAGTGGTTTGTAAGGACACCCTGCAGCTAAGGATGATGTCACTGTCCTTCGGGGTAGATCCACGCCCTCTTCTCCTCCGGATGCCTGTGGCCTCTGCCCCCTTGAAGGACCTCAGTCCGGCCCCAGGAACTGAGACAATTCACAGACGAGCTGGGGGCCAACAAGTTCTTCGTTTGACTCTTATAGTGGACCCTTCAAGCTCACCCAGGGCCGTGGGACGTTCTGGACACAGCCTGTCCCCACAGTCCTGGGAGACACAGCCCAGGGTCCCAGCTGCCTCCACTGGGCTTGGTGAGCACCCCTGATGTCCTTCAGAGAAAAGCCTAGAATTCAGGCCTCCTTGCTTGGCTTTCATTGCAGCCTACACCCTTGCCCTCAGGCTCTTCAAGAGAAGGTTGGTCTGAATTTTCTCTTCAGACATTACCTAGAAGCCCTGGGCTGCTTCTAGGGTGGAAGGAATAAGCTGTTTGTCTAAGCCAGTATTAGACAGCTTTTAGATACACACAGCCAGGTCAGTTTCTATAAGACAGGTCCACTGACATACCCGCGTCGAATACCTAGACCAGTGTGGAGTTTACCATTCTTTCAGTACTATTTCCCTTCACTCTTCTGAGGCATGGAAATGATCAACAGGAACTTTACTCACTGCTTGTAATAACCTATAAGGGAAAAGAACCTAAAAAAGAATATACGTGTGTGTGTATATGTATATACATCTATATCTGAATCACTTTGATGTACATGTGAAACTAACAAACACTAACAAATCAACAACTGCATACAAATTTTTTAAATTAATTAATTTATTTTAATTGGAGGCTAGTTACCTTACAATATTTTGGTGGTTTTTGCCATACATTGACATGAATCAGCCATGGGTGTATACCTGTTCCCCATCCTGAACCCCCCTCCCACCTCCCTCCCCATCCCATCCCTCGGGGTCATCCCAGTGCACCAGCCCTGAGCACCCTGTCTCATGCATCCAACCTGGACTGGCGGTCTGTTTCACATATGGTAATATACATGTCTCAATGCTATTCTCTCAAATCATCCCACCCTTGCCTTCTCCCAGAGTCCTAAAGTCTGTTCTTTACATCTGTGTAAAGATGTGTATAGGGTCATCTGTGTATAGGGTCATCATTACCATCTTTCTAAATTCCATATATATGTGTTAGTATACTGTATTGGTGTTTTTCTTTCTGACTTACTTCACTCTGTATAATAGGCTCCAGTTTCATCCACCTCATTAGAACTGATTCAAATGCATTATTTTTAGTAGCTGAATAATATTCCATTTTGTATATGTACCACAGTTTTCTTACATAATAAATTTAAAAAAAAGACTATATTTTTCTTTAAAAATACTATTAGAGAATCATCTCCCCTGCTCAGGATAAGTCTCATTTTATACTAGCTTCCACAGACCAAATACTCCACAAAAATCTCTGGGGAAAAAAAGCTAACTAATATCGAATGCAATTTTAATTCTTTAACTTGAAAATAGTAAGTTGACAATATACCCTACAGTGATATTTCATCTTTTATGCCCTTTCCCAGTTTTTAAGCCTATTTCATTTTTGTTTTATTCCCCCTAGAAAGTTGTTACAGCTTAAAACTTGTACCTATTCACTTCAGAGTTTAAAGAAGTGCTCACCGTTTGAGACGGAATTTCCGTTTTCAGCAGTCATTGTGCTGGAGAGTGAATTAGAAAATTGAATCCCATGGTTATTTGCATTTCTGTCCTGCGTCTCTGATGTAATTTCTGAAGTACCAAAATCATCTTGGCTAGTAAGGTTCATGTTCGTTTCAAAACCTAAAATAAATTGTAGAAAAAAAATGATTCTTTCCTGATCAAATGTACCCAATAAGTTGAATCAAATAGTGGAAGGAAATAATAAAACTCAGGAAGTCAAACGTTCATTACATTTGAAATAGTAAATTAATAATCATCCCTAATCAAATTTATGGTCTACAATATATTCATCAGTCTGTTATACCACTGCTAAATGCAACGGGCTGCGTTAAGTGACAATAGTGGATTTCATCAATCTGCTATTTCCAAAGTCCTATAGCATTTTTGATGTCATATGTGTAATTATAGAACTGCGTATCTTGTGAAGGTTATTTCCTGAAAGAAATATGATGATATATTCATGTTTTAGAAGTTTTCTGAGTTTTTAAATAGAGCTGAGGCAAACTTAACAGTTTTGAAAAAAAAAAAAACTATACTTTTATGGTTACAAAATATGTTATTATCCACTTAGGAATGCACGCATGCTAAGTTGTGTCTGACTCTTTGCAACCCCAAAGGACTGTAGCCCACCAGGCTCCTCTGTCCACGTGATTCTCCAGGCAAGAATACTGGAGTGGGTTGCTATGCCCTCCTCCAGGGGATCTTCCCAACCCAAGGATCAAACCTACGTCTCCTGCATTGAATGTGGCTTCTTACCTCTGAGCCACCTGAGAGTCCCCACTTAGGAATATTAAGACTTCAAAACCCTACTTCTGCATTCTGTACGTAACAAAATCACCTAAATGTCAACACACACATCCTATATTGAGCTCTCTGAGATGTAGAAACACAGAAGCCACTGCCTAAATTAGGCTGAGGAGCCTATATATATATATATATATATAGAGAGAGAGAGAGAGAGAGTTCCATCCCTGGGGGATTCCTCTGTGACATCAGGATTTCCCACGCTGCTTCTGCCCCTTGGCTGTGAGTGCCCAGTAGACTCTGCTATCTCTTAGGTCCTTCTGAAGTTTTAGGCTAAGACATTGTTCATAAGGATAAAAAATGTAATGTGCTTTACTGTTTTGCAGATGGTGAACAGTTCATCTGCTGTGATGCCGAGGGAGGCAGGAGGAAGGCCGAGCTCACCCCCAGGGCTGAGCTGGGCGGAACCCTAGCTCTCCCTCCTGGACACAGCCTCCCCTGGTTTGGATGTGCACTCAGATAGCACCCAGGGCCGGAGCCCCTACCGAGGGGCCCCACACCGACTCACGCTTCTCGGCCTGGGGTGGCCTCTGCACAGCTCAGCACCTGCTCCCCCCACCCAGGGTCCTACTCAGAGCCCCCTCTCCGTGCTGTGTGGCATCCACTACGTTATGAGTGAGCACGTGCCTGGTGGGCACACACAGAAGCATGTGCCAGGCTTAAAGAGGCAAGCAGTGGGCAGACAGAAGGAGGAAAAAAAGAGCAGGGCTTTGACATCCAGCCAGGAGTGTTTATGTTTCTGTGACCCAGGGAGTAGCTCCTGACTTTGCATTTAACACACAAGTGAAAAGAGCCCCCCCAGTGGCTCAGTGGTTAGGAATCCGCCTGTCACTGCAGGAGACACGGGCTCCGTGCCTGATCTGGGGAGATCCCACAGGGCACGGGGCAACTCAGCCTGCGGGCCACAACTATTGAGCCTGTGCTCTAGAGCCTGGGAGCTGCAACTCCTGAAGCCTGCAGGCCCGGAGCTGCAACTAGAGTGCGGCCCCCACAATGAGAAGCCCTATTCACTGCAACTGGAGAAAAGTCCGCACAGCAAGGAAGACTCAGCACAGCCCAAAACAAATAAATGAATAAATTTATATATATGTATATATATATATAGAGAGAGAGAGAGAGAGAGTGAAAGTGAAGTCGCTCAGTCTTGTCTGACTCTTTGCGACTCCGTGGGATTTTCCAGGCAAGAGTACTGGAGTGGGTTGCCATTTCCTTCTCTAGGGGATCTTCCAACCCAGGGACCCAACATGGGTCTGCATTGCAGGCAGACGCTTTACCATCTGAGCCACTGGGGAAGTCCACATATTTATATATAAACGAGTGAAAAAGCCTGCGTGGGAACAGTGGCCAAGGTCAGGTTTTGGAATTATCACCCTCTCAGCTCGTGACAACCAGAGATCATCCAACAGGCTGGAGCTGAAAGAATAGCTATCCGATTCAGTCAACTCTATTTTGCCTTTTTCAGAAAAATCTTCTGAAAATTAGTAAAACACATTTGGTTTTAAAGCCATCTCAAGACACATTTATCTGCTTTTATTCCTCTTGAAACTATTTTTTTCCATTCTTTAATTCAGCCATTTATTGAGATTTTCCCTGCGCAGGCTCTCCCCAGGGCTGGGATACCATGAGGCCCAGGCAGGGAGCTGGGAGGTCACCTCCCAGGAGTGTGGTCGACAACCAGCAAGCAAAGGATCGGGCCATCGGGTGACGGACTGCGGTGGGCTCCCAGCGGGGCGGCATTGGGGCAGGGCAGTACAGGTTCTTGGGCCGTGTGGGTCAGGGAGCCTTCTCCAGGGGTCTTGTTTGGGCTCAGGGTGTGAAACAGGGCATTGCCCAAGGTAACAGGGACTCCTCTTAGGTCTGGCAGTTCAGTACTCAATCCTCTGAGACGGTGTGTGGACTCTTGGTAAGAGTGTGTGATGCTAGCATCCCCCAGAATGAGCTGCTAGCTCATAAACAATGGATATATTTAATTTTGGTCGAACCCTCCATTTTTGCTATTAAAAGTTTAAAAAAAATTCTCATAATTCCAATCAGCAGTTTCAACTGCAGCCAAGAAATGTTTTAAAACGTGTCATACAAGTTAGGCTGTGATCCTTATATTATCTACTAAAGTGTTCTTTACGTTTTTATCATAAAAGTGACTGTTGTTCAGTTGCTAAGTTGCGTCCGAATCTGTGACCCCATGGACGGCAGCACACCAGGCTCCTCTGTCCTTCACTGTCCCCAGAGTTTGCTCACACTCATGTCCATTGAGTCGGTGATGCTATCTAACCACCTCACCCCCTGCCACCCTCTTCTCCTTTTGCCTCAATCTTTCCCAGCATCAGGGTCTTTTCCGATGAGTCAGCTCTTCGCATCAGGTGGCCAAGGTATTGGAGCTTCAGCTTCAGCATCAGTCCTAATGAATATTCAGGGCTGACTTTCTTTAGGATTGACTGGTTTGATCTCCGTAAGACCAAATGTTTGTCTATTCCAAGGATGGCTCTGGGTTGGAATAAGGGAGTGAGTCCTTCTTAAGACATAAGAATGCGTCGTCACCCTGATGCCGATTCTTCACACGGTTCTTAGGTAATCAGCATCTCCGGGTGTTCGTTGCGTGCCAATCTCCTGTTGCAGGAGGGACTTGACTTAATCCTCCCTTTCCTAACAGGGCGGTGGAGTCCTTACTCCCTCGCCTGTTTTCCAGATGATGTCACGAGGCCCGGGGAGGGAAACCCGCCTGCGGACGTTTCACAGTGAGTCAGTGTAGCCTCGGGGTTTAGGCCGAGGTGTGCAGGGCTCTGCCGTCCACCCACTCTCATTCCTCAACTTGGCCTCTTACGTCAAGTCTTTCCTCCTTATTTCACCTGCTGATGTAAAGATAAGGCAGTTTCTTTTCTGGTTCTTTCTGGATCTTTCCCACCATGCCTTGGTGGGAATGAACTGGGAGTCCCAGGCTGAAGAGCTGTCCTCTGGCCACTGAAAAGAGAGTTGCTACCTCAATACTGACATCCTCACTGGGGTTATGCTTATTCATGAATATCAACCAGGGGAGTCTTGGTTTCTACTTTCTGTGTCAGCCTCTGCCCATAAGCACCCTGATTCCACGGTGGATCAAGTGCGTGAGGGTCTGCGTTCCAGCTTGTTCATCTCTCGATTCAACCACAGTGAGGGGCCCGGGCAGTGGCTCTGGACGATTTGGTTTTGCTCTCCCGCTGTCAGTTTCGTGGCGGAATGGCCGCAACATTCTTTGTCAAAGGTACGCCCGTGACCCTGCTTAAGCACGGAAGACATTACAGCAGCAGGACAGCAAGAGGACTCTGGCAGGAAGCCTGGAGGAGGCTTAGCTGTAAAGCTGCAGGTCAGATGCATACTTCGCGGAAAACTAGGAAAAAAAATTAACATGGAACCGATAAAGTCATTGTTCATGCCTCCAAGCCATGGTCCTCAGGATTTTGAGGGTGAAGAAAAGTCACAGCAAAAGAAAACGTTTGAGATTCTTGACGAATCTAAGCAAACAAGTAGGAAAGTGAGTGGTGGAAGACCCCACCCAGAGATTTAAAGGGGCGTCTGCGTCCCGTCTGTGTCCCTGCACCTGGAGAGATCAGTGGTCCGTGTAGCTCAGGGCAGACTTCTGATGGAGCGAGTGTTGGCATTCGATAATTCGAGTCCCTGCAAAATTTTCTTGTAGCCTGTGAACTCGGATTCTCCGTGACCCCACCCGGGGCTGCTCTCAAAGGTCTGTGGAAGATGAATCACTCTGGGATCTGACTCAAAGATAAAATCCTGGCCTTTATATTAAGATACGATGACTGAGCATAAGGACGCCATGAAGGCACATTCTAGCTGAGTATTAATTGAACAAGAGAATTTGAGCAAATCTCAAAGTCGAAATGCAAACAAACAAAAATCCCGTAGTCCAATGCTAGCTTTTGTATATATATTAGTTATCCCGGGTGGGTGTGATGTTTCGAAAGCTGTGACTTTCAGTAAGAGACGACACAGCACCTCCCAAACCTCCAGGGGACATGTGATGCTATCTGGAGACATTGTTGGTTGTCACACCAGGGAGGTGGGTGCCACTGGCATCTAGGAAGGATGTTGCAAAACCACTCACAATACCCAGGTCAGACCCCGGAGTGAAGACTCACCTGGCCCGGAGTGTCCATTCACCTGGCCAGGGAGGGCTGAGGTGGACAAACCCTGTTTTAAAAGCTAAGTTAGATAGGTTCATTTGTACCACTGCGGCAGAGAGACGCAGACGCAGGGAAGGGATTGTGGACACAGCAGGGGAAGGAGAGGGTGCGATGAACTGAGACTAGGGTTGGCGCGTATACACGGCCACGTGTAAGACAGACAGTGGGGAGCGCTGTATCGACAGGGAGCTCAGCTTGGGGCTCTGTGATGACCCGGGGCGGCATGGGGGTGGGAGGGAGGTTCCAGAGGGAGGGGATATATGTGCACATAGGCTTGACTCATACTGCTGTACGGCAGAGACTAACACAGAGTCGCAAAGCAACTACACTGAAACAAAAATGAAACTTGGGATTAAAGACGTAAAGCTAAGGCAGATCCTGCTCTTCCAGACTCGTGTCTCTCTGCCGGTTTCTAATTTTGTTCAGGTCAAAATCCAAAGGCTTCTTGAGGTTGACAGACCGCCCCCCTCCACCCCAGGACCCCACTCCCTGATTGCCTTGACCTCATTCCCAACTACCTGCCGGCCACCCAGCTCCCCAGCCTCGCCAGCATCTCTGCAACCCTCAACTCAGCCTCTGACTCTCCCCGGAGTGGCCTGAGGGGTAGGACCAGGGCTCTGTATTTTGTTCAGGGCTCGGCTCAAACCACCCTGAGCAGAACAACCTTCCTGACCACCTTTGAGAAAAACTGCACCCTTCTCCTCACCCAGGTCAGTTTCCGTCCTTCTCACCATATGAAAAGATCCTTCTCGCCATATGACATGCTACAGGTCAACTGTTGGCTTATTTTCTGTCTCTTCCTCCAGAAAATTGACACCTTGAGCTCAAAGGCAACCTTGGTGCCCCTAAGAGTGCTGCACAGAGTAGGTGCTCCACAAATATTTGTTGAAAGAAACAGAAAAAGGGTGAATAATGAATGAATGAATACAACAATAATGTTATACGAAAACCCACTTTCTAAAAGAAACCGTCATGTGTAATTGGAAAAAGAGTTGACAAATTTACTAACTGAAAAACCCATGTGAATTATATAGAAAAATCATACATCTCAGCAATTATTTCTCCCCATTCACATGAGATTATTGGAAACATATAAAAGGATTTCTGCCGTTAATGATATGCCTTTTGAGTTTTAATCACTACTTATAAAATTATAAGGTAAGGAAAATTTCACACCCTGTGAGGTAGGTGTGTTCTACTCATTCAAAGGGCCAAGGCTGTTTCTTTCCACCTAAGACTGCTAAACTAGACAAGACCTAGCAGCCAAGAAATGGAAGCAACCCAAGCGCCCGCTAATGGGTAAATGGATAAGGAAGATGTGGTACATATCTGCCGTGGAATACTACTTGGCCACGAGAAATGAAATCTTGCCATTACTGACAACACGAGTGGAGGTATTGTGTTAAGTGAGATAAGGCAGACAGAGAAAGACAAATTACGGTATGCTTCACTTGTGCGTGGAATTTTGAAAACAAATGAACAAACATAACAAATCAGAGTCGGAGATAAACAGGTAGTTACCAGAGGGAAGGGTGGGGGGCGGCGAGAGAAGTAGGAGAGGGAGCTTGAGAGGAACAGTCTCATTACAAAGCAACCGGGAGTGACGCATACAGCATAGGGAATACCGTCAATAATAACATCAGAGTTTTTAAAAACAAAATCAAAGGGCCAGAGCTGTTTGATTTCTACTAAGAGTGCTAACTTGCAGAAGAAAACATGTGTGGATGTTGGAAATCTATCCCTGTCCGATGGTGAACAATCACCACTGATAATTATTTCATTATTGTTCCACAAAGGTCCTACATAGTCTCTTTAAAAAAAAAAAAAATCCTCACTGTTGACTGTGGCCTCTTAGCAGCTGGGATGGGTAGAGGCGAGTGGACTCCAAGGCTAAAGGAGGAGGCTCCAGACTCCATCCCACTTGGAAAGGCCATTTTTAAGTCAGGCAAAGCACCCAGCTCACGTCTGTGTGCCTAACTGCTTTTTTTTGACAGAATTTCTATAATAGCTTTGTTGTAGGAATACATTTGTTACATATTTTTTTTCTTTTTCTTTCAACAGATCTTCCTCAAGCTCCACTGTGCACAGGTACTTTTCTACGCATAGAATAATGAGTATTTTGCTTACACTGATCTTCTCATGTTAAATAGATGTCCAATTTGCTCCTTAAATTTGGGTCATTTTTACTCTTTTTCTTAAAGAAGTTCCTCCTTCCCCCAATTGCATAAGTTTCAATTTCTTGGAAAAAAAAAAAAAAAAAGCCTGCTGCAGCCATAGAGGACTCTGGCAGTAATTCAGCTGGCCCGATCCTGACCCCTGGGGCCTGCTGCTCCCCAGGGCATGTCACTGAATTACGGGACGAGGAGTGAAATGCTGGACCTCACTGACACTCTTTGCAAGCCTCGTGCTATTTAATCGGGTCCTCAGGGCAATGTCTGAGCAGAGAGCCCAGCTCCTCACCGGGCACTGGACTAGAGTGCAGGTTTACCTGGACGTGGGAAGTGTGAGTTCAACGAGGGGACGGGTCTGTAGCAGGAGAGGAGCCAGGCGTTTTTTGTGGGAGAAAGCAGAGGGGAGACAGAAGCTAAGAAGAACTTCTCTCAGGGAAGGGAGGTGAAGATTTTCAAGAGGGGAGAGAAGCTTCTTACTAGAGGGGACTAGAGGGTAGACGGCTTCTTGAAGAAGTCTGGGGAGCTAGAGAAACCCCTGAGAAGAGTGAGTGGCTGGCTGACAGAACTTCCAAATCCAGAGCTGGAAAGTGAAAGTCGCTCAGTCGCTCAGTCGTCTCTGACTCTTTGTGACCCCATGGACTTTACAGTCCACGGAATCCCCCAGGCCTGAACACAGGAGTGGGGAGCCTTTCCCTTCTCCAGGGGATCTTCCCAACCTAGGGAAGGAACCCAGGTCTCCCGCATTGCAGGTGGATTCTTTACCAGTTGAGCCACAGGGGAAGTCCAGATTTGGAAGACAGCGGCTAAAGGCAGGCTGGCCGGTTCGTCCCGGGTGACGCTGAGATACCCCTGAGCTGGTGGCCACCTCGAAGGCTTCCTGGGAACTGCCCAGTGGAGAGCCCTGAGCTAACCTCGTTCCTCCGTACCCAGAGATTCCTCTTGGGATGGAGTTCAGACACTAAATTGTATACAGTTCAGACTGCATGCAAAGAGTTAAGCCAAATGGTTTTTCAGAAAGCTATATCTGAAAGAAGTGATTCCTCCAATGTTCCCATCCTGGGGTGGCGGTAAGACACAGTGAATAGCAGGGATGTGTGGAACCCACGGATGATGCAAGAAGGGTCTGTCCGACTATGCTGGGGGGGCTAGGGATGGATATTCCAGAATGCTCTCCGCCTCCTGGGCAGAGTTAAGGTTTTGCTGGGGCTTTTTTTGCGTATGTGTTAAAGCCTTTGACACTTAAAATGCCAACACGAAGGGGAGAGACATCCGATGTGCGTCCTAACAGGTTGTCCCTTCTCAGCCTGCTGGGTGGGACTCGACTCAGAAAGTGACAGCTCAGAGCGGCCGGCCTGCTCCGGACCAGCTGGGACGCAGCAGCTGGGAAGGCCACGCGTGGAGATGGACAGGAGAGAGCGGGCTGCGGCGGGCACGGGAGCCCCGCAGGGTGGGCACAGGGCGGGGGACCATGGGATACCAAAGCAGGGGCAGAGTGTGGCAAGGAGGAGGGCAAGGGGAGGCCGAACGTGGAGCGCAGGGCGAGACCCTCGAGGGCCCGGCCCCAGCTCGGCCCGTCCGGGTAACAGTGAGACGGAAAGGATGCTGCGTTATCAGCCTGGCACCAGACGTGGACGGCTGACCAGCTTCAAGGAGGGCTTAGGAACGGAAAAGCACTGAGAAATGAGTCTCGGGTAGCGGCAGGACGAATGGAACTCAGGGGTTAGCTAAGTTACGGATCCCTGTGAGCCCGGGGGTGGGGGGGGTAAGTCAGGACCATCGATGAGCACAAGTCTGAGGCCACGAACGTGGACTCTGGAGTGACAGCCACCTGTTGTTGTTACTGTTGTTTAGTCGCTAAGTCATGTCTGACTCTTTGCAACCCCATGGACTGTAGCCCGCCAGGCTCCTCTATCCGAGGGATTTCCCAGGCAAGAATCGGATTTCCATTTCCTTCTCCTGGGGATCTTCCCGACCCCGGGATCGAACCTGCATCCCTTGCATCTCCTGCATTGGCAGGCAGATTCTTTATCGCTGGGCCACCTGGGAAGCCCTTGGGGGTTGATAAGCGAGTGGTGATGATTTGGACTGGAGCATTTACTAGGACTGCAAACGGAATGGCTAGAGGGAGACTGAAAAATCCCTCGGGAGGGAAAATTTCTTCCAGGAAAAGTGACATTCCTACAAGGAAGGAGGCAAAAAGCAGAGCACACGTGGCGGTGGATACAAACGGACGGCTGGAGACTCGGGTGGAGGTGGGGAGCGCACGGGCGGGGGGTGGTGGTGGTGGGGTGGTGGGGGGCAGGCAGCTGGCAGGGGCGGGGGCGGATGGTACCGAATGCCAAAGGAAGGCCAGGGGGACAAGGAGGGGCTGAGCCAGCGAGGCTTTCTTTAAGAAGACCTCTCAACACAAGGCTTCTCTCTTAGGTACCTGAACTTGAGGTAGTTCTAGGGTGTGTGTTGGAAACGGATGAGACTACAATCCAGGTTGCAGTAACACAGGAGCACAACAAACTATAGCTGTTTGATTTAATGCTGAGAGTGCTCTGTAAGGCATAAAAAATGTGAAAATACATTTGAGACTCATTACTCATGCTGGCTATCGTTCATTTTGCAACTCTATAGGAAAATTCCTCTGCAGAAAGGCTACTGCAAGCAGGAATGCGTTTGTTTTTATCCTATCTGGTGCTGAGGAAAAGCACGCAGGCTGAGAGGGAGCCAGGTGTGGACCCACTGCTTCTCAGGCTCTCCGTTCTGGAATTCAGAAGTCGCAGCTCGATGGACACAGGTAGATGGCGTGTCACTCCAGGTAAGCAGGACCGCTCAGACCCCAAATCAGCCTCCGGCTTGTGTTAAACCAAACCTGTTCACTACTCTAGGGGGCTTCCCTGATGGCTCAGATGGCAGAGAGCCCACCTGCAATGCAGAAGACCCAGGTTTGATTCCTGGATCCAGAAGATTCCCCAGAGAAGGGAATGGCAACCCACTCCAGTATTCTTCTTGCCTGGAGAATCCCATGGATGGAGGAACCTGGCAGACTACAGCTCGTGGGGGTCACAAAGCGTTGGACATGACTGAGAGACTAACTTGATTCAATACTTTGTGTTTCAAGGAACAATGCCTGAAGCCTTACATTATTGCACACAAGTAAAAGGCACAAATAGGGACCCAGAAATCACTCCACAGTCCCGCCTGCCCTCTTCCATAACAGGCTTCTAGGATGTGAATTAGACTTTTCTCTCGCCCATGATAGTATAATCCAGACATTTGGCATCTTGTCTCAGAGAAAGTCAAATGCAAGTGTCAGGATTCACCCAGACACAGTGGCTGGTCCTAAACTCCAACAGGAAGAGAGATTTCCCATGTGGGGCTACGTAAGGAGACGCCACGTTTGAGCAGAGGGCATGTTTTCAAAGAGATGTGATCAGGACGACACACGCTGCAGGGCTGTGTTTTCAATGGCACGCTTCTACATGACCCTCAGCCCCAAGAGTCAGACTTCACCACGGCTTTGCTAACAGTCACAGGGATGAGTCAGAGACAGTGTCTGTGTCTGCCGTGATGGGGAAGGGGGGGCCACGTGAGGTCCATGCGATGGGTCGTGCAGCAGGCACATTCCACACACGGTCATACCTCTCCAGGAGCTGATTCCTCAAGAAGCAGCAAAACATACCACTGAGATGGGTGAGGATGAGGATGGGCGAGGATGAGGATGGGTGAGGATGAGGATGGGCGGCTTGAGCAAACGTAACCGCCAGACTGCTTCTTACTCTGAGACGCTAGAGCCAGCCCTGGCACCCCCTTATGAAACCACCACCCTTGAGTAGATCGAAACTGCTCTTGGACTTGGTGCTGAGCATTCTTCTGCAGCAGAAAGTGCCACCAAGGCTCACGCTCGGGGTTAAGTTGGATGGAAAGAGAGGGCTTACTTGGCCACCCCGCCTGGCCCTGCCAGCTCCCGCCACCCACTCCCCTGCCAAGCCTTGGGGAGATGGTTTGTGCTAAAAACACCAACCGAAGCAGGAAGCAGAGTGATATCTTCAACAACATATGTGCTGAGCAGGGCAAGAATGTGCCCATAGTAAAGCTAAAAAATGACTGTCAGTATAAATAAGGTTTGCAGAGCCCAAAAAGGCACAGAAACTTCTGTGGTGCCAGTTTTCTTTCCAGGTTGACCAGCTGGCTCTTTTTGGGTCCATCTCCCCTGTCCGTGCCATAGCTAGACGAGGCCTGGCCACCATCCCTTTCCTTGGAGCTCGTCCTCCCTGTAAGTAGCTGAATGTTGCTGTTGTTTAGTCGCTCAGTCGTGTCCAACTCTTTTCGACCCCAAGGACTGTAGCCCACCAGGCTCCCTTGTCCATGGGATTTCCCAGGCAAGAATACTGAAGTGGGTAGCCATTCTCTTCTCCAGGGAATCTTTCCCACCCAGGGATTGAACCCGAGTCTCCTGCACTGGCAGGCGGGTTCTTTACCACTGAGCCAGCTGGGAAGCCCATAAGTAGCTGGATATGCAGCATCTAGACAAGCTGGCCTGGCCTGGAGACCCATTCTGGAAGCGTCTAACCTCAGAGGCCACACGGGCATTTGCGTACCTGGTGTTTCTGCACTTCCTCAATGCCAGGGGGTGATGCAAACCCAGGAGGTCGAGGACACCGCACCTGCGCAGCTGCCCTGGGTGGACAGTGCGTGTCCCCTGCTATGTGTGTGCTCGCTCCAGAAGCAAAGGCAGAGGGCGGTTATTCCTGTTCTCCTGGGAGCACTCAGTATGTGTGACATGGGCCTGGTGTCAGAGTGATGGGAGGCCGATAACACTTCCATCTGGAAAAAGAAAGAGGCGACTGCCCCCAGGACAGCTCCGTCTTCAGCTCCCACATCCTTTCCCAGGAGAACCACCGATGCCCAAGATCAGCAGACCCCTTCCGATCAAGAGCTGCTTCTTTATTTATGTTTTCATTTCCACGAAAACTGTATGGACTCTACTTTGTCTCTTGGTATTTAACCACCTTTATATATGGCTCACAATAGAGCCTCACTTGGATTTCTAATAGATAAATTGCTTTAAGAATAACTACTTGGTTCTTCACCTGGCTTCCCTGGTGGCTTAGACGGTAAAGAATCTGCCTGCAAGGCAGGAGACCCAAGTTCGATCCTTGGGTTGGGAAGAGCCCCTGGAGAAGGGAATGGCAACTCACTCCAGTATCCTTGCCTGGAGAATCCCATGGACGGAGGAGCCTGGCGGGCTACAGCCCAGGGGGTTGGAAAGAATTGGACAGGACTGAGCCGCTAACACTGTTCACATTCTTTACTTCAGTCCTGGAGAAAATTATAATCTACGTTTGTTCCATGTCAGGGACCCTATGGAGAAGGCGATGGCACCCACTCCAGTACTCCTGCCTGGAAAATCCCATGGACGGAGGAGCCTGCTGGGCTGCAGTCCATGGGGTCGCTAAGAGTCGGACACGACTGGGCGACTTCACTTTCCCTCTTCACTTTCATGCATTGGAGAAGGATATGGCAACCCACTCCAGTGTTCTTGCCTGGAGAATCCCAGGGACGGGGGAGCCTGGTGGGCTGCCGTCTATGGGGTCGCACAGAGTCGGACACAACTGAAGCGACTTAGCAGCAGCAGCAGCAGCAGCAGCAGCAACAGCAGGGACCCTAGCTTGTGCGTCCATTGTAACTTGGTTTCTAG
Organism: Oryx dammah; assembly: GCF_014754425.2. Taxonomy (NCBI): domain Eukaryota; kingdom Metazoa; phylum Chordata; class Mammalia; order Artiodactyla; family Bovidae; genus Oryx; species Oryx dammah. The sequence continues at coordinate 82,519,309 of NW_024070208.1, read as the reverse complement.
TGTCTTCTGGCCAGCCCCCTCCCCACCACGTGAGCCTCGGCACAACTGGATATACGGCTGAACCACTTACACGTCGTACGAGACGGTCAGACTCTCATTCTGGCGTTGATCTCACTGGTGTGGTTACAGCTGAGTCAGAGAGCCAATGGAATCAATACGAGTGAAAACCCAAACAGCGGTGGCGTACGTTGAATCTTCAAAATCCTCCTTCAGAACTAATTATGAAATTTATCCACCCAAGGTATTTAAAGGGTCTTCCCTACTGACACAGTCGGTAAAGAATCTGCCTGCGATGCAGGAGACCTGGGTTCGATCCCTGGGTTTGGAAGATCCTCTGGAGAAGGAAATGGCAACCCACTCCAGTATTCTTGCCTGAAGAATCCCATGGACAGAGGAGCCTGACGGGCTATAGTCCAGGGGGTCACAGATCGTCAGACACGGCTGAGTGACTAACACACACACACACAAGGTATTTAAGGGCCCCAAGGGCACAGATCAAGGCCAGTGAGAGCAGGCAGCAGCCACATACCTTGAGCCTCTGCCTGAGTCTGCATTTCACAGAGGCAAGCCTGGGGTGGGAAGTCCCAGGAGTTGGGGGGTGTGCACTTGGGAGCCCTGGGGGGCTCAGGATGGCAGCAGTCCCCCCACTACAGACGTGTGCCCGCAGTTTCACAGCCTGGAGGTGCCTTGCACGTGTGTGGATCAGCCCCACTGCCCACACCAATGGCTGCCGCCCAGCAGCTCTGAGGCCTTACATAACAGATTAAAAATATCTACACAGACTTAAAAGTCTTGTCACAAGTCTCCTCAAGCCACGTGGCCAGTCTCTCTGATGGTCCTGTGGCTGCGTCCTTTATGGAGTGGGGCTGGCCGGCCTCCCTGACTCTGCATGCCTCCCAAGCCTCCATGCCTGGGACTGAAGGTTCCCGGAGCTGTCACTCAAGAAGGATGAGTCACTGGGATTCTGCAGGGGCAGGCTGAGCCGGTCGCCTGTGGCCCTCATTTCCCCTGGAACAATCAGGAGAAAGCCCCTCGGAGTCGATCGGGAGGTGGGGGCTCCCTCCTTGTACGCCCACCACCCGGCATCTCTCATCTGTCATTTTTAAGCTGTATGTTTACACAGAAATGAACACAGAAAAACCCTTTTCGCACCCCCTGGTGCAGCTCCTCCGAAGCATTAAGTGGTGATGCCGTCATGGCCTTGGATAAACCTTCCTCCTTAGGGTTGTAAGATGTCCTGGTCTCAGCCGGAGGTAGGGTACCCCCTCTTTCTCTAGCTGCTTTGGCCTCATCCACCCCCCTTTCCTCCAAAGGAACCCTACCTTCATTTGGATCAGTTTCAAAGGACATATGTATGGGTTGGAAAAAAATCAATTTAGTGCGTCATGATAAGCATTGAACTGCCAAAGAGAGTAGAATGAATCAAATAAAAATGCAGCATTTCTCAAGCATTAGGGGTAAGCCGTTTGAGAAACCCAAACAGTGTCTTCACCGACAACATTTCTTGCTGTCCAGGGACCTTGTGAGTTGCTTGTGAGCTGATTCCATATTTTATTTTTAAACCCATAGAGCTTAGGACAATACCCTGTACAAAACACATCCTCAATGTATATTTCGAATGAATGAATGAAGTCTGTCCCTTTTATTTATGATTTGTTCCCCCAACCCTCTTTGAAAACTTGAGGCAAGTAGCAAACAGCGACACAAAACGTGGCTGCTCATCGAATGGTTTTGCTTGAAGTTAACCTCTGATGTTTTTAATCCTGAAAAGAACTATGTGTCTTGGGGGCGACGTCACAGATTGGTTGTATTATCTGGAAAATGGAACCTTTTCCCTAAAGTCATTACAAAGGGTCCCTACGATGGATTCCACCCCTGCAGCAATGGAAACGCTTTCTGGTTAGCAGCTGGACCACATCAGCGGGCTGTCTAATGAGCATCAGATTAAAGAGACATTTGTATAATCCCCCATCACCCTACAGAAGCCCAGTGCCTTTGCCCCGCGTGGCTGTCCCAGCTGCAGAAATTAGACAAGATTTCCAGCCTGAGTAAGGGAATAGAGGAGATTCCCCTCTTAGCTGTGACCACATCAGTGAAATGAATGCCAGCAACTGGGGTTTGACTGTCTCATTTGACACCCAAATGATTCAATCGCATCTCTGGTTGTGCTAAGACTCACATGGTGAGGCAGTGGGGGGCCAGAAGGCACTGGAAAGCATCTTAGCACAGGAGCACAAGCTGGTGTCTGAGATGGAGCAAAGGACGACATTGTTCTTAAGGACCATAGTAGTTCTTCTGGCACAATTTTCTATTAAAACTCCAAGAGAAATTCCATCACAAGCTACATATAAAGGTGGTTTAATACCAAGGACAGCAAGATCCAACCAGTCCATCCTAAAGGAAATCAACTCTGAATATTCACAGGAAGGACTGATGCTGAAGCTGAAACCCCAATACTTTGGCCACGTGATGTGAACAGCTGACTATTGGAAAAAAAACCCTAATGCTGGGAAAGATTGAAGGCAGGAGGAGAAGGGGACCACAGAGGATGAGATGGTTGGATAGCATCACTGACTCAATGGACATGAGTTTGAGTAAACTCTGGGAAGGATAGGGAAGGATAGGGAAGCCTGGCGTGCTGCAGTTCATAGGGTTGCAAAAGAGTTGGACACGACTTAGTGAGTAAACAACAGATATTAAAAGACAAAAATAAACTCAATACAATTCTCATGAAAATTAAAAACAACAGTAAAAACCTCTTTAGCTCTACAGAATCTATTGCTGGGCACTGGTTATTTACTTGAAAACAGATCAGTGAACTGTGAAAATATTGCCAGGCTGGTTGTTCAGTTGCTCAGTCGTGTCCGACTCTTTAGCGACCACATGGACTGCAGCCGCCAGGCTCCTCTGTCCAGGGAATTCTCCAGGTAAGAATGCCGGGGAGCACGTCATTTCCTCCTCCACGGGGTCCTCCTGGCCTAAGGGACTGGAATCAGGTCTCCTGCATCGGCAGGCGGGCTCTTTACTGATGAGCCGCCTGGGAAGCTGGCGTGCTTGTCTCTTGTGCTCGGTGTGTGCCCCATTCTGCTCCTAAACCAGGCTGACCCCATCCAGGTGAGCTCACCTGGGAACTGGAACTAACTCCAGCAAACAGACGTGCCTTCAGCGAGTAATTTAAGGGCTTTGAGCTTTGGTTTGCCCTTCAGTAGCATGGACACACCTGCAGAGGGGCGTTGTCCACCCACCGCTCTGTTCAAGTCTGCTGTCTCCTGCTTACTCCTTCCTGGATCTTTCCATTTCAAAAGAGAACAATAAAACCAAGATGCAAAGCACGCCAATTTGCTTGGGAATCACCCTGCTGCACCCACAGTGTACACGCCAGTCCCTCCATTCTTTAAAGTGGCCATTTTTGGGGAAGAGTGTGTTTGATTTCGAGCCAGAGTCTGGGGCATGAGGAAACTCTTTTGCAGGCTTTGCAGGACTTCGGGTGATGCACACACTTGCAGGTGTTGTACCCTGAGTGTTCCACTGTAAACGTGTGTCCCCTCAGATCTAGCTCACGTCTGCTGTGGTTCAGTTCAGTCGCTCACTCACGTCTGACTCTATGTGACCCCATGGACTGCAGCACACCAGGCCTCCCTGTCCATCACCAACTCCCAGAGTTTACTGAAACTCACGTCCATTGAGTCGGTGATGCCATCCAACCATCTTATCCTCTGTCGTCCCCTTCTCTTTCTGCCTTCAATCTTTCCCAGCATCAGGGTCTTTTCCAATGAGTCAGCTCTTCACATCAGGTGGCCAAAGGATTGGAGTTTCAGCCTCAGCATCAGTCCTTCCAATGAATATTCAGGACTGATCTCCTTTAGGATGGACTGGTTGGATCTCCTTGCAGTCCAAGGGACGCTCAAAGAGTATTCTCCAACACCACAGTTCAAAAGTAGCAGTTCTTCAGCACTCAGCTTTCTTTATAGTCCAATTCTCACAGCCGTGGTTTGGTTCCTGCATATTTTAAGACTGAGTCATATGCGTGGGGAGGAAAGTGAGTGAGATTGTCACTGGTCGGTTTATTACAATTAACATGTATCAGCTGCATGTAAAATTGCAACTGCCCAGTAACTGCCAGCGCACAATGTCTAAGGATGAGCATTACAGACTTCAAGAAGAAATCGGAAAAAGGGAGACGTGAAAACCAGGGCAGCAAAAAGCCTGAGAAGCTTCACACACAGTGGGTGTGAGGTGACTGCTGACTCATAGGATGCAGGGCTGGCTAAAATGACACTGAATATAGCGAGCTCTCAGGTGATGTGGAATTTTCTAGGTTAATCTGAGAATTAATCACAAAAATGATTCAGGTCGGCATAAAGGCCCTAAACACTCTTAGATAGTTAAGAAACGGGTTTTTCTCTTCCAACACGCTTAAGGAGAGAGAGAGGACACAGCAGTGATCCAGGTCATCTTCAGGAAAACTTCCATGCACCCTGTAGTTTCTAAGCATTTCTTCACAAAAGGAAGAACACCCCGGGATATTGCATTCTGTGGCAATAATGAGATGCAGATAGCCAGGAAGGTCTTTATTAACTAGCTATGGGAGAGTCGCTGAGTGGCTTAGCGGATAAAGCACTGGGTTTCTCCTAGGAGCCCCCAGTGGGAGTTTAATTTGAAATCTAGTCTAGAGACCATCCCCTCCCACACACAATGGCTGCTTGCTTTAATGGGTTGATGGTATGAAAAATATGGACTGCTTATGAAAGATAATCCACTTCTGAAAAGACTGACATTTTTTCCCCCAGAATTCCAGGTACAAAAGATCTCTTCCCCCTGGATGGCGCACCGGCGAGCAGCCCAACTGGGACGACTCCTCTGCGCCCTCCGGCTGTCTCAGAAATGATGAACTATTAATGCGCGCTCCCTATCTCTGGTCTGACGGCATGCTGGCGGCTGCAGAGTCACAGCCAAGCCGTGAAGGAAATTTCCCAGGAGAATTTCACACTATTCGCAGGGTAACTTTGTGATCAGGTTGATCTAAATATTTAATTGTTACAACTCCCTGCTTGGTTTGACGCCTGGGTTTCAGAGAAGAATGAAGCAGCCACGTCCAGAGGAAGTAGCAATTTCAGGAGGCCTTTAAGATTCTCCCAACAAATATTTATTGAAGGCTCTGAGTATGAGGCTGATGCTAATTTGACGCTAGTTTTTTGTTGTTTGTTGGTTTTTTTTCAGCCGTGCTTCTAATTTCGCCATTACAGTACCTATATCTCTGTACAGATATGTCTGAATATCTATATCTGTAGCTATATCTGTTTCTATAGCCACATAATCTAGGAAATAAATAGTTGCTGAAGAGACAGATGAAGTGGGCTTTTTTGGGCCGTGAAGCTGGCTTTTTTGGACTGGGTACCTTTCTCCTGGGCTTCCCAGGAATTCTGCCAGGGCAGGATACACGAGAGACAGGGGTTCAGTTCCTCATTCGGGAAGATCACCTAGAGGAGGGCATGGCAACCCACTCCAGTATTCTTGCTTGGAGAATTCCAGCGACAGAAGAGCCTGGTGGGCTTCAGTCCGTGGGGTTGCAAAGAGTCGGACAGGACTGAGCATGCACGCTCGCCTTTCTCCTGCCCTGGGTCGTGCTGTCTGTTGCGAATCACCGCTGACCATCCGAGCAGCCCTCAGTGTGGCCCCTGGGACAGGGGGAGAGGTCCCTGCAGCTTTACCGTGCAGCCAGTCCTGAGCAGGCATCCGAGATGCCGCACTCCCAGGACCGACACTCAGGCCCTGCAGAGTCGAGCACTTCCTCAAGGCAAGATGCTGGGTGAGTGTCTTGCAAGTGAAAGCAACTGCTGTGAGTGACTGCTCGCCTGTAATTAGGAGCTGTTCCCAAGCAGAACCTTCAGAGGCAGAGATAAAGCAGACAGAAAGCCAGGAAACAGTCCTTCCGAACCAGAGGGATTATTCTGGCTTCACCTGGGTGCTGTGGGTCCCTGACATTGCGGAGGGCAGCTTGTGGGACGAGAGGGTGGAAAGGGCCTCTACTGAGATGCTTACACTGAAGGAACATTGTCATCGTTTGTCCTGTCTGACTCTTTGCGACCCCATGGACTGCAGCCCAACAGGCTCCTCTGTCCATAGGATTCTCCAGGCAAGAATCCTGGAGTGGGTAGCCATTCCCTTCTCCAGGGGAATCTTCCTGACCCAGGGGTGGAACCTGGGTCTTCTGCACTGGCAGGCAGATTCTTCCCCACTGAGCCACCAGGGAAGCCTTTCAAGGCTCGTGGCCACATGCTAACAGGACCAGGTACCCTGAACCCATGTTCGGAGACAGGGCTCCCCACACACGGCCTCCTCTTGCTGCCCCACCTGCTCCCCTCCTTCTGCACCCACCTGGAGAACTCCCAGCCCCCCGCCTCCCGCCCCCATCATCACCCATCACGCATCCTGCTCACGGGTCAGCCCTGGCGGGAGGCTCTCCAAGACACAACTGCAGCAACAAGCTCCTGCTCTGGGGCCACCAGCTGTCCCCCCCGCCCCATGCACTGCTCACGAACGCTCCGTGATGAAGTCTGGTCAACCTCTCCCCAAACAAGGCCCGAGCACACCGCTGGAGTTCACAGGTCATGCGGGGCTCAGTCACAGACCCACGGGGGTTCTATGACTCCCAGGTAGAGCCTCACCTTGAAATGGGGCAGACCCATCTGCCGCCCGCCCTGTCTGGAGACGGCAGGGCACCCAGAGCTCTCTCTCTCCTCTCTGGATTCCCGGGGGCAAGCCCTGGGCTTGCATCAAGCGAATGCCTGGTGGATGACTACAAGGGCGTTAGCTCTACAAGTTAATGCAAGTCCTGGGTACAGCGCCCTGGTTGCACAGTTTCCCTGAGTGAAAGAGTTCTTGGGCATTGAGAGAGAGGAGGTGCTGTAAACCGGGAGAAAAATGTCACAGCGTTCACAACAAATATTAGGCACTTTAAAAAAAATGTCCAGTTAACACGGAAGACAAAGAGCTCTGTGCTCTTAACGAAGGTATGTCTGGCTATGGATCAGTGTATTCCATTTGAAAGCTCATTTGCAAGAAGAGACAGACTAAGGATTATTTCAACTGGGCATCCGGGGAATGAGACGCACTGCAGCGTCCAGTTGCAAGGCCCAAACACAGAGACGCTTGCACTGCGGCGGGGCCAGGAGCTGCTCAGAACATCCTGTGCTCACACGGGGACCCACGCGTGTGTCAAAGCTCGGGCTCACTGACCCAGCCAGGGCAGCCACATTCTGCAGCTCATCCTCTCCATCTATCCACCCAGCGACGAGCGAAGGCCTTGCTCCGCTGGGGATGCTAGGCTTGCCTTCCCCAAGGACTTCTTCATTTGGAAAAACGAGGGAAACTTGGGGCTAATTTAAAATGGTTCCAGAAGGCAGAGGGATGCCTTCCTTTCACGGGAGGGCGGCCAGAGTGCCCTGGACTACACATCAGTAAAGTATGTGCTTGCTCCGTCCACGCCCTTTCTAACACTCATGAAGCCTCAGGCCACCACCCCCCACAAATAAATCACCACGCAGAGAAAGCAAAGCAGCTGGAGAGTGAGAGAGATTAACAGCTCAGCACAGGATACACAGCTAGAAGAGCCTGCATGTAGGCAAGACACCTCGGAGATGCCGAGCCCTGCATCCCATCATGGGATGCAGAGACCTGCACAGGAGGACGGATGTCTTAGCTGTCATCTCATCGGAAGGCGTCAGAGACGAAACAGAAGACAAATGTCGAAACGTCTGCCGCAAACCCCAGGAGCAGAGAATGGCAGTTTACCAGCGCTGCCCTTGAGCACAGGTCACAGGTTTCCGCTTGTAATTCTGTGATATTTCAGCAATTTTAAAGCATCTTCTTGTTAGCAAACAATGCATAATTGTGCCTAATTTGGTAGAGAAGTTTCAAAGTCTCACTCAGTACCGACTGAGGAGGCAACGGAGGCTTCCCTGGTGGCTCAGTGGTCAAGAACCCACCTGCCGATGGAGGAGACCGGGGGTCCAACTCTGGTCTGGGAAGATCCCCACACGCTCCTTGGGTAACTAAGTCCTCGCCACAGCTGCAGAGCCTGTGCTCCAGAGTCCGGAAGCTGCAGGGGCTGAACCCACACACCACAACTACTGAAGCTCGTGTTCCAAAACAGGAGAAACCACCACAGCTAGAGTGTGGTCCCTGCTGGCGCCAACCAAAGAAAGCGCGCACAGCCACGGAGACCCAGCCCAGCCCCAAACAAATCAAAATGATTTCTTTGAAAAGATGCAGTTGTAATACATACTCGAGAGACTGATCTTTCACGCTTCACTCTGTTTGGACATGACATTTAGAAATTCACACCTTGAGGCTGTCACTGTAGAAAAGTTATCTGCACAGCTGTCCACGTTGGTGGGGTGGGGGTGGGGGGTGCTGTGCTCACAGATCCTGTGGAAGTTCTCGAAGGCCAGTGATTTCTGGTGGAAAGCTGACTCCTAAGAATTATTTCAGCTGCATCATGAAAAAACGATGCTCCAGCATCTGAGGAGCAGCTTCGGTCTTGAGCAGCAAGATGATGTTAGTTAATCAAGTCTATGATGTTCAAATGGATCGACAGGTCTGTACTTATTAATGTGACTTAATAAATCTTTTTTTTTTTCTAAAGGACTTCCCTAATGAAATTTATACAAATATATATCAGTAAATTGCTCTGACATTGGGACATATTTCCACATAATTGAGTGATGGTGGAAGAAGCTGGAGATGAGCTAAGATTGGTCACAGAGATAGTTCATTAATCTGCTGTACTTTTGTATGTGTTTGAAATTTTCCATAAAGCCAACTTTGAAACTAATTCTTTAAAAAATAAATGGTCTTATGGAATCAAGCATTACACTGTAAACATTTCATTTATATAACGAAAGTGAAAGTATTACTCAGTTGTGCCTGACTCTTTGTGACCCCATAGACTGTGGCCTGCCAGGCTGCTCTGTCTGTGGGACTCTTCAGGCAAGAACACTGGAGTGGGTTGCCATTCCCTTCTCCAAGGGATCTTCCTGACCCAGGGATCAAACCTGGGTCTCCTGCATTGCAGGAGGTTTCTTTTACCATCTAAGCCACCAGAGAAGTCAGAACTCAAAATATCCTTACTTGGAGTATTTATGTGAAATAAAATATTTGAAATTAAGAGTAATTTCCATTTGGCTGCAGTGGTTCTGATTTGTAAAAATGCCCCAGGGCCAGATTTATCAAATATATTTATATGTCAAACTGATTTTTAAAGGTAGGTTTTCACCAAATGTATTTAATAAACACCTAATACATGCAAAGAAATATTGCCTCTATATCTCTTCTGCCAATATAATTTTTAACTACCTATTTATATTATGTAAACTAAAGATGCACAGTATCAGAAAGTCACAAAATAATTTTTTTTTACATATTCTGCAAATCAGATGCCTCCACTTTCTTCCGCAGGTTCCTGAGGCGTACTGCATTTTTGTCAATGCCTGATCATCCTGTTCTTTTTCAACGGACACAGAAAATACGCTCATTTTATTTCACATTCTAGATAAACAACCAGCCACAGATGGAACCGTTTGGAGCAATGGCGCACCCTCGTGGCCCAAGAAGCAAACAGTATCCCCTCTGCATTTGAACTCGGTCTCAGAATTTTTGAAACTGAGCAACTATAAATAATTAGCACAATAATATTAACCATAACACGGCATCAGAAGAAAAACACCTTGTGAATGAACAGGATAGACAGAAAGGCACGGGACAATTAAACATGTAGCTGTTCTTCATTCTAAGGGCCCAGTGGCCCCCAGAACACACTCTGCAGCTGTATGTATTCATGAGCTGTGAAGTACATGTTTGGAATTTTATGAAGCAGTTTTCGTATCCAGACTCTAGGACTCTGACTTGTTGCACCTTGTGTGAGTAAACAGGGCTTTTTAAAGCCTTATCCTCTATTTTGTCTTATTCCCTGCGGTTCTGGGCCTCACTGTGTAGGTAACTGAGATAGTCACCTCTAGAGCCAGAATCACTGCATTTAAGTCAGGCTGTATCTCTGAGTGGGGAGCAAGTTTAATCTCTATGCCTTAGTTTTCCCATCTGTAGAATGGGGACACCACAGCAGACACTGTTTAGTCTTGTGAGAACTAAACAGGTTATTACAACCATGCCTGGAGCATAGTAGCCACTGCTCCTACTGCAGCTTAGACTTCCCCTCCCAAGCTGTCGTCACGGCTGCCAGCTAGACAGTCACATTTTGTCCATACCTGCATTCTGGACTCTTAAGAGCTTCTGTGACTTTGTGTTCCTCCAATCGAATATCCAGGAGTCTATAGGAACATGATAGTTATGAAGCCCCACATTTAGGTCTACAGAGTGGCAATGGAGCATAATTAACCACCACAGGAACTTGTTTGCTATCCACAGCTCACCATTCCTTACATGTTGATCAGTGCCAAAACTAGTTCGGAGCAAATCCTCTGAATGCCTTTTCTCAAGTCCAAAGGAAGGAAATGTCAACACTGGACTATCTCTAGAGAGACATCATTTTATCAACAAAGGTCCGTCTAGTCAAAGCTCTGGTTTTCCCAGGAGTCATGTACTGATGTGAGAGTTGGACTATAAAGAAAGCTGAGTGCTGAAGAACTGATGCTTTTCAACTGTGGTGTTGGAGAAGACTCTTGAGAGTTCCTTGGACATCAAGGAGATCCAGCCAGTCCATCCTAAAGGAAATCAGTCCTGAATATTCCTTGGA
>NW_024070208.1:82500334-82508546 GCF_014754425.2 Oryx dammah | reverse complement strand
TCCAGCCAGTCCATCCTAAAGGAAATCAGTCCTGAATATTCCTTGGAAGGACTGATGCTGAAGCTGAAACTCCAATCCTTTGGCCACCTGATGTGAAGAGCTGGCTCATTCGAAAAGACCCTGATGCTGGGAAAGATTGAAGGCAGGAGGAGAAAGGGATGACAGAGGATGAGATGGTTGGATGGCATCACCAACTCAATGGATCTGAGTCTGAGTAAACTGGGAGTTGGTGATGGACAGGGAGGCCTGGCGTGCTGCAGTCCATGGGGTCAAAGAGTCGGACACGACTGAGCGACTGAACTGGACTGAGGTGGCTCAGACAGTAAAGAATCTACCCACTTGTGAGAGGCCTGAGTTTGATACCTGGTTCAGGAAGATTCCTTGGAGAAGGGAATGGCAGCCCTCTCCAGTATTTTTGCCTAGAGAATCCCATGGACAGAGGAGCCTGTCGGGCTACAGTTTATGGGGTCGCAAAGAGTCGGATATGACTGAGCGACTAACACACGTAATCTCATCAAGGTTGCTCTCCAGAGAATCGAGGGGGAAGTTCTGGAACGCTCCGCAAATCTGTGGTACAATTTCCCCACATCACAACTGTCCAAGAAACGAGCTGCAATTAATTCAGGTGTCTAGAGGCAGAATTAGCTGCCCACTGGATTCTTTGGTAAGAAAGCTCTTTTGGGTGAAGAGAAGAGCGTTTTTAAATATAAAGAAGGTAAAGAAAAATATTTGTAATCTTAAAAGAAGTCCCAGGACTTCAGTAAATCATGAATAACAGCCATGTGATTCAGAAGAAAATGGATTCCTGGCTCTTGGATCACAGTGTGCAAACCTTAATATCATATAAGCAGCTCTGGTGATTAGCTCCAGTGTGATGACATTTTTTTTCCTTCCCAGCCTTCTCTTAAGCCCCTCCTGCATGCTAAAATAACCTGGATGATGCCACGAGGACGCGTCCTGTGCGCTGGTCCAGGTGTTTCCTGAGTCACGAACCATCAGGAATCATAGGGTTCTCAGCCCCACAGCTGGACTCCAGGCACCTGGTTCGTGGGGACAAGCCTCTCCTAACTGCAGCTGCCTGTTACTACAGCCACTGCGCTGGGGGCAGAAGCTGCCAATGCAGGCATTTGTAAGAAAGTCTTAAGTGGCTCCAGACAACCTTTTCTAAGTGAAGAGTGTTTTGTAAAAGCCCACAGGAGGAAAATAGATGCTTTCTAATTTTAGAGTTGCACTAACGATGGTGTCCTTGAGGTTCTGATGCATGTTAGCAGGCACTGGTTCATGTCACCACGGGGAAATATAATTAGCATATCCGGGCACCCTGGCTGGAGACCTCTCTGCAGTCCTGCCTGCAAGTCCTAGACCTCAGTTCAGTTCAGTTCAGTCGCTCAGTCCTGCCGACGCTTTGCGACCCCATAAATCGCAGCACGCCAGGCCTCCCTGTCCATCACCAACTCCCAGAGTTCACTCAGACTCACGTCCATCGAGTCCGTGATGCCATCCAGCCATCTCATCCTCGGTCGTCCCCTTCTCCTCCTGCCCCCAATCCCTCCCAGCATCAGAGTCTTTTCCAATGAGTCAACTCGTCGCATGAGGTGCCCAAAGTATTGGAGTTTCAGCTTTAGCATAAGTCCTTCCAAAGAACACCCAGGACTGATCTCCTTCAGAATGGACTGGTTGGATCTCCTTGCAGTCCAAGGGACTCTCAAGAGTAGACTTAGGGATTTCCAAAGGATTGCCACCTGTCTAGAAAATCATTAACTTCACTTTTCTGAATACATCCAAGAAGAATTCACCCAACTCTCATCTATAGTAAAAGGAAGCTTATGAGGCTTTAATAAACTTTTAGTTCCAAAAGCAAAGCAAACATTAATGTGTTGGTGTAATGCTTTTCTCTTAGAGTCTGTTTTGTTCCTTGGAATGAAACATATGACTTGTGACATTCAAGCCATCCTCTACTTACAAAGACAATTTCATTTATTAATGATGTATAATTAAGAAGAAATGGCTAGCTAAACAAACGATTAGCTTATTAGTCTGAAGAGTAAACAAAGAGTAGGTTATTCACCCATTTGCTAAGTGTTCTTAGCCTTGACGTACTTTTCACTTACTGAGAACGTTTCCTAGGTTTTCTAGGGTTTTTTTTTGTACCTCATCAGACGATGAAAGCCAACACAGCTATGTATTTTCTTTAGGAGAAAGAGCAAGTAAGCTGCTACTTCCAGTCCTACTTAGCCGGTGCTTAACCTCCTTGCCCTGAAGTTTCCCATCTCTGTCAAGTAAGGATGCTCATAGTTGTCATCTACGTAATGGCATTATGACCGAGGGACTTGTTACAGTTTTAAGAGAAGATGCTTTATATTACTGCAGTTCGCTTCCCAAATACAGAACGCTGGAAAAATGTTTTGGTTTCATATAAAAGCCTTCAGAGGCTGAGTGAAGAAGACTACACTCTTTGTGGTTATTAAGAGAATCTGAGCCCAAAAGCAACCTCATCTGAATGAGGTGAGCTACTTACAAGAGATCAACAAAAAAAATTCTTAATGAGGTTTTTTTTTTTTTTTTGATAGCTACATTCTACTTTTATAGGGACACAAAATAAATACTTTTTGATACAGGCAATGGCCTCTGGCTGCCACAGTCTAGCTCTGAGCTCACTGGGACTGGCTTGTCAGCAGCTGAGCAGTTGAGATGCTCAGCAGGAAGATGCAGACAGAAGAGAACGGAGTGAAAATGGTCCTTGGGACCAGAAGGCAAATCATTCACTGGCAACAACAGCTGAAGAGGCTGGCCAGCTCCTCCGGGGAGGCTGCCTAGAGGCCTGAAGTTCCTGGGTACCGCTGTAGGAGGCAGGGGGAGGGGGCCCCGGCAGTGGCCTTCCTCGGCTGGGCTTCGTACTGAGTGGTACTGAGCGTCAGGGAGTAACTGAGAAGTAATCACTCCAGAGGCAGGGAATGGAAGTGAGGTGGCCAGCAAGGCGAGGGTGTTCGGGTAACCCGGGCAAAGGACAAAGATGTCCCAAAGGGACATCTCAATATAACAGCACGCGGCAACTGCCATTTCCAAGTTATACCCGGATATTGTTAGCAACCGGAAGTCAGCGGCTCAAGCTGAGTTTTGCTCTGATGCCCGTCGTTTCACCAGGCTGCTGAAGCCTGGGTTTAGTGCAATGTGCTTTTATATCATGAACTTGTGTCTACAAAATGGAAAGATGCATTCTTAACTACTTGGCCATTCTGGTTGCATATAAGATGATCTTAAAGCCGCTACCTGCTATGAAGGACCCCGCAGGGACCCCGCGCGTTCCTTAACACCGCATCCCTCTGCACAGCCCCACATCTGGACCTGTCTCAGCGCGCTCAGTGCGCCAGACTCACCTTGGGGTTCGCGGATCCTCCTGCCCACCGCCGACCTCCGGAGCACGCTCCTGCCGGAGTTGAACAGGCTGGCCAGCTCGTCCAGGGGGCTGCCCAGAGCTCTGGAGTTCGGGGGGCTGTAGGGGGCCGGGGAGGGGGCGCTGGTGGTGGTGGCCTTCCTGGGCTCCCCTCGGGCCGTCTTCCCCGGAGAATACGGGGTTTTGGGGAGGGGGCTGCAGGGTGCGCCCGCGGGGGCTGAGGTGGGCTTCGGGGGGACCCTGGGAGGCTCCGCGGGCGCCGCGAAGGGGAAGTGCGCGGGGGGCCGCGGGGGGGCGGGGGGCGCGGGCGGGGGCGTCGGGGGCGGGGAGGCTCCGTGCAGCCCCGCGAGCGCGGGGGCGCCCGGGGACGCGGGCCGGTCGCCGTCCCCCTTGGGGGTTTTGGGGTGCTGGGGGGACAGGGGGCTGCAGCCCTCGGGCTGCAGGGGGTACTTGAGGTTGGTCTCCAGCACCGGCAGCTTCTTCACCTCCAGGGGCGTCAAGGGCGACTCGTCGGACGCGGGGGAGCAGGTGGCCGGGGTGGGGGGGAACACGAGCAGCGGGGGCCGGTGCGCCAGCAGGTTGGGGAAGGGCGCGGGGATGCCGCTGGCGTCCCCGCCGGCGCCGCCGTCCTCGGGGGCCGCGGAGGGCGACGCGGACGCCGAGCTGGCGCCCGCCCCTCGGCCGCCCGTATCCCCGGGGGGCGCCCAGTACTTCATCTCCTCGTACACCGCCTCGGCCGGCTCGGGGCTGCCGGCGCGGCCCAGCATCTCGATGTAGACGGGCTCGGGCTCGGGCTCCGGGGGCGCGGGGGGCGCGGGGACCCCCGGGAGGCGCTGCGGGCCGCCTGCTCTGCGCCGCGCGCCCCCCGGCCCCGCCGCCCCCGGCCGGGCGCCCGAGATCTCCTCCGAGGAGCCGCTGAGCTTGGTGTGGGGACTTCGCTTGGGCTTCCGAGGGGGGACCTTCTTCATGGTGCTGTAGTCGTCGCTGTGCGGCCGGGGCCGGGTGAGAGCTGGGCCAGGGACAGAGGGGGCCCGGAGCGTCAGCGCGACCCAGGCCCCAACCCGCGGCGGCCTGCCCCCTCCAGGGGCCCCGTCCCCCCACCCCCTAGGGCCCGGGTCTCCCCACACTCCCCGCAACTGCCCAGGAGAAAACCAGTTTTGGTCTTAGAGCTGGAGGACAACCGCCACCCTTTCAAGGAGGAGGTAAACTGGCCATAAGGAGGCCCAGGATGCCAGGGATGAAGGGCCTGGGATGCGGCGGGGAGGGCACCTCGCATCTCCCCTGGAGCCTGCTCACACCTGGGTTCTAAGGGCCTGACACTGCGGACTGAGGAGGACTGGCTCGACAGATCCTCAGGACTTCTAGGAGACTGGGGAGAAGGCGCAAATCAGAGACTTGGTGCCCCCTGGGTGTTTCCTATAGGAAATCCCCGGAAGCTAGGTGGTTGAAATAGTCTAGGGCTTCCCTGGTGAGTCGGTGGTAAAGAATCCACGTGCAGTGCAGGGGACACAGGAAGCCTGGGTTCAGTCCCTGGGCTGGGGAGGACCCCTGGAGAGGGAAATGGCAACCCACTCCAGTGTTCTTGCCTGGGAAATCCCATGGACAGAGGAGCCTGGCGGGCTACGGTCCATGGGGCCACAGGAAGTTGAATATGACTGAAGCAACTGAGCAAGCATCCAGGCAAAATGAGCACAATCCACCAATGAAAACAGCTGCATGCACGGAGACACAAAATGAGCACAGTCCACCAATGAAAACAGCTGCATGCACGGAGAGATTATCTTTCTAAAGAGAACTTTGTGAAAATGATGCCAAGAGTGAGCTTTACAATTAATTAACATACTTAAATGCTAACAATAGGGAAATCAAGAGTGTTATATTTCACTAAGAACTTAAGTGGGAACTGAAGTTGGAAAGAGGGACTGTGTTTACAAAAACAAATGAGCATACTATTGTGTATTAGTTGCTCAGCCCTGTCTGACTCTTTGCAACCCTACGTGGACTGTAGCCCGCCAGGCCCCTCTGTCCATGAAATTATCCAGGCAAGAATACTGGGGTGGGTTGCCATTTCCTTCTCCACAGGATCGTCCCAAACCAGGGATGGAACCTGGGTCTCCTGCATTACAGACAGATGCTTTACCATCTGAGCTACTAGGGAAGCCCAAGAGCATACTATTAGAACTAATTTTGAAAGAGGCAGAAAAACTATTTAAATATGACTCAAAACATTTATTAAAGTCAAAAATTCTAAAAGTCCTTTTCCTAATATTTTTACTATAAAGTATAGTAGATTTTATTGAATACAATTTCTCTGGAAACTGAGATGCTAATTTTAGAAAATTACATACAGTTTTGCTGAAATATCAAAACTTCTCAAAAATTGTGAACTGTTTTACCAATTTGGTATTGTGCTAATCTGTAGGAAGTCTTGATCTAAATAAGCACATCTAATTTTGCTGAGTTCCTGAGTTATTTAAGGCAGGCAGCCAGGTTTTTCTGTCATTATGACTGCATATATGAGAACCTCCACCTCACTTTGGGGGCAACAACTCCACTTTTAGGGTTAAAATGAAAGGCTCTGGAGTGAGACTTGCATTCAAACTCCAGCAGGCCCAGCATTCCACGCTGTCATTCATTTAGTCATGTGTTTAACCTTTAGTGAACACACAGAAAACGTTCCCTGCCTTCCTCTGCCCTCTTGGCTGAGTCAGAACTAAAAAAAGGAAAAAAGGTAATTCTAATTCTGTAGCAATTAGAACATGACATATATATAAAAATGCAGGCCATAAGAAGAGGTCACAGAACCGTGTGTGTGTGTGTGTGTGCTTGTGGCTGAGGCACGCACACAAATCATGATTGTAGACGACCTCTTGGCCACATCCCTCTAAGCTTCAGTATGTGACAGTCGCTCAGTCGTGCCTGACTCTTCGCCTCTCCATGGATAGACAGCCCATGGAATTCTCCAGGCCAGAAGACTGGAGTGGGGAGCCTGTCCCTTCTCCAGCGGATCTTCCCGACCCAGGGCTTGAACCCAGGTCTCCCGCACTGCAGGCGGATTCTTCACCAGCAGAGCCACAGGGAAGCCCAAGAATGCTGGAGTGGGGAGCCTGTCCCTTACTCCAGCGGATCTTCCCCACCCAGGGATGAAACCGGGTTCTCCTGCATTGCAGGCGGATTCTTTACAACTGAGCTATCAGGGAAGCTTCAGTATAGGCATGCATAAAATGGTGATATCAGTAATTATCTCAGAGAAATAAAATGGTGTATGCAAAGGGCTTAGTTCAGATGATGGCACTTTGTAAACATGAAACAAATGGGAGACATCCAGACGAGAATAGAAAAGAACAAAGTTAATTTTCTAACTCAATGGACATCTTTGGAGGCCAGTATTATACAGGGTTCATCAAAGCAGCCAACTTTTAAGAGCAGAAAATACCCCCAAATGCACAATTCTGTAATTAATGCGCATTATCCCGAAGGCTTTCAATGCGCTAAAGCACAGCAACTCATAAGCTTCTCCCAGAAAGTTAATAAACCAAACGAAATTTTAACATTAGTATTATAGAGTTGTTCTGAAGATCTGAATAATTTAGAGGATGTGTGGCAGACTGTATTTTCCAAAATTGCCTTCAACAATATTCTTAGTCCCTGCTGCTCGTCCAGAGCCTGGAAGCGAGAAGGACCTCTGTGCTGGCCCCATGAATAAAACATGGCGAAAGGAACGCCACACCTCCGCTGAGGCTGGCCGGGCGGCGCAGCCCTGCTGGCTCCTCCTCTCTTGGGACACGTGTCTCGGTGGCCCTGATCTCTGCGGGAGATGTCTGCGGACGCTGAAGCGGCCCTGCTGAGGGGAGGCCAGACAGAGGAGAGAGATGACAGCACCATCTGCCCCAGGCCTCAGCTGTCTGTGTCTCCCCAGCCCAGACTCCAGAGGCCCAAAGACCTGAGCCTGTGGGCTGTCCCGGCCCGCCACCATCTAAGTGCAGCTGGGAGACAGCTTGCAGGAGAGGGCCTCAGCTGATGCCAGCCGACTGCTAGAGCACAGAGAGAGAGACAGATTGACAGACAGACAGAGAGACAGAGAGACAGAGACAGAAAGAGAAACAGAGAGAGAGACAGAGACAGAGAGAAAAATAGACAGAGACAGAGTGACAGAGAGAAAGAGACAGAGAGAGAGACAGAGACAGAAAGAGAAACAGAGAGACAGAGACAGAGAGACAAATAGAGACAAAGAGACAGAGAGAGACAGACAGAAAAAGAGACAGAGAGAGAGAAAGAGACAGAGAGAGACAGAGGGACAGAGACAAATAGACAGAGACAGAGAGACAAATAGAGACAGAGAGACAGAGAGACAGACAGAAAAAGAGACAGAGCGAGAGAGAGAGAAAGAGACAGAGAGACAGAGAGAGACAGAGAGACAGAGAGACAGAGAGAGACAGAGAGACAGAGAGAGAGAGACAGAAACAGAGACAGACAGAGAGACAGAGACAGAGAGACAGAGACAGACAGACAGACAGAGACAGAGACAGAGACAGAGAGACAGAGAGAAACAGACAGAAAAAGAGACAGAGAGAGAGACAGAGACAGACCGACAGACAGAGACAGAGAGACGGACAGAGAGACAGACAGAGAGAGACAGACAGACAGAGAGAGAGACAGAGACAGAGAGACAGAGAGAGAAGAGACAGAGAGAGACAGAGACAGAGAGACAGACAGGGAGACAGACAGAGAGAGAGATAGAGACAGACAGAGAGAGACAGAGAAGAGACAGAGAGAGACAGAGACAGAAAGAGAAACAGAGAGACAGAGAGACAGAAA